>NC_092704.1:30636267-30959810 GCF_964275005.1 Diadema setosum | reverse complement strand
GCGTTAGCCATGCTTTTAGCTTTGATAGTGTTGTACTCAGCTAGCTGTAGAGATTTTTGCTGTTGTGTGAGGATGGATCGATCCGAAAGGAGGGACCGCCCATAAACTTCCGTGTTGGCTACAATGCTTCGCTAGCCTAGCGCCTGTGCCCAGCAGATATGCAGATGGTGTGGTTAGCGGCGGGCTAGAGGAAGCCTGGCGAGTGAGGCTGTGTTACTGTAATGTAGACCTATACGTAAACGGTGAAAAAGCAACGTTGAGACAGTAGAAAGACAGCTCTAACATCGTTCGATCAAGGGTCAAAGACAACGGGTGCGGTTCAGTTAGAAGGAAATGAGCCGACATTGTCGTTGACGGCGTTGACACTACCAGTGCCACTTGTAGTAGTGCCAGGTAACCAGGTATGTCTAACTTACGACGTGAGGCCGTTGGGGAGTGTTGACTGTTGAGTGTACACGTGTATACACATATGTAACGTGATATAGGTCTATCATCTACTGCATTACGTGTTCTGTTAGTTAGACTAGAGGGCCGGGCTGGGGGGGGGGGGGGGTCTATTCACGCCGGTCTAGCCGTCTATTTGACGCCTAACTACTGTAACTGTTAGTGTTAGTGTTTACTAGTCCATTAAGTAACACTAAGTGGGGTTCTGCTCGTAGGAACGAAAATAACGCCTTAAAAAGAGTGTAGGCTAGGGGTCTAACGTTACTCGTTAGATAGATCTAGAGTCTATGAAGGCATATTTGCAGGATTCATAAAATTACACATAACTGCGTGAGCATTTCACTTTGGTTTAGATTTGTAGGCCTATATTGTTGCATGTGTTGATTCATAAGTTTCCCTTTTTCTTCAGGTGCAGAGTTAGATCTGGAATATTCACTTAGACTCAGAGTGTTGTCGCTTAATTAAAAGCAAGGTGGTCTACATCTTATCACTTAACCTCTACTTATAATACAGGCCTAACGTTAAATATTTGTTTGCAATGAGTTTTAATAAAGTCACATAGGAAGATCTTTTTTCATTTCTTTTTGTTAAACTTCAATTTGTTGTACGGTATGCAAGATTTGATGACGGAGAATAAGAATTTTATGAAATTCAACAATTCAGAGTCAGACTGCCTAGATATTCTACCTGAAGTATGGAATAAAGAACAGATGATAAATGAATGATAATCATTTGCCGTATCAGGGCATTTACCTCCCAAAGGCAATTACCCCCCCCCCCCCCCCCCCCCCCCCCCCCCCCCCCGGTAAGTGATAAGGGAAGTACAGAATAGGGTTATGTTTAGGGTATGAAGTTTTGGGTTAGGGTTATGTTTAGGGTATGAAGTTTTGGGTTAGGGTTAGAATTAGGTTCAGGATTAGGATTAGGGTTAGGGTCAGGGGTAATTGCCCAAGGGGTAATTGCCCTAGACTCCATACACTTTGGATGGAAAGAGTGATAGAACCTAACTCGTTAGATGTCTTATGATGAGTTTACAAATAATGTATCAATAATATTAAGTGTTCGAATCCAAGGATATACTCTGTGAATGAATACTATACTCCAACTGTCCAAGATTATCACAGCATCACAATGTTTAATAATGTTCATTTGTTCATGATGTGTAGTTAACAACAGCATGGATAAGGCTGCAGTGCCAACGGCTGCAAAGTCTCCTAACAGCAGTGGTCCCCAGATGAGCACTGGTGCACAGGGGAACATATCTAGTGCTGCTCCTGTGACAGTGGATCCGTGTGGGCCTGGCATGGGGAGGGATACGGACCAGGCCAACCAAATGGATTATGGGAAGTCACTGTTGCATGATGGGAGTCCATTGTCAACTGAGCCTCTGAAGGAGGAGAAGCAAGACGGCGTAGTGAGTCCACATCTTGGTGAGACAGCCAGCAACTCTCCGCTGCATGCGGGGCCTGCTGGAGATGCTACAAGTAGCAGCAACAAGAGAATGCTAACCTTGGATGCTGCCATGGAGGGTAAAATATATCCTTACCAATCTCTCTCTCCCTCCCTCTCTCTCTCTCTCTTCATCTGATTACCATATTTTTGGTCTTTTTTACTTTTGTTTCATATCTTCAAAACAAAAAGAAAAATGGAGGTTCAAGCATAATTGTGACAGTGACAATTTATGGCTTTAATATATTTTCTTTCTGCTATCTACAGTGATAGCTAGTACCGTAGTAAAGCAAGGAAGGTTTGCAGAATAACCTCATTGTTTTTAAAGTAATGTTAGAACCTATGTGTAAACCTCTTCTGCAGTTGACATGGTTTCATTTCATATTGTAAATAATTGCATTTACAACACAGTTCGCAGTAAAGTCTAATTGTTACTGCGCAGTGTGCTCTGTCAAATGTTTCATGATTGTTACCACTACTAGTATGTGATTTAAATTGTCTGACTGACATGCTCAGGATGTTGTGCCCCCAAGCAAAATAAAGCTTGATTGATGATATACATATTCAAGTTTCATGATTATGTGCATGCTTCAGGGTACCTGAGAAAAGACAAAGTCTATTTAGGCATGGGCACTGCAACTGCAAGAACTACAAAATTTCTTTTATTTCTGATACCCAATGCTACTTTAAAGCCACAAATCTTTCATTTTGGAAACTATTTAAGTGGAGGAAAATGATTTTGCATGTATTTTTTGATGTGCTGATGGCCACTTGTCTCAAACAAAAACTAGAAAATGATGGTAAAAAATTAAAATTTTTAAAAGAGCAAAATACATCTTTGGATAGGCACATTGAATATTGATCAAGGCTTCATTATTTTAATTGAGTTTTCTTCATCTTTTTGCAGACATCATGCGGAATGTCAAGGTAGCAAGTGCTCAGTGGACACAGGTTTTCATGTAAGTGCAGAGATGAGTGCTCTAGGGGTAGCCAAATACCATTGAATGCTAGTGTGCAGCAGTCACTTTGGCCCAACTACAGTGCACCTCCGGTAAACGAAGTCCTCTTGACAGGCAGTTTTCTTTCATATGTTGAAATTTTGTCATAGCCGAAAAGTAAAGCACATAGAGATGTATATGGATGATAATGTTTGGGCCTGAATCTTTACTTTGTTGTCATGAGAATTGCGTTATAACAGTTTTCCTTATAATGGGAGTGCACTGTACATTGCCAACATGTGCTTCCGGGTGTCAGTACACACAGAATTGGCCTTGTGACAAGTTCCGACTCCAGAGGAAAAATGTTTTACATGTGAGATTACAACATAAACAGGACAAGTCAGAGAGTTTATGAGTTTTCACAGTTGTCACGTTCATCACAAATATCTGAACATACATAGAAAAGCCTGACCTGGAATTTTGAAAAGAAAACTATCACATGACAGGAATATAATGCTCTGTTTTTTTGTTTTGTTTTTTTCAGAAGTAAGATTTTCAAAAGAACCTGCAAAACAAGGAAGGTATCCGCTCAAGAAACAGTGAGGCCATAGGATGCATCAGTTTCACATAAAATAATGCACCAAACAGAATGTTGGAGTCGTATGTCCATGGGTTTTGTTGACAACAAACCAAACAAGTAGAAAAGCTTCTTTGAAATTGTGAAAACTGCCTGCCTGATAGATCAAAAATGTTCCCATCCCAAGAAAATATTCATATTATGATATAATTTATACCATTTATTTTGTATATATTCTGTTTGATGATCTTTATGCTTTAAACAAGCAGCAATGCGACAAGCCTTGTTTTCTGGTTGATCAAGTTGTCTCCTATTTGTTCCGGTCCAATATACTTGTATGCTGTAAACAATTTGATGTATCTGCCATGAAAAATGTTGCGATAGGTCACCCCCGCCCAAGAAAAAGAAAAAGAAAAAAAGAGAGATCCAATTGATTAAGTAAAAAGGTGAGCGGTTCTTTTCTGTAATTCCACTGAATTTGATCAAAACCAGGAATAACACTTGTTGTGATGATAGATAAAGTTTACTTTGGCTTTGGATTTGGTGACGATCAATCAACTGGCAAGGTCAGTCTCTGAAATGTTCACATTTTGTTGTCATCTTGATCACATTGGCCATCTTCCAATGTTTACCATGCCGGAATCAAACGCTAGCTTGTTTCTGCCCTGCATGTTGTTATTAACATCTGTTTTCGTTAGAGAGAGAGGAAAAAAAAAGGGAAAGAAACTTGTGCTGTTTATGTAAGTATGCCTTGCCTTGAAAAAGTTCTGGTGAAAAAGTATGAAGAGGAAAGGGAAAAGTTTGCCATAACATGAGAACATGTCGTTCAAGTAGACATCCTCCTCCTTATTGTATTCCTGCAATTCAATATAACCATGTACAATAATATTACAGGCCGGATCTGTCCAAAAATTTTAAGTGCCAAAGTAAGAATTGACATACCATTAGAAGTCGGGAAATCCCCATCTGTAGCTGTCTTTCAATCAAGACTTGAAACATATCTTTTCATCTAACTGTGCATTATTGTCAATCATATCAGAAGCCTTTGCAGCACAGAAGAGTATATAGGTTTTTGCACTTTATAAATCAATGTCATCACTATTATTATTATTATTATTACTACTACTACTACTACTACTGCTACTACTACTATTACAGCATCATACCTGATCACAATGGTAAAAGAGGTGGGGATTCCAGGGGAAATTCCCAAACACAGGAGCTAATTTAAAGTCATGTTATGCTGCAGAAAACAATTTGTGTAGGCGAATACACATAGATTTTAACTGTGCCTTTATTTTTTCTTCAAAGCCCCAAATGCTATGCATCACTGAACCATCACATGAACTCTGAGTAGAGGGGTGAACATTTGTGTACACTTCTCCATGTGACAGGTCAAAGAAGGTGTTAAAAAGGAAATGGTTTTAAAAAGTAGGCTTTCCATAAATCAAAATCAAAATGCTTGTCAGCCAGGGGTCTGATGATGATGACAACTTTTCTATCAATCATGTCATAAAACTGGTAAATGATACTGCCGTCATTCTCTTCTATATACAGGCGACCCCCGTTATAACTAAGTCCTCGAGACTGGCAGTTTTCTTTCATGATATTTAAATTCTATGAAGCTGCACAAAATATTGTATTTGATATACATTTAACGTATAAAGATAACTTTGGGACCTGCATTTTGACTTCGTCCAAATGAAATCTCATAACAACGTGTATGTTGTAACTGGAACACCCTGGATTGTTTTCTTGCTTCAAGTTTGTTTGTGTGTCTGTTTTTTTTTCTACGTGATGATGGGGGAGCTTTTAAGCTTGAGTGTTATTGTTGCTCTCTGAAATGAAAATGTGAAGCCAGAGATGGACACTTTCCACAAGGATCGCAATGATTGATATGAAAGAAAAAAAAATTCTAAAAAGAAGACCTCTCAGTAATGGAAAGAAAATCGGGATTCTAACAGGAATGTCCATGCACTGGATAGTCTTGCTAAAAGACTGTAAGGACGCTGTGACGTTTCTCAGGTGTTGAACAAATGGCCATTGTACTAGAGAAGGGGATATTATATGTTAACAAGAATAGAGGCATCCTCAATACATCTTCTGTTCGTCAAGTTGCTCTGATGTTCTGTTTTCATCAGTTTTTCATTTCCCACCTACATTCATTACATTTTCAGGGAAAGTGAGCAGTTTGAGGCAGAGAGTTCCACAATGGTCGAGAAGCTGCTCCAAGATGCCAAGTCTCTTGAATGCAGGCTACTGCAGAAGAAGGAAAGACTGGTATCCCATCTCAGACGACTGTCCCAGACTTTGAAAGTGCCATAACTGTCGTATAAGACCCGAGTATACTATGTACATCTCTGTCATGAACTCTAGTGTTTTCTTTGCTGAAATCTCAGTGGATGACTTTCAAGAGACACCCTGTACATGCATCCTCACATGACATACACCTTTCTTTACCACCCTGGCCAGCCTTTGGTCACTGTCAACCAGTGATGGTGTCCAGTGAGCTCAAGACTTGAGAAAAATTTGTCATTGCACTATCCATGCATTTTGATAATTATTAGAGGAATAAATGTTGATTTCCTCATTTGCTTTATTTCTGTTTGCTATATAGATATACAGTTGAACCTCTATTATCCGGCCTCCCTTTATCCGGATCTCTCTATTATCCCTACGCAATCTCGCGGTGATTTTTTATATCTTTTTTTAATAATTACGGGAGGAAACACACATGAATTACATATACTTGATACATTTCTTAATAATTATTTAGGTAAATCATCCCAAGAATTTGTAAAAGAAAATGATTTCCGCTTGCAAACACGAACCTCTATTTTGGGGTCTGTTACTGAGTGTAACAATGAAAAGGTCGCAGTATACACATTACTACATGTGGTACTACAATGGGCTACATCAGTACATGTGTATGTGTATGTACCATAGAGCTCTATTATACGCATTGAGTCTCCCGTATCCGGCCAAATCCCTTATCCGGATGAGCCCCGGTCCCGACTTGTCCGGATACGAGAGGTTCAACTGTATATATATATATATATATATATCGTCGCTGGGGCGATAAGACCTCGTATCTACAAAATGTCAAATGTTCAGGAGAGCCAAAAAACATGGCGGCCAAAGCACTGTGGCGAATGGAATAGCCTTTCCTTTGACATGCCGTGGTGGCTTCATTTTTGGAGTAAGACAGTTGGGATTTGGACAGGACATCACTCAACCCATTATTTGACCATTAATCCAAAAAACTCATTTTCACCAAAATTGCAGATACAAGGTCTTATCACCCTAGCGACGATATATATACCTATCATGTACCAAGGGGGAAAAAAATAAGGCATTTTGTGTCAATTCTACAGTGTTACAGTGAATCAAGTACAGGCACACCCCTGTTATAATGGACACCCATAGGTTCCTACATAAGACCTACAGATGATCATGACACCTTTAGCCCCACTTGGATATGGGGAAGTTGTCTTTAAGCATATGCTTTTGTCAAACAAAGTACTTTGAAAAGTAATGAACTCTCGTTATGTGTTTTAAATATTACCCCCCCCCCCCTTTATTTTGCAGAGAATTATGTCATATAGACATGCACTTATAATCTTCTCTTAATTGTGATATCTTCTTGTAACAGTTTTTACCTGTATTGGACTTAACACAGAGATATTCTGGTTGTTTTTTTCTCTCTCTTATAATGTAAGAGGATCTCTTGAGTTGCACAAATCAGAGTTTATAACTTAGACTCACAACACAATGCAGAATGCCAATTCAAAGCTTCATTTCACTACTGACGATTCAAAAGGTTTGACACATTCCTGTTTGAATTCAAGTTTTTCATGATAATATGAAATAACCAAAATTTAGGCCCGAATTCACAAAGGTGGTACAATCTTGTCCATGGTTTAAACCATGGACAAAGACAGTAGTTTTTTATGGGGCACCAAGTGTCACATGGCCTATTTCGTTATGAAATCAGTCATTTCGTCATAACAAAACAGGCCATGCAACACTTTGTGCCCAATAAAAAAACTATGGTCTTTGTCCATGGTTTAAACCATGGACAAGATTGTACCACCTTCGTGAATTTGAGCCTTAGTGTCACTGCTCTAATATGACTAGGTGTGAAGAATGAAGCTCCAGCTACAGAAAAAAAAGAAATTCTTTTACTTTGTGAATGCTGGAAGGGTATTATGTCACTCTTCACAAGTCCCTCCTGATGCCATGATGAGTCCAATAAACAGTGAAAAAAGAAAACAACAACATGTGACGATGATACGTTCTACTTGAATTATACAAATGTTGCCTTGGGTACTGCACGATGATTAACGACATGCATGGTGCCAAGGTCCTTGATTTATTGATATGAATGTTATAAACGATCCTACATCAACAGTCGTAATACTGTTGAAAGATACCTAAATAAACTTTCATGCAAAGTTCCGCAAAAATAATTTGACATACCATGTAGACCTAAAATCAAAGATCACCTACAGTAAAAATTCCTTACACATTTGATGTTCATGTACTCCTCCCCACCCACCATTTTACCATCAAGGCGTGTGTGTGAATTATGATTTCTGCAAACTGGCAGTGTCAATAAAGGTGACCATGATTACTGTCACATGGCCTTGGATAGCTAGTCAAATTAAACAGTACACTTTTTGTCAAGAATCTATGTACAGGGCTTTTGTGTGGGATCATCACACAAGAAGTATATCAAAATATGTCATTGGGTCCTGCCAACACTTTTTGGCTTGTTGTGTGGGAACATCCCACAAAAAGTATGTGTATATCCAACCATGACATCAAGTCCTGCCAACAATTTTTGGCTTCTGGAAGGAAGTACAGAACCAGATCAGCCTTGCACAATTGCCGTCTAGGGCGGCTCCCGTTATGACTAAGTCCTTGAGACTGGCAATTTTCTTTCGTGTTATCAAAATTTCATTATAGCTGAACAGTATGATACAGAGATATAAAGATATATATGGATATTAATTTTGCAACCTGAATTTTAAACTCACTGAAAGTACAATGTATGAAACAAGATTTTCGTTACAACCCTGTCCGTCATAACCAGGAGCATACTGTACAATGAAGCAAAACAATTTAATGTCACCATTGTTTGTGGAAGAAAAGAGGCAGATGTTTGCATGTTTTGGTTTGTGGTATGGTTGCCACAAAATGCCATCACTTCAACCCATTTTTTTCCTCTACCATTTCATGGTCCAGTTACCTGAGCATGAGAGGCAACTGAATTCTATATGTAGTTTGCTTTAACAAAATTCATTGTGCTGCCAAATGCCACCATGACAATGGATGCAATGTCTTGCAGATTGAGAGCATTGAATTCCAAGAAAGGGGCAAACAGAAGTGACAACTTTGACCTATCCTACCACGGCAGTGATCAAACATCCTGAAATATGAGGAGTCATTTCTTTTGGTAGCTGCTCTTGTCTATACCAAATCTGTCATGTGAATGTGTAAGTTTACTTGGCCATGTTGACATTGGCAACAACTTGACTGTTCGTAAATGTACATGCTCCGTACATGCAAAGTAATCTCTCTTCTCCTGTGATTACACTTCATGTATCTGGCAAAAGTGTGAAAACCATGCACTGAGATCCTGCACATAGAAATTAATAATTTGGGGGAATTCTTGGAAAAAAAAAGCCAACTAGCTTGATTTCTTTCTTTCTAACTGAAAAAGAAGGGAGGGGGAACAACCACAATGAATTAGTAAAATGTCGAAATCAGAACCAAAATGGCCCGTTTTTTGTTGGCACTTAAAATTCTGATGTAGAGTTGCACATGTATATTCCTGTTCATGACAGAGTGACTAACTATTACTTTTCTATTTGAGTTGTCGTAATCCTCAATGCTTTCGATGTGAATATTATTTGTGATTTGTTGAAATAAAATGTCTTAAGACAACTGCGTATCTACATGATTGCTTTGTTATATGATGGAACTCCGATGTTAAAAAAAAAAAAAGCTGGAGTAAATGTCTTGTCCTGTGTGTACATTACATCAGAAGTCAAAATTTGGTTGCATTGTATGTATGTGTTTGATCAAGTTAAGTTGTGAGGGGGTTAAGTTAGTATAAAGAGGTCTGTTGGACTATAGGTCAATTATTCTCTTGAAAATATGAAGTTCTTTGTGACACTTGACAAAACAAATATAAAAATACATGTATGTAAAATCAATTTCGAAAAAAAAAACAAACCACTGATTGTTATATCAAGCCTTTCATAATATAATAATTATAATCTTTTTTTTTTCTTTTTTTTTAACAACAGTAGGGCATACATGTATATGAAGTTAAAGGGATGGTACAGTATTGGTGGAGATGAGAATTGGGCTTTTAACTTTTTGCGAGATACCAAGAAAACACTTATGATATAGTACAGAGCATACCCTTTTAAGAGGAATTCAAAGTTTATTTCATGACAATCGGGTTTGGAATGACTGAAACATCCAAAAACAAAGTAAAACAAAGCAATCGTAATAAAGTGTGGGTCCCACACTTTATTAGAATCGCTCTTATTTGGATATCTCAGCCATTTCAAAACCAATTTTCATCAAATAAACGTTAAATTCCTCATAGAATTGCATGCTCTTTCATGTTTCATAAGAGGTTTTTCATTATCTCACAAAAAAAGTGTTAGAAACCTGAAATTAGGTCTCAACCAAAACTATACGATGCCTTTAAATCACCAGAAGTGGATTAAAAAGAAAAACATGTCAGGGTCTAACTAGAATAAAGTCAGAATTTTCACTATGTGGATATTCATGCAATTTCCACAACATGAAACCAGCATGAAAATAAAAACAGCCAAAGTTTTTGCATGTTATAGATGTAGGCCTATATGTACTACTATTTCTGATTTTGATTCTGCAAAATTCATCTTGCCCAGCATAATAGGAAAAAAATATTTCTCACTAAAAAATTTCCACGTTTTCCGTGTGTATGCCTTTCTGAATTCCAGCTGTTAAAGATGGACCTAAATGTGGCGCATGCCTATTTTCTACATATATGTAATATCAGATCTATGCAATATTTCCATGCCAGCATTACAACCAAAACAAAAAACATAAGAGATGCATGATTCGTCAGGTAGGTAAAATATTTATTGGGCAGAATGTCCAAGTGTCATTTAAATATCTGGCAGGACTTGTATCCTCTCATTAAAAGAGGTGTGTCAATATCCAACTAATTCAATATGAATAGCAATGATACAGTCTTCCAGATTGTATGGCTGCCATTGCTGTTTTTTCTCACAGTCATACACAATGCTTACAGTACTGTACTTGAACATACAGAAAGACAGCTGCCCATAATGGGCATGAAACAGCCACTGAATTGGCCTTTCAAGTTCTCAAAAGCAGTGCAATGATCCCTGCTTAAAGTGAAAACATACCGTAGTTCTGGTAAGGGTTTGAGTACCCGTCTGCACCATTTCACATTTGCATGCAATACATCAAAAAAGTCTACCAAGAAACTTACCTGGCTGATGTGATTTGTCGGGATGATGAGTTGTTTCGGAGTGTTTTGAGATAAAAAATAAAAGTTGGTACACCGACTTTTATTCCAGAAGGATCAAGGTTAACTCGGCCCTATTTCAGACAATTTATACGCAGTTCATGATCGCCATATTCTATACATAGGTGCACGTTCATTTTGTAAGCGCACCAAAAGAGGTTCTTCGATGCGTGCATTGTATCAATTTTTACTCGGCCCATAACTGCGACCAGTCAGAACGCGAAGCGCTCCCATAGTACAACACTGTACGATCCACAGGGACAATTCGGCCCCGCCGTCAAAGTGGGGCCAAGTTGTCTCCAAGTCCGAGTTAGCCTGACCCCGATCGGGTAAGTTCTGATTTATGCGAACATTTTTGGTTAATTTTTCACATTTTTGTCATTACCCAACGAATATCTTGTTCTTATTCCACACATTTCTAGGCATACGTGTACATTTTGGAGCAAAATTTGACAATTTTGCAGGTGTACCAGAACTATGTTTTGGCTTTAATTGGCATTTAAGCGGAGCTCCCACTATCAAAAGTGGTTCCCTCTTATCAAGTGAGCACTGCACTACTAAACCATGCCTGAAATTGTGCTCCTGACATGTTGAAGTGTGATTATTCAGAGTCGAAGAAAACTTGATATAAATCTGTCAAATTTCTTTACAATATACAAACTGGGCTGCTTGATATTAGGGAATACACAATAACCTGCATGTTAACAGACATCAGGAATGTCCAAGCCAAAGAAAATAAGGCTGCGTGACACAGATCTTGGTAGATGCCAAATCCTCCTTCTTTATTTGGCAGCAGATCATTTGCAGTTTATGCAAAACTCCCTCACGAATTTGGGCTGACAGAAGGTACAGTCAACCTTGCTTAAGTCGACTTCGCCTAGGTCGAATAAGCCCCAAAGTCAAATTTCTTTTCAAGTCCTCATCTCTTCATATTCTTTTGATTTTAATCCCTCATATGTCAAAATTCGAAGTCGAAGCTATTTCTTCAGTCCACATAGATTTGATTTAGGCAAGGTTGACTGTAGTTTGAGAAGACATAGTACAGTCAACCTCGCCAAAGTTGACCTCGCAGAAGTGAAAAAGTGGCTAAGTCAGAAGAAAAAGTCTATT
This sequence comes from Diadema setosum, assembly GCF_964275005.1. NCBI lineage: Eukaryota > Metazoa > Echinodermata > Echinoidea > Diadematoida > Diadematidae > Diadema > Diadema setosum. The sequence continues at coordinate 30,947,734 of NC_092704.1, read as the reverse complement.
TTGGAAGAATATAAACTTTGTGCTATTCCATTGCATAGGGGTAAATCAAAATTCATGAAAACTGAAAGATTCTCTCTGTTCCTCTTGTACGTGTTGACGTGTTAAGGTTGATTGTATTTCATGCTGCTCAAATGTAAAATTCATATTTGGGAGAAAACCCCTGAGAAATATTAAAATTCATGACATAATAGCTATAATGACACATTTTCCAAATATAATATATACTTCATATATGCAACATGAGGTTAGTTTCTTATTACAGACATTGTATATCAATGTCAGAAAAAAATACTACCACAGGAAAATTACATACAGATTCTAATAGCTGATATCAGCTGCCAGTACCATAGAAACTTTTGTGCACAAGACATTTCAGGACATAAACACATAATCTGCACCAGAAACCTGGATGTAATATGATTCAATCTGAAATACATGTCGCATATCATGGCCTCAGTTGATATCAGGGCATCATTTGAATTTAATTCTTGTACTGTGAGATAATTGGATTACAACGCTGTAGAACCAACCAACTGCAATACACAGTCAACCTTGCAAAAATAAAATTCATAGAGACGAGGGACATGACTTTGGCCTCTGAAGTACACTGCATCTCCAATTGGCCAACATCTCTGTGCTCTGCATGTAAGGAATAATGGGAGTTTATTAAAGAGTGTAATCCTGCTACACTGTAGTTTTAGGCTAACATGAGAAGGGATGTGTGCCACATCTTGATTCTGTATCTTCACCAGGTTTGACTCTCCATTCCTAGAATTCCTACATTGATTAAAAGGAAAAATCACCACAAATGTGTGAATTCAGTGAATGCAGAAATAGTAGAACACATCCATTAAGTTTGAAGAAAATCAGACGACGCGATGAAAAATTGACTTTTTCAAAGTTTTGAATAGAATCCATTTGCCGACATCACTAGATAAAAGTTGCAGCAATTTTGTGATGCCCCAGTAGTGAAGCAATGTAAATTTATTACAGAGAATTCTACAAAATTTAACTTTTAATGAAAAGTCCACATTCCTTTGACTTATCATTGACATTAACATATGTAAAGCTATTCCCCCTCTCTTCCAAAGTCATCAAGTTAAAGGGACATTCCAGATGATTTTCATAATTTCACATCATGTAGTACATAAATCGACAACTCCATGTGTAGATTTGTGGAATTTATTGTGGTTTTTGAGCAGAGAAACAATACTTTGAAAAACTTTAAACAAATTACACTGAACAAGGATGATGACATAGGAGGTTCACATATTTCAGAAATGTAGCAGTGTAATTCCATTACAATACCGCTTGCTTGCGAGTTCACCTGTGTATAATCTATGCATGCCTTCTTCTTTTGTTCTGCTTCCTTGAGCCCCAACTCATGCATTCTTATGGTGACTCTGCCATGTCATCATCCTTGTTCAGTGCAATTTGTTCTAAATTTTGAAAATATTCTTATTCTTCATCCCAATTATCACAAATTCTGAAACTCTGTCCTCAGCATAAATAATTTATAGTTGTTCAAATGTAAAAATCTGAAAATCATCCGGAGGTTTCCTTTAAGTGCTCTTTCATTACGCTACAAAAATGAAATTATGTGAGACTCTCCTTGTATTTCCTTTATATCGTTCCACAAATGTGACAACACAAAATGTTGTAGTCTTCTAAGGCAATGATGGTGACACCAAAACTGTAAAAAATCATAATGTTCACATTGTTTGAGTTTCCTCAAACTTAGTGATGAGTTCTACTAATATCGTTGCATTCCCTCAATCAAAGTGTACATTTGTGGTCAATTCCCCAATAATGCCAGAAGTGGCAAATGTTAATAATGTAATATTTACTTATCAAATGCAATGAAGTGACTAATTTAGAAGCATATATTATCAACATATCAAAGGACATGACAGTACATCTACAACAGTCATTTTTTTCTTCTAGAAAACCAAAGAAAATTCACTAAGCAGGTGATATATTTCACGGGAGTTTTAGTAGTATGTATGAAAAAACAATTTAAAACAAAAACCAGTATACAACAGAATAAAATGATAATGGCAAGCCTAATAAGAATTCATTTCATTCTGAATGTATTGTCCACACTTTGGCCTTGTCTCCACATCTTGGTCCTTCCAGGACAATCTCACATACCATAAATCTCTGACAATCGTGCAGTGCTGCAAGTAAGGTACACTGTGAAAGGTGCATCAGGTGTACCTGTAGTGTGTGGGTCTCTCCACCTCGATCAAAGAATTGCATCGGTGACCACGGCGATGCGAGGGACTACCACCACTTCTCGCACAGAACGTCCGAATCTGAGACACCGAGGTCATGCAGGATGGCCTCCATGTCGGCTATCATCGGAGGCGGGCCGCAGATAAAGCATCGTAGAGGGCGCCCTTTTAGTCTCTGAATTGATGCCTTAACATCATCTTTACCTATTCTCCTGCCTGTGAACACAAGGGAGATGGGACCTTAGAATTTTAACTTACGTGAATCTCATAAAAATGTTATAACTAACTTTGTGGGTAAGAAATATTTTTACTGAACGTAGTGATCAAAATTTAAGTGCACAATATGCAGTGTGGTGGAGCGAATGGACATGATTGTAACAAAACTCTCCTTTATAGAATGAAGAGAAAATTCAGGTCCCATAATTATTTTCTTTTATCTTTATATACTTTACTGTTTTGCTAAAACGAAATTTCAATTTAACAAAAGACCCAAGGACTTATCTATTACAGGAGCTGCCTGTATCCAAATACTTTTCTTTTAATTGCACAAAATTCAGAATAAAACATGGTATGAACAAACATTCAATTCGTAGAAATAAATATCAATTTTCAGGGAAACTGCAGAAATAGAGTCAAACTGAACTGAAATTGAACTACACAATGATTAACCTTGTCAAGAAACTAATGTCTCAAAGAAATATATGAGTTGATGTCTTTACACTGCAATCTTCAAGAAAATGTCACAAAAGAGCCCTTGAGGTATATGCAAATGTTTTTCTTTCTTTGTGCTTGTGTGCTTTTTTTTTTTTTTTGTTAAACCTGAATACTGGGAGATATGATTCCAAGAGATCAGGTTATACTGTAGAAACATGAATTTTTTGTGTGATTGATCTTTTGTGTTCAGCTAGGCTACATGCATTTCCTTGTTTTTAATCCCAATAAATAGGATATAAAATAGTTTGACATAGTGTAACTATAACAAGTATTTGGTTGCCTTTATCTTTGCACTAGTTTTATGTTGCACAAAATGCGTGAAAATTTCCACTTTTACAGTATGTGGATTATATTTCACCACTTACCCGTGAGTGCTGGGTCAGCCATCGACTCCCTAGTGACGAAAAACTGAGCCGAGATGTCGGAGGGATGTTTTGAAGCGAGGTCTTCAATAGTGTCCTGCAGTGGAGAACATGAAATGAATGATGATGAAATGAATGAAAATATCAAACTCGAACCATGTGTGATGATCTGCATGTTTTAGAAAGCATAAAAAACCCCATCAGGTTCTGGAAGTAATACCCCCTCATATACAGTCAAGTGTTACTCTAAAAAAAAAAAGAAAAAAAAAGGAAGATATAACACAACAGAACAAAACAGGAATAACTCTGGGGGTGTTTCATGAAGTTGATCTTAAAAGTCAAGGTCAGCTTAAAATCCTATGCCATTGGTTTCCCTGCTCAGTTTTATCAATAAATGCTTTCAGGATCTGCTTCAAATTGTTATCAAAATTTAGGGGGAAAATTCTTTGTCACGTATCCTTATTTTATAAATTAATGGCTGCATGCACTGTAAATATCTCAAAAACTTTGATTTTATTTGGAAGATAACATCACTGAAGACACACACAGCATACAATAATTTCAACTTGATCTGAATTATCAAGATATTTTCTTTTTCTTTTTGAATAGAAAAATTGACTGACTGAGAGTTTCAAGGCAATGACATCATAAAACCTTATCTGCTTTGCATATGTCATGGTAACTAATGTGTTAGCCATCTCCCCTACTGGTCCCACTAGCTCCATCAAGTAAGCTGCATGTCACTTGGGAACCTGCAAACTGTAGCTGGGACACACCTTGAAAATGAGCTCAGACTTTGAGGCTGCGCTGAAGAGCATCTCCACTTTGCCAGGGGTGTAGGCATTGGCATCGTCCCTCCGTGCGTCATGCAGGTGTGCTGTGTGATGTAGCATGGACACCAGCGGGTTGATGCCTATCCCCCCTGCTATGAGTAGAACGTTCCAGGAAGGGTCACCAGGTTGTGGGTCAAAGATCAGCTGGTCACCTCCTGCTCTGACATGAACCTTTGAGCCCACAGTGCACTGAAAAGAAAGGGGAAAGTTATATACATGTAGTTCCATTCAATATCAATTTTTGACACAAAGGAAATGGTAAAACAATATTTTAGATAACAACATCTGATAAAAATACACATTTGTGTTCCAGCTACTAAACAATTATTTTCATACTGTCCCTATAAGTTTGTCAAAATATCTCTCTCTCCAAAAAAAAAAAAAAAAGTACATGCACATGGCAATACCTCTCTCTCGTGATCACTTGGATTCTTTTCACTCTCTCCTTACACCCATTCAGCAATACAGACAGCGAGTTAGCCAACCAACCTGACAGACAGACAGACAGACAAAGAACCACACACACACACACACACACACACACACACACACACACACACACACACACACACACACAGTCAATTGCCAGCAAAGCACAATTTCCATTCATCTTGGGTTCACAGTACCAATCTGTCTTCATATGGAGCAGGGCATTTATTGCACCGGTATAACAACTTTTGTTATGTGATACTTGGGGACAAGGGAAGTGGTGGCTGAAATATGCACTCAGTTAAGTCCTATGGGGTTTTCCCTTATTTTCCCAGGCACATCACAAAGTGCTGCCAAGTTTTTCCTTCAGATTTTGTAAACATGGGACTCTGTGGCTGCATTACTCTACTGCATTTTTTTTCAATCAATCTTTCTATCTATTTACCCATCTTTCTACTGATGTACTCTGACAAGTATCAAATATCTATTTTATTTAAATAGCACATGCTAGACTAAATCTGTGTACCTGTCTATGCACCCAGAAAGCTGGGGGATGATTAGTATATTTTACTGCAAGTCCCATCAGGCCATGTTCTGCTAAGTCTTTGGGGGCCGAGCTCATAGAAAACCCACCCACAGTCTCAACCTTGGGTATGAACATGTCAACCCTGCAAGTATGGGAAAAATAGCCATGCAAAGAAAAAAATGTTTTTATTTTATTGAGGCTGAAGGCAATGATATATGATTGCAAATTGGCAGCAAAATCCCAGCTCTGGTTGACAACAGGAAATCTTTGAAAGTTGACAGAAATAGAGAGAAAACAGCAACTAGAATTGCTTGAGACATTAATGAAGGCATACAATTAGACAAAGAGGTTTCTATGTAAGGACAAGTAGAAATAATGAAAGCAGACAAACAAACTGATGGACAGATATATTACAATAAAAGATGGATGGATAAACAGATAGGTAGGTAGGTAGATAGATAGATAGGTAGATAGATAGATAGATAGAAAGAAAGTTGAATAAAAGATTAGTTGATAAAATGACAGGCCTGGGCAATGGCAAAAAAGATGGATAATTTCAGTAAAAAAAAACACATACAAAAAAAACCAAACAAACATGAAGAGTCTACAAATACATATTGTACCCATAAAGATGAAAACAACCAGAAATAGGAGAAAGAAAAGTATTGAAAGAGAGGCCATGTAAATCAAACAACTTATCTGGTCAAGCATGGTTACATTACTGTATACGCCATATATTTCGCGAGTCTAAATTTTCGCGAATCGGGAATTCCCATCGATTTCGCGAGTGGTTAAATTCGCGATCGTGGAGTCCTGTACTGAACGGAGAAATGTACACATGTATGTAACATTCACATCGGGGATCAGAGTCAATATTTTCGCGTGTCTTTAATTTTGCGAATAGCACCCGACTCGCGAAATTCGCGAAAATTAAAACCTCGCAAAATATTCGGCGTATACAGTATGCAACAAAAATTACTGAGACTATGACACTTGAATATAGTTTGTCACATAAATTTGATGACATCTGCAATGTGAAACTTGGACTGAGAGCTAGGTAACAGATGCTTTGTGGTGACATTGAATAATGGGGAAATTCTAAAAAGGAAACCACTGAATTCATTACACACTTTCAAAAGGGATGGGGATATGCTTTGAAGGAAACTGCTGGGCTGAACACAACTTTTTTTTTTTTTTTTTTTTTAAACCTGGTCTTTCTTTACAGGGATGGTATAACCTTGGTCGAGATGGGGGTTCAGGTTTAAACTCTTTGTGAGATAATTAGAAACCACTTACATGAAATAGCATACAATTGTAAGAGGAATTCAAAGTTTGTTTGATTAAAATCGGCCTTGAAATGGCCGAGATATCCATAAACAAAGCAAACCAAAGGGTTATTTTTCATTTCATTTGTAAAAACTCCGAGGTACATTACTGTAAGATTTTATACATGACATTGGGAGACATTATCTTTCTACCATGTAAAACCATGTGATGTTTGCAAAAGGGGCATGGAACCTTAAGAAAACATGCCGATGACATATCTGTAGCAAGAGTATGATTTCTGTGAACAGAAAACCTTGAAATGATTACTGGCATTCACAGAATTTGAGTGCCTATCCTTTATGTGAGTATAGACTGAGGTAAACATTACAGAACAGCAGATAGGAATGAATCATATTTTAAATAGGCATTCTTTTGTGACTGTTTGACATGTATGTATGAAGGGGGAAATGGAAGAGTGACAGCAAAGGGAATAAATCTGGAAAAAAAGCAGCACAGCTGTGATGCAAAGTTGACATGAACTAAAAAGTGTTATCCACACTACAACCGCAAGAGTCACAAAGATTAAGAAGTAATTTATACATGAAGAGGGAAGAGGGTAGTAAGGTCTGGATCACACAGACTATCACCATAAGAGGCTCCCCTGGATGACACAGAAAACCATATTGCTGTGTGTGTTTGGATTTATATTACATGGCCACCTAGGAAGCACTTAAATGCTTAAAGGGTGCCTGTGAATGGGAATATAACAAATGCAAATGCATGTGGATTGAGGGACGTAACAATATTAGTAGAACACATCAGTGAAGTTTGAGGAAAATAAGACAATCATTTCTAAATTCTATATATGGTACAAAGAAATGTAACAGGAATTAAACATAACTTAAACATAAACATAAGAGCACTTGAGAATAATATTACCCTTACCATCTGTAACAAGTCTAAATGTGTATTTTTCCTTAAAAAAAGAAGAAATTTTGTGGAATTCTCTTTAAATTTTCTTTATATCATCAATGTCCTACAGTGACGCCACAAACTGTAGTAGCCTTCTCATCCAGCAATAACGACACCAAAACTTTAAAAATTCAGAACTTTTGAACAAATACACAAGTTTTACTCAGACTTCATGGATGTGCTCTACTAATATTGCTGCATCCACTCAATCTACATGTATAGTTGGGTAATATTCTCCCTTTAAGTGAGCAACGTACCATGGGATGGACAGGCGTTAAGTCACCGCAAAAGGATATAAGGCAGTGAGAGTTATGTGCCTTGTTGCAGGGCTCATTTTGGCAGCAGAATGAGGCACCTTAAAGGACAAGTTCACCTTCCTGAAGGATTGAGAGAATGCAGCAATATTAGTAGAACACATCAGTGAAAGTTTGAGGAAAATTGGACAATTGATGCAAAAGTTATGAATTTTTAAAACTTTTGTGTTGGAACCGCTGGATGAGGAGACTACTAAGGCTCGTGATGTCATATGAGTACAACAGTAAGAAAATGTAAAAAAATTCAACTTATTTTCACTTTTTTCGCATAATAAAAGAGCACTTGACTTGCCTCTTTCTAAAGGCAATGGGAATAATATTACCCATAACATATGTCAGTAATGAGTCAAGGGAATGTGTTCTTTTTCAAAAGATGAAATTTTGTGAAATTCTCTTTATATTTTCCTTATATTGTTGTACGCATGTGACATCGTACACTGCAGTAGTCTTCTCATCCAGCGGTGACTGCACAAAAACTTCAAAAATTCATAACTTTAAAACGGATTGTCTGATTTTCCTAAAACTTTCAATGATGTGTTCTACTAATATTGCTACATTCTCTCAATCCTTATGTTTATGAAGGTGAACTTGTCCTTTAAGATTGGGAGTTAGTGGTCTATCAACTGAGTCACAGAGAGAAATAATTGCTTGGATACAAAACCCAGGTTCATTCTCCTTCTTTCCTCAAGGGATCTATGATGGTCAATATTTAGTATACCCCGTAAATACAACACATTTACTTTGAATGAAACGGGTAAAACAACACTGGACTCCTAAAAATTACAGAGGAGAATCACACAAATGTCTGAGCACATAGTACACAAAAATTAGGCACATACAACACACGAGACACCACACCAACATAACCAAGATGATGAGTTTGAGATACCCTGAGGTGCCATGTGAGACAGTTTAGTAGCATTTCAGTGGACACAACTATTTTCTAATCTAATATTTGCATGATTTTACTCCTAGGCTTTGACAGAACCGTTTCACCTTTTTCACTGACTCTAATCCTTTCATACCATCTGAAGGGAAAGATTCTTCTGTACTTCTGTACTAAATTTGAACTGAACTGAACTTAACTGAACTAAACTTCAGTCAAACACAATATCATGTGAATGGTTACTAATTGTAATCGATGCGTTGTTTCATTATATTTCTTTTTTCTTTTTTTTTCTTTTTTTTTTTACAGGCAAAGTAGTGTATTACCTGCTCATGAACCCACATTGTAGGAGGGTAGTCACTGATTTTGACCGCAAGATCTAACGTTTGACTCGCGGTCAGTTGGGATGGACTCGAACACATGGAGTATCCCGTGAAGATCTCAATGCCCGGGATGAAGAAGTCAACCCTGAATATCAGAAACACAGCAACCTGTTGTAAGGTGCTCAATTTCAAGTGTGTGTGTGAGTGTGACTTTATTTTCAATTGCCTATTTGATCCTTCTCAAACATTTGCATGTTGGACTTTTAGCTCTTGGCAGACTGATAATTCGTCAATTTTAAGTAACTGTTTCTTTGGTTTGGTACTATCAAATTGACTCAATAATTGTTCATATTCGAACGTACCAGATTCATCTCCATTATTTTTTCCTTTCAGCCTACTGCTTCACATAATCAGCAAATCTCAAGTGTCACATACATGTATTATGCATGATATAACAATCTCTATGAGAAATGAAAAAGAACACTTATAGAGCCGGAGGAAGAAATGAAACAAGGAGAAAAACAAGGAAACACTACAAAGACAGTATGATTTATTCCAATGGATATAGAATATGAGCACATACAGGGGTATACGTGTACATAGGAATAATTCACATATCATATCAAGTGGTAAGCTCCCCATTTGTTCGCATAGCCTGTCCTTTTGAATAGATAATGGATAGAAACAGGCTTATCATTTTTTTTTTAAACACACATTCTGAATCTACATTAATATATTGTTGCTTTGCAAATATAATGAAAACTCTCCCTTACTGAAACCTACCGCATTGGAAGATCTTGTCAATGTCTGAAGTGAGCATGGAAAGAAGTTATCGGAGGGGAGAAAGTCATAGCACCAACAAATAGAAATATTACTGGAGGAAAGATGATTTGACTCTGAATCTCACCATTGCCCCGCCTTGAAGGTGAATTTGGGGTCGTCGACCTTCAGTGTGAGCAGTCGCACAGTTTCCGAGGCCTGCTGAATGGAGACTACCTCTGCTTCAGATACACCCTGGTAAAAGAAGTAACAATAACTGTGTATTCTACCAACATTCTGTTTTTCTGATAGTCTACTAGTTGATTATAAAGCCAATCTGAATACAGTGTAGCACTGCACTGTGATGCTACAAATTTCATTAAATGTAATACATTTTATAGTACATCATCCTTTTGAAACAGTTTGAACCTATGTATCCTGGACTTAAATCAACTTTGGACTTTTGGATTTGCTCAACCTATTAAACACTGGGATAATATTTGCGTACAGTAAGGGTTAAAACCCTGTCAGATCTTTAGTAAGGGAAAACAAAATTTTCTGTTCAGGAGAGCAAACCAACATTTTACTGTAACTTTCTGAACTAACCGGTTCTCTGTAACTGTGAGCTGTCCTGTCTAGATGATCACTCATGGTTCGTAGAAGACTTGACCTGCAATCACAAAGAATAGAAAAAAAGAAAGAAAAGAAGATGAAGAGGAGGAGAAAGAAGAGGAGAAGCAGGATCAGGAGGGGAGAGAGGAGAGTGAAAGAGAAGAAGAGTGGATAAAAGAGATAGAAGGAAAAGAAGCAAAGGATGAGGAGTAGGAGGAGTGTTATCAATGACAAAATTATGATTTACAGCTCAGGACATGAGACTTCATTAGCTATTGAAATACACTTGGCTATCACATTCATATTCATTAGAACTATACATCTAGCATGACCATTTTTGGGATGTCTGCTCATGCTACTTGTTTGGTTTTTGTTTTGTTTTGTTTTTTGTTTTTTTGTTTTTTACCTCCAACAACATTATTTCATATGACCACATATAATAATTATTACATAAATTGATCACTGAAACCTTGCAAGGCCAAGGACTACCACATCACTCATCAAACTGAGGGAGACATTCCACACTTCCACAGACCTATCGCTATAACTTTAAGTTGCAACTGCTCAACAGGAAAAATATCTCAAACCAGAGCCCAGAGGACTTTTACAATAGACTGGTACATTCTTTAATCTTAACTGTCCAGACAAGAAGAAATAATTTCATTTCACAGGGAGACTTGGCAGCTGCAGCTCTGAATTTAAAGTTTAGTCCCCATCGGCATGATCATTGGAACAGAACAGAAGGTTGTGACTCTTGACTTGTTCCACAAATTAATAAGGTTAATAAATCAGATATTTGGATGCAGGCTGTTTACTAGATAAACACTACTGCAGCTCTATTCTACCTTCGCATATATGCGCATCGCATCGCGGGACTCGCGGGTCTCACCCACCCACCAGCCAGCCCAGCCGGCCGGGGCCGGCTGGGCTGGAGAAAAGACATGCCGCCGCGCCGGCCGGCCAGAATAAATTTTTGTTTCACTCACCTTAATATTGAAAGCGACCTCCAAGCAACAGCTTGCGTTTTCCTGACCATGCACACACTCATTTCACTATTCTAAAGGGTAACAGGACATACACTTTGAGATGAGAGTTTCTCCAATACGACCAAATTTCAGTCTCGTGACATCGTTCATCAGACAGTTGATGTTTTGCAATATCTATCATATAGTCTTTATCAAGTGATACCCTCTCTTTTACACTAATAGTAATTTCATAATATTACCAAAAGACAACTTTTGATGATTTTCCTTAATTTTCATACCTATAAATATTAACATAAATACTTGATTAGATATATCGCAGCTTTTAAGGGTTGTAAAAATGTTGATGTCGTGAAACAAGACTAATTATTTGACTGCGAAGAAAATATATTGTCTGGTTAAAGACTAAGTACTCCACATGTTCCAAAATGGCAGCCATCGCGAGGGGGAACGTGGTAGTGCGTGGTGGAGGAATCTTGTCTCAAAGAAGGCCAATTTTCACCCATGATAGCAAGTAAGTATTATTTTAATTTGCCATGCATACATATGGGGGAATTTCTTTATCATTTATTCGTGTTATGTGATTTTAAAGTATTAAACATCGAATAGTTCGGAGCGCGAGCGTTCTTTAAGTCAGACAGGCCGACGTATTCTTAGTCCCATATATTTCCAACTGTGTCAGTGAACAACGTGGTAGGAGCTCTATAGGGCTCACACCCATAAATATTTCCCCATATAGGGATGTGTGTTAAAAATCAAATTTCAAAAAATTCTGTAAAATAGCTGGGAGAAATGAGGTGTTTCAGCTTCACTAACCTGGATAAGTTAGATATACCCTTTCATTCATCAAATTCTCAGGGTGGATAATTCAGTTCAAATTCTGCAATTCTGTCCCGGGAGGGTCCGCAAAGGCAGACTACGAGTTCCACTTCTTGTCACTCAAAAAATCACCCATTTTCCGTACACATACCCAATGAAATATAGTCCTTTCAAATTCCACCAGAAAAGCTTTCATCTTCCAACCAAAATGCAATTTGTAGAGGAATTCATACTCAATATCTACAGCTATTCAGTTTTTTGCCAAACTACATCATTGATTTTTAGTCAATTTTTTTTCTTCATTTATTTTGGTATCTTTGGTACGAATTTGTGAAGGGGTCTGGGACAGTCCATTGTATTTACGGGTGTGAGCCCTATAACGTGTTACTTGTTTAAATATGTTTGCTTTGTTGGGGTAACTACTAACTTTAGGGCCTAGTAGCAGACAACGGTAGTCATGGTAGTAGATCATTATGGGTGTACCGACAACTTTATATAAAGGCCTACATAACTCCGCTCGTCTGAATGAATTACAAGAGTGGACAAAAGAAACCCACATGCACATCATCGTGTTCATATTCATGATGTAAACTTTAATGCAACTGTATCATGGGCAATGGCAGTCATGCTGTTTTTGAATGATTTTATTTGCCTGTTTCTAGTGTTAAAATATCTCATCTTAACTAAACAGTTAATGTATGTAAATGTGAGACTTATTTGTCTGATTATGTAGTCATATGAACAAGTGAGAAAAGATACTTTGTGATGCCTTGGACCTTTGTAAATATTAAACTGTATAGATCTAGAGTCTATTATTGCAGAATTTGTAGAACTCTGCCTGATGAGTAAACAACCCTGTTTGTGGCAGGCTTTGTCATGTACAGGGTGCCTACTTGCGGCAGGGGCCATTTCATGCATTCAATGTTGATGAAAAGGCTCAATCACATGTCACTTCCCATAACACTCGTAAGTAACTCCTGCTTGTGTTCTAAAGTGGGACTAAGTGCGCATGATGATCATTAGCTGTTTTATTGATGAATGAAAGTGCCCCTGCCAGAAATAGGTACGCTTCCACAAACTAGGTTGATTTCTCTATGTAAGGTTTTCTAGTCTTTCTATGAACCTTTTTGTGATTGGACCTTTTTGTACAATGATATGATGTGTGTGTATATATGTGTAGGTGCATCTTGGTTTGCTCTGGGGAGAAGGTGAAAATCATCAGTTGTGCCAGCGGAGAATGTGTCAGAGAGCTGATTGGTCACAGGGCCAGGGTCACAGGAGTTCAGATCAGCCCCTGGAACAAACTGCAGGTATGCCATGAATATGAATATGATGGAACACCACCACTACTGTGTTCTCACAATCATGTTTACCATGCATGCACTTTGTATGTATGCATGTCGAGAGAAATTCACAAGAATTAATATTTCTACTTATCAACTGAAAAGTGTCTTTTGTGTTACTGACAATATGTGTATTTTTTAATCTTTTGGTGCACCATGGTAAGGTCAACTTATAACTGGAAAAAAAAAATACTTTAAAAAGAAAAAATCCAGTGTCCAATGTAAATTATTGTTGCCCACTTTGATTTAGCTGTGGGGACTGAGTTAAGGTGTGCTTAGTTGATGAATTGGAAACAAAACTATATCAGTATCCACCCAGGATCATAAAGATATTAGAGGTGATCAAAATTGTATATAAAAAAGAAAATGTGCTTGTTTTTCTTGCAACAATTTAATGTTGGGAAATTCATGTAAAATGTGATTGATATTTTCAGGGGAAAACTTATCCTGTTGTGTTTTGGTATCACTATTGTCACCTAATGACTGTTTTTTGTTTTTTTTCTTTCATTTCTTTATATTTTATGTAAAGTGCATCGGTCATGTGCATTTAATAAGAAATTAATAATTTGAACCTTCACTATTACTTAAAAAACAGAGTTATGTATGCATATCTTATTTGAATGTACCAATCAGGGAATTTGAAACCTGTTGCAATTGTTTAAAAATAATGGCAATACTTCTTATCTCACTTGCTTGTTCAGGCATTGACATCTTCTGAAGATGGCACAGTACTGTTATGGGATTACATGGACAATGTCATTTTAAAGGTATGGAGAATTCTTTCTACATCACTTTATATTCATGAGTGAAAGATTTGCTTTGCAGATGATTTACCTTCCGAAATAAACATGGATAAAACAAAATGGATAATTTGTGACTTTTCTTCATTTATACCTAAGAAGAGCTAAAAGACAACCAACAAACTAAGCTAGAACTCACTAAAGATTTGAGTAAAATGAGCACGGAAGATACTGTTTGTTGAAATCCAATTCTGAATCCTGCTGATGACCAATGCAGGCATTTGTTTTATGTGTCATTTAGTTTCCACTTACTGTAAAACCAGAAATTTCTGTGTGCATGAAACTTGTGCAAATTCACAAAGAGCCATGATTCGCGAAAGTAGAATGAAAGTGAATATTTTTGTTTGCACAATCCGGTACATTAATAAATTAAAAGTAATAATGAATTTGTACTTGTGATTGGCACTTCAAGAAGGTTTCATGCTGCCAATGTTTCTGATTGTACAGTTTTCTTTAATCTCTTTTGCTTTAATTTTTTTTTTTTTTTTTTTTGGGGGGGAGGGGTATCACTTTTAGGGGAGAGCTCTGTAAATATGATGTTCAAGGTTTCTTTTATGCCTCCAGTAGTGATACTTGAGATCACATGATAATAGTCTCCACCTCCCGTATTTCATGTGAAGAAATTATTTGTGTGTGTGTGTGTGTGTGTGTGCGTGTTTCAATCTCTATAGAATGTGAAGGCAAAGTTTTTCTATGTTTCATTGCAGCATGCTGTAGTGATCCACATTGTCATTTCTGTTCTCTTGAAATTCAACAGCAAATGAACTTTGACAGGCCGCTGTATGGGCTGTTGGTCCATGAAGCCCACAAGAATGCTATGTTCCTCATCTGCCATAAACTGGATGGTAAGTCAAATCTAGGAGCCCTGAAAAGGGCTTGAATTTTTCATTTGGCCATGAAAAGTTTACTTGAACTTTAAATTGTAATGTATGCTGTATGTTCACTCTGTGGAAATTCAGGAAATTAGGTCTTTAATTGTCTGATGGCAATCTGGATTTTATCATTTTATGAGGGAAAGTATTTTTCTCTCTCTCTTCCGTAGCTCTCATATTTCTGGGGAAAAAAAGAAAGGAATGCAATGACAAATGTAAAATGTCATGTAGTATGATTGTGACATCTAATATGCCGATGACAGTTCTTAGTGTTCCCAATTTCTTCAACATCAAAAATTTAGACTTTGGAAAAAGATTCAAAGATCAGTCGTGGAGTAGTCTGAAAAAGGCTATGAATTCTGAATCTTCATACTTGGATGAGCCCTGAATACTGTACTTTACAATAAAGATTGCATTGAATGTTGATGTCTTTAAATTGATTCAAATGTTTTAAATTACCTTTTGTAAAGAGAGATGAGTGTTTGGACTTCAGAACCCACATTTGTTACAATCATGCAGATGAGTTTTGATAACTTGCTGATTACAGCTTGTAAGTTTATGAGGTTATTCTTGCAATTGACATGTAAATGATATTGTTAGTTAACCCATTTTACAATTTTCTGAGAGCCTTCAATGTCCTCCAATGAGATTTTCTTTGCCAGTCGACATAGAATGGACAAGTTTGAAATCTGCCTGTGTGAAAGCAGTCAAGCAGTGCATGTTTCCCCGTCCCACAGTCAATTGTATTTGACATCAGACAATGCAAAATATCCATTGTATGAGAATTATGAGTACAGCATGTGTTGATGGGCTTGCAAACTCTTTTGTTGTACACTCTAAAGGCACCCAAATGGGGTCAGAGAGAGTCAAAATCTAGTGAGCTCAGCCTTGATGGCTATGTACTGCATGTCGTCATACAAGTTTTCTAGCAATTTTTTCAAACAATCACACTAATACATTGGGAAAAGGTCAATTAGACCAAAATATTAGCAGATTTGATGCAGAAAGAGAACAGTTGATTGAAGAAATTCTAATCTTTCAATCAAAGTGATTTTTTTGTGGTCAGTATAATACAAATAAACGTTGTATGAATTTAGGCCACAAATGCGGACACCGTTGTCTACATTTTGGGAGCCTGGTATACAAAGTACATGTACCCATGAGGAATGGTTTAACCTTATTCTAACTGGGGGGGGGGGTCAAATTGACCCCCCCCCCTCGACGTTTCGCGCCACGATTCCGCAACGCGCAAAGATTTTGCCGCGTCGTTTCATGACTTTTTTCATTTGAGTCTCCCGCATATTTTGAGACCAAATTTGCGACATCCGGGTACACCGTTCTGAAGTTATGCAACGTTTTGCGTATGCATGTCAACCCGAAAAACGCTCGAATTCATGATTTCGTGTGCAAATCCAATGCAAACTGTGTTTTTTTGTTTAATTGATATAAATTAGATTATTTCAACTTTTAACCATTGAAATAAATCAATTCTAATGTAGATAAGCTTGAAAAAGTGCCTCTAACAAATTTTGGCAAAAAAACAATAGAAAACAAAAGAGCGAAAAAACAATGAAATACATAAGAAATTAACAAAACAATAAAAAACAAAAGAAAATGATTTTGATTGCGCTATTTTTTTACTAGAAAATTGTTTGATGTGTCTTGAGGAACTCTGACACAAAAAATTAATAATCCTTCAGTCTTTTTGATGGAGTTATAGGTGAAAATATGATTTCATGCGTTAATTTGCATAATTAATTCATTAAAAAATATGAAATCAAAATTTTTCTATTGTATGACCATGTAATCTTGTAGTTGACATCCGGCTCTATGTTCAGGCAAAATTTTGCGGCGATCGCGCGATCGGCAGCCGAGATCTGAAGGGGGGGTCAAATTGACCCCCCCCCCCCCCCCCGTAAAAACTTGGTCTCAAATAGCCCAGTTAGAATAGGGTTAACATGTATGTCTGTCTGTATGTCTGTCTGTCTGTATGTATGCATGTATGCATGTATGTCTCTGTGTGTGTTTTTGTGTGTACATATATGTACAAGTATAAGTAGGATATGTGTATGTACAGTTTAGATATGTATATGTATATATTTGCAGCTTTCTGATGTACACAGGTGCTTTTGAATGTGTAAATTTTGATTTTCTCTTCTCACTCTCTACTTCAGCTGCTGGAAATACCAATCACAAGAAGCCTCTGATGGTGTCGGAGGCTCACATCCCCCCAGCAGGGTCCAGCCAGGGGTCAACTGTTCCCATGGAGATCCTGACCCCCATCAGTGCCAGAGGGGAGCGATGTCTGGCGTTCGGCACGAGGGGAGAGTTCCTGGCCTGTGTGATCTGGAACCAGCTCAGGATTTACTCCATGGCAGACCGGACCATTAACAAGTTAGCATGCTTCAAAGAAAATATCCTCTTCATGTTCAGTTCACTTTCTTGAAATACAGTATCTTTAAACAGAAAATTACTGGTAGATTGTCCTCTGTAGTGGGATAGTTGTAATAAAGATGTTTTTTTTTTTTGTATGTTTGTTTTTTGTTTGCATGTACAGTATGATTTTATGTGTGCATGTGTTTCTTTGTGTGTGTGATGTATGTTTATTTCTTTATTCATTTGTGGGAATACCTGTTTGTGTGTTAGTCTGGATAGATATTTGGTGACAGATGTACATGTACAGATACATCAACATCCAACAGGGAGGTCTTTCAGCCTGTAAGTTATGTTAATGAAGGAATGCAGAAATGATTTTCATTTGTTTGTTTGTTTATTTGTCCTTCAAGTGGACTGTGGTCGTTATTCAGGGCTTTCATACTGCTTCCACCTCTAAACAGAATCCACATGGATGGGCCGCCCCCCAACTGTGTGGCCTGCCACCCCCATGAGTACTGTGTCGCCGTGGGAGACGAGAATGGGAGGATATCCCTCTTCTGGAACATCCAAGAGAAGGCCTCTCCAGTGAGGACAGTGGATCACTGGCACGCACTCCCTCTGGGAGATCTTTGCTTTTCACCAGAGGGTGAGAGATGGAGTTTTTAGCCATGATGGTTTTTACTGGTCTGATTTTTGTCTCTTCATGTGCTAACATTCCAGCCTTTTAATTGCACTGGCATTTTGCTCCTTGGTGACTCAAATTTATGGTACAAGCTTGTTTTGTAGCATTTGAAACAATCACACACTAAAAAAAGTAGATATTATATGTCTCCCACCATATCCATGTAGAGTTCAGATAGAAAGATTCATTGAAATCCATTAATGGGATAGTATACTTTTGGTTGAGATGGGGGATTCAGATTTTATCTTTTCTTGAGATAATTAGAAATTACTTATGAAATAAAAACAAAACAAACATATAATTCTATTGAAGATGAATTCAAAGTTTATTTGGTGAAAATCAGTTGAGATATCCAAAAACAAAGCAAAGCAAAGTGGTCCTAATAAAAGGTTGGGTCCACCTTTTTATTAGGACCTCTTTGTTTTTGCAGATCTTTAGCTATTTCAAAACCAATTTTCATCAAATAAACTTTGAATTCATCTTAGAATTTTATGCTCTTAAATATTTCATAGGTGGTTTCTAATTATCTCACAAAAAAAAAAAAAAGTTAGAAACCTGAAGCCCCATCTCAACCAAAACTATTCCATTCCTTCAAAAGTTGTTTGGGTATTACTTGTTCAGTTTTTGAGTTGCTTTTATTTAGATTGATTACTTTAGTTGACTCATAAGCATTCCTTGTTATCTGATTTCCTAGGTACGTACCTATTTAGTGGTGGCCATGAGTGTGTCTTGGTGCGGTGGCAGTACAACTCCAAACACAGAGACTTCTTGCCCCGGCTCGGTGCTTCCATCACTCACGTCGCCTGCTCTCCAGATGGACTAATGAGGGCGCTAGCCCTGAACAACAACTGTGAGTTGAAATGAAAATGAAATAAAATAAAAATACATAGCATGCCCTTATAAATGCCAAGGAAAGCCAAATTACTGCCATATTGTAAGAGCCCAATGGATTCCAAAAAGGGGCAATGAGTGACAAAACAGGTAAACAATTGTCAAGTAAGTCCAAACAAAAGCAAAATTTGACCAAACTGACTCTAGACTTCCCCTAGCAAGCTGGATTATTGTAAAGATAGCAGATAAATTATTCCCTGATTATGGCTTAAAAACTGTAGCTTTATCTTCAAAATGAATATCCAATTCCAGCAAACAATTAGAGTGATTTTTTCACCCCCCAGTGGTGTTAACATTTCTTTCTCTTCTCCTGCAGCCATACTTCTTGTCACCACCAGAGTGCAGCACACCGTCCAGGGTCTGAACCACTCCAGCTTCCACCAGCAGGGCCGGTCCGGGCCGGTCCCCACGGGACTCAGTGTGGACCCCCGCTCCAAGGCCCTGGTCCTGAACGGGAGGGTCGGCCACCTGCAGTTCTACCACCTGTCCGACGACAAGCTGCTCTTCAACGTGAGAATACATTCGCTATTCTTTGATTTCATTTTTCAGACAACATGCCTGATGATTGTTAAAATTCTTTCAAATGTGTTTCTGAAAGTAACAAACTGTTTGTAACAACATACACAAAGCATTTCAGACTGACACATTTCCTATTTAGTAAATGAGCCATATGTCAAGATTTTTCTTTGTCCTAAGGACTGCATAGATTTTCAAAATAAGCTAAGACATGATACTATCCAAAATAGTATTTTAGAATGGTTGCAAATATGAAAACAATTACTTTGAACACTGAAATTTTTGCGTATTTTGTGCTACTTTTGGCCACCACAAATTTTAAACAACGGGAAAATATCTTCACAATTTTCTTTGCACTTTTTGAATGGGTTGACAATTGCATAGCACAAATTCAAGAACCCACGATTATGTTTTTGAGCCACTCAGCACAAACGATGAATCACTCCAAAAGTATCAGTGTTTACAGTACATGGCAATAATTTGGTGTCTGACATTGCGTGTATAGAATACTGTGACCTCTACATTGTTTTACTCATACAAAATCCAATTTTCACCCTCAGCTGGACATCACGAGTGAGAACTACATTTCACCGGAGCAGCTGGACAAGCCACTGGCCCACACCGAGGTCACCCATGTGACCTTTGACCACCGAGGGGACTGGATGATAACTGCCGAGAGGCGGGACGACGGCGAGACGTCGGTGGAGCTCAGACTCAAGTTCTGGCAGTACGAGCACGCCAAGCAATGGTAGGTTGCATTCTAGGAATTTGCTGGATGGGGGGGGGGGGGGGAGGGGGGACTCATTGCACTGTAAAAGTGAAAATTTTAGCCCCAGTAACTTTTTGTGCTCATCCGAGTAAGATGAACTTCATGTGTTTTTACTTTTTCAAAATCAAAATATGAAATACATGTAGTAATATATATACAAGCAAAAGTTTGCATGCTTTTATTTTTGTACTAGTGTCGCGTGAAATGCGTGAAAATGTCTAATTTTACAGTAGTCTTTGTTCCATCTGTTTACAGTTTTCTCAAGAATGTATTAAAAATGCAGCCAACACAATAAAACCAAACATCTACAATGGATACAGTAGGTTTTAATATTTCTGTTTCACTCCAGTTTAGCTCCAGGATACTGATAGAATTGCTTACATTCCAACACTTTTCTTTACATATTATTCTTTGGGTTTTTTCCATGACCTTGTTTTTGTCACTCAAATTCATTCATGTGTATTGTTCCTGTCCATGTCTGTAGCAAGTTGGTAGAACTAAAGGATAAACCACATGTATTTCAGGCAATGTGGAATATGGGCCTGCACAGAGGACAACATCAAATCCTTCACAGCATACAGCATGATTTACTTTTCAAACTTGACCATGTGGTCTTTTTGCATGGCGATATTGCTTTGTAGCTATCATGGTATTGACAGCATAAATTTCAAACGTTTATATATTTCAGTATTTTTTCTGATTTTAAAATCTTTGCACAGCTCAGTCAGCAAAGTTTGATAGTGAGTTGTGTGTTTTTTGTTTTTTATTTGGCCGCTACAATGTTAAACTGTTTTTTTATGCCTCCGCCACGAAGTGGTGCCGGAGGCATTATGTTTTCGGGTTGTCCGTCCGTCCGTCCGTCCGTCCGTCCGTCCGTCCGTCCGTCCTTCCGTCCGTCCGTAATGAATTTTGTGGACAAGGTAACTATCGAAACCTGTTGAGGTATCCTAATGAAACTTGGCATGTATGTGTATTAGGGGGTGAAGTTGTGCCTATCAACTTTTGGGTGCACATGCTCAAGGTCAAAGGTCAAAAGGTAAAGGTCAAATGCATAAAATTTCACTATTTCCACCATACCTATTGAATGCCTGAAGATATTTTCTTGAAACGTAGTGTATACATGTTTTACCCAATTAAGATTCTCTGGTGAAAGTTTGGGTCATGAGGTCAAAGGTCAAAGGTCAAAAGGTCAGGGTCAAATACATAAAATTTCACTATTTCCACCATATCTATTGAATGCCTGAAGAGATTTTCTTGAAACTTAGTGTATACATGTATTACCCAATTAAGATTCTCTGGTGAAAGTTTGGGTCATGAGGTCAAAGGTCAAAGGTCAAAAGGTCAAGTAAAAATATTAAAACTTCTTCTTTTTTTCCGTACCTTGGAAAATTGTTCAAGGTATCTTCATGGAACATAGTAATATACATGTACTGACTGGAAGTGATTATCTAGAGAATGTAGGGTTCATGGGGTCAAAGGTCAAGTGCAAGACTTCAAAATTTTACTATTACCCTCATATTTATGCAATGCCAGCAGGGTTATTTTTTTTACACTTGGTGTATGCGTGTGTAACCTAATAGAAATTCTCTGGAATTTTTTTTTTTCTCTTTTTGCCTCAAAGGT
The DNA here is from genome assembly GCF_964275005.1 of Diadema setosum. NCBI lineage: Eukaryota > Metazoa > Echinodermata > Echinoidea > Diadematoida > Diadematidae > Diadema > Diadema setosum. The sequence goes on along the minus strand of NC_092704.1, from coordinate 30,925,830 downwards.
CAAAAGGTCAAAGATCAAGTGAAAGTGCTGAACTAACTTTTTCCTCCATATCTCGGAAGTGGCTCAAGTTACCTTGAAACTTAGTACATATTATGCATGTTCTACCTGAAAGTAATTATCTTATGAATTTTAGGGTCAAGGGCCAGATGAAAATGGTAACAATTTACTATTCAATTCAGAAATTGCACTTTTTCTCCACACCTGTACCTTGAAAATTACTCAATGCCTAAATGTATGAATGGGTCAAAGTCAAGTTAAAGTCCTTAAATCCCTAGATACATGCTCTCCTATTCATCCAATTAAACCTACGTCAAGGAAGGTGAACATTCAACACATTTGTTACAAACTTGTCATTCCAATATTTTGCCAATTTTGTGAAAATGTAATCACACAGTGTCCACATGTACTATCTAGACCTATTGGGAAAATCATGCATTATGGCGGAGGCATACCAGTCGCCAAAGCGACATTTCTAGTTTTACTTTTGACACCAACATCCCTTCCCTTTTCATCCGCAGTTTCCGGCTGAACACCACGGTAGAATCACCCCACCAGGGTGCTATCAATAACCTCTGCTTCCGCCCACCCAGTGGGCAGGGCACCAAAGATGATGTTCCCATGGCAACCACAACCAGCAAAGATGGAAAATTCAAGACATGGTCCCTGGTTGATGATACCGATGTGGATGGTGAGTTTTGTTTTTGTTTTGTTTTGTTTTGTTTTTCATTTGAGTTGATGAATAATTCTGATAGCTTTGCCCACATAATACACAAATTCTAAGGCTATGACAATAAGTATGAATGATGGTATTCCTCACTGTTGCCGTGGAAAGCTAAGAAATCTGAAACAAAATTGATAGTAGTTCCTCCTTAGGCATGGCATCCTATCAGCTCATCTGAAGTGACATTGTCGTCATGCTATTATGAGAGTTGATCTCTGACCTCAGTAAATCCATTCATGACACATAATGCCAGTATATTATTCACTCTTTGTCAGATAAAATCTTACTGCTGTATGTGTGTGCTATGGGTGTGTCTAAACCGTGAAGAGATGTGCAAAGTAGATAAGGTTAGAAAGAAAACACAAAACAAAACAAAACATTGCCAATAACTAAGAGGCATCTCTGAGAAAATGTGGTCATATTGGTATTGTTGCATATATATGATTTTATTGTTATGTAAAAGCAGCGGTATTGACATTTGACATGAATGCTGTTCTCATCTGTCCCCATGCAGGGAACAAGGTATGCTGGAACTGCGACTCGGTTGGCTTCTACAAGAACACAGAGCCCAGTGCTGCGGCCTTTGCCAGCGATGGTTCGCTGCTGGCCGTAGGCTTCCATGAAGTGCTGACCCTATGGGACCCGGACGACAACCAGCTGAGAAAAATTCTCTGCCATGCCACGGTCAACAGCCAAATAAGGTAATGATGGGTTTCCCACTGTCGTGCAATTAGCTACACGTGCCACCATTGGCCATTAGCAGCTGATCATGGACTTTTTGTTTATGGATGGTTCAGACTTACCTACAATCAACGTGATTGCCAGGACTGACCTTAAGATCTGATAAGCAGATAAGATCACCACAATGACTCCATGATTAAGACCACAAGTTCCATTGTGGTACATATTGCGATTGACATGAAAAAAAGAAAAAAGAAAAGAAAATCCATGATCAGCTACTAATGTCCAATCATGGCATTTGTAATGGATTAAACAACAGTTAGGATGTAGTTCAAACAGCAAGGATATTTTCTGGTGGTCACTTCCTTCAGGGAATGTGACTCATCAAGCTTTAAAGGGGAACTTCCCACCAGTTTGGAATTGACTTCAGTAAAGAGAATAAATTTGACAAATTGATCAGTCTGTGGAAGGTTCATCAAATTGGGGTAGGAATAAAGTCATAGAAATCTAACGGCTATCCTTTTAGGGTTTTGTTTTGTTTTGTTTTGTTTTGCTTTGTTTTCAGTGATTTCCATTACCTAACTCCATTTATGCTGACTTAAAGACATTTCAGTTTAACACACCTGTAAGTATCCTTTTTCTATGGAATCTTGCTCTCTGTTGGGATCAGTGGAAATGCCACATTAGATTATATTACTCATCTACCAAGAGCTTTAAACCTTCTTCATGGAAACCGTGTAACATTGCTTAAATTGTCACCAAAATCTTGCTTTTGTTGTATCGCTTGTGTAAAAAATAAACAAACAAACAAACTTGTGTCTCTGACGTATTAGTTAGTATGTGAGAGTCTTAAAAATTGATTCTGAATTGGTCCCTACTTTTCTCTACAGGCACCTATGCTTTGGGCACGGCAGTTCCTCCCACCTGCTGGTTTGCAGCACATCATCCTCCCTGACGGTCTGGAACCTGCTCACATGCAGAGGTAACTAAACCTGTGAAGTGGCTTTTACCTTCTGAGATGTTCTGAATAGAAGTGTTTCCTTTTTCAGGAAGACAAGAATTGATCTTTTTTTTTTAAAATGATGGAATTGTTTTTTTATTTTTTTCATGTACTTGAAAACAATCATACAGCTTAATCAGCATGATTGCTGAAATGGCATCTCCACAATATGAAAGAGTGTCTTTAAGACTTATTGATGAATCTTTTAGATTTTCACGTTTAGGACATAGTGATATCTGGGTCATAATAACATTCTAGTACGGTACTTCACTTGCAGAACAGGCTACTTGTGTATGTACAGGGAATCACCGCATAAAATCATTCGGTACTAGTAGAACTTGTACATATAGTCTTCATGTTCTCTCTCTTACTGCTTGTGAACGTGTGTTTTGTCAAACTTTCTGTCTCTTCCATGTGCTCTGTCTTTATCTATGTCTGTCCATGTCTGTCCACTGCAGTGTCCTGGAGTGTCTCCATGGATGTACGTCTCCTCATCGCTGACCCCAACACGCAGCACTTTGCCATCTTTAATGCTGATAATGACTGTGAGTACCCACCAACAGGCCATCAGAGCCCTAACATTTTCAGACGAGATACAATCTTTTTTAGGATAAAGTGTATAGCTTGAGCTTCAGATAGACAATAAGGACAATTTTCCACAGTTTCGTGAACATACAGACGAGCAAAGTTAGGGTTAGATTAGACAAAGATCAGATCGTCGCCGGTCACACGAACCGACGAATCACTCGATTTTGGGTCAAATTTTCGATTTTGAGATTTTCAATCATTTCGATAGTAGATATTCCATACTACATATTCTGAAATTATCAGTGTGTAATTCGGTGTAATTTTTACATAGTTATCACTTTTGTAGAAGTATGTAATTCCATTTGTGAAAATTATTTGTTTTCCCCATAGACGCGTGTGTTAAACAATCAGGCGATTCGACGGTTCGGTGCGCATTGACTTGCGTGTAGTTTTTGAGATTCAACAGTTCATTGACCGTGTGCACAGTGCGCGTACTATATAATACATGCGTTGACAATGACAATGCTCAATGTACATACAATACATATGGACACACATGGAAAATGAAATGACAACGTTCTTTGCAGACCGAAAATACATGCATGCAGCTCTTTGACGATTTCCCGCTTATTTGTTAACAATACAATTCGATAAAAACTTCACAAGTTAAAGCAAGAATTGAAGTCTGATGTACTACAAAAATAATTGGAAATTATAGACATGAAAGTGTAGCAACCATAAGTAAAAAATGGGTTAACTTCAAACGCGATTTTCTCGAATTGTCATTCTTACCCAAACCTGAGGGATTCGTCGGTTCGTGTGACCGGCGACGAGATGTATCCACAGGATCTGACGTCTACTCGACATTTTATAATATGGTAGCATAGAAATCTTGAAAGTGAAAATGGTGAAGATTGTTGTGATAGGCAGTGAATCTCTTCCCAGTTCTTGTGTGAATTAAATTAGTGAGGTCTTGTAATGAAGAAAATGACGTCTACTATCTGCTAAGAACCAGCAGGTGTAAATTGTTTCAGTAGACTGACAACAGACTCGAATCTTCCAAGCAATGTACAGTTTGGGTGCAGTGCACTCCCCTTATAAAGAACATGGTTCTATAACGAAATTTTGTTGCAACAAGATAAAGAGTCAGGTCCAAAATTGTTTACGATGTATCTTTGAAATTTACTTTATTCGTTTGGCTGAAACAGAATTTTTGAGATAATGCAAGAAGACTGAGGATGGAAGTCACCTGTGTTCCATTAGATCTCCTGCAATCCTAGGTTACCAGCTCTTTCTCCTTCTCTCTTCCAGTGTTTGTCTTCCAGGGATCGGAGCCCCGCCCCGTTTTCCGCCTCCCATCCGCCTCCGAGTCAGAGGTCCTCTCGGCCATCTTCGTGCCGTCCAGGAAGGAGGCGTCCCCGCCCGACGCGTTGCCATGGCAACACTGTTCAGAGCTGTTCTTCCTGACACGGTCGCAGGAGCTGCTGACAGTGATGAGCAAGGAGCAGGCAGAGCGGGAGGGAAACGTCAGCAGATACGACATGGTAAGAGTTCAGCGGTCAAGACTGAAAATCCCCGTGTATAATCTGTAGGAGGCTGTCAGCAAATAAGTACCACACCACTGATATGGCACAGAAGATAAGATCATAATCACAGCACTTGTATATTATGTTGATAAAGTAAACACAAGTTTGGCTGGTAATCTGAATCTATACATGTGATTTACACTGACTGTGATATATTTTGGTGCAACAGGAAAGAAAGTTGTTTTTTACCTGTCACTTCACTCATTCATAAATCAGTGAGTATAGCGTGTGTGTGTGTGTGTGTGTGTGTGTGTGTGTGTGTGTGTGTGTGTGTGCATGTCAGGGTCCTCAGCACATACTTCCTTTTTGTTTGTTTATCTATTTATTTATTTCTTTGTCAAGCCTCTGTTGACCTAGCCAGCAACTGTCCCAATCTTTTAAGAATAACTTTCTTTCTGTTTCTTGAAGACACACTTCATATGACTCCAAACATCCATAGTTTGTACCTGTTACACTGCATTCCACCATGTCTGTATTCCCTCCTTCCTTCCCCCCCCCATCTCACTCTGTAGAAACAATGATATGATTCTATTGCTTTGATCCTTTTGAAATATATTATGCCAGATACATTGTATGTTGTTGCTGTTGTAGGGTGTTTCTTAGCATCTTTGCCTTGACCTTCTCTGTTTTTCTTGCAGACCACTTTGCACAAGAGTTTGCCTCTGACGCCGTTCGCTCTCCTCCTAGAAGGAGCCAGAAAACGTGGCACCGTGGACGGTGGATCGAGTACCAGACAGAAACTGGCCTCCAAGAATGCCTCCACCATAGAGGTATGAACTGTGTCACTCCCATAGGCAACCTGTTTTGAGTACATTGTCTATGGCAGTTTGGGATGGTGGCCGTAAGAGGGTTAAGCTTTGGATCTATTGTATCCCATGGAGGTATAAAAGTAAACTCTTCCCCTCGAAACCCTCCACCGTTATCTTATGCAAGGAGCCAATGTTGTCTAAGTTAATGTGATCATTTGAATTTAGTTTGAGATTTTAGTAAATTATGCTTCTATTTAGCTTCAGGTTTGAATAGATCTTTTTCTGTTCACTTTTTTTTTCTTAAATCTTTAACCTTCTTATTATTATTATTGTTTTTGTGTTGTTTTTTGTTTGGGGGGGGGGGGATGAATAGCTATTCTTTGTTTTTCTGTGTCGCATCCAGGGTAATAACATAAGGGTAGATCATTAGCTACATTGCTCATTTTCATTACTTTGAACTTTTGATTCTTTTGTGTAATAACTTATCAGAAAATTTTAATGTGCGTAAATTGATGAACTGATAAATCTTTAAAGGTATTATCAGCTACACTTTATTTCACCCAGGTCTGTCAATTCAAATAGAGATGGAATAGAAAAAAGCCGTTATGTTCCCTTTCAGCCAATCAAAGAGCATGTGTCATTATTTTCTTTTTCTTGTTTCTGTTAATCTCAGATCCTGGCTGCTCCACCCCATGTTCTACCTCCAGCTAGACAGCTGTGCTCTTCCTTCATCCATTCCCTTCTAGGACCAAGCACAGATCCACACAGGTGAGTTCCCCAAATCCCCCTCCCAATCCTGAATTTTGCTCCCACCCCTCCCCCCCCCCCCACACACATACACTTTGTTAAGTTAACCCTCAAGTAAGTTCGTACACATAAACTTTTCATATTTCCATCTTCTTGAAAACTGCCAAGTTACATACGTTCACCACTAAGTCTAGAAATGGTATAAAAGACAATACATGTTTAATAGAATTTATGAGCTGTTATTATCTTTTTTTAATATGTATTAGACTATTCAATTGAAAAACAATTAAATTTCAATGAGCATTCATAATTTGACCTTCACATGTTAGTACGTAGATTTCTGCCCAGTGTTACATACATTCACCCAAAAATTTTCATTTTGGCATAAATTCTGATAGATTGCTTGTTTGAAGTAATTTTTGGGCTAAGTTATTTCATCTAAGTGTTCTAGAAGATTATATTGTATTGGGGGGTAATGCACAATGGAAACAGAAAATAAAGCAACATCCCTGAAAAGTACCCTTTTACTGTGGAAATACCCATGTGAGTTTTGCAATGTCAAACGTGTTCGCCTGATTCAGAACTCAATCATCAGAGACTGACAGCGAGGCAGAGTCTGGAGATGAACGGGAGCAGGGTCGCGCCCCCTCGGACGACTCCGACATGGAAACGGATGCCCCCGCCATGTCCGGTGCCTCTAATAACCCTGGCAGGTCGCAACCTGCTGAGGCTTCACAGGAGGAAGAGGTGCCCAGCCGTGAAGCGGCGCCGGAACTCAGCCAGAAGGAGCTGAGGAGACTGAGAAAGAATGGAAGCTTGTCCCTGAAGTGGCTTTCATCAGCGGTGGAGGAACTGGCTTTGTCATGACACACACTGCCAGTCAAGAAGCCTGCAAACAAACTGCGCCGACGCGAAATCTGCACTGACCTAGTCATGTGTGCGATGCTCCTTCCTCAGGAATGTTATTCTTGATTCGACGTATCCCACCATTCCAGTCCAGCTCAACGTATGAACAGCTACGGGAGTCACGGCTTCAAAGTTCAGTTCCCAGTGGGCCTCGTTTGTTACCAGAGATTTTTCAGCAAAAATCCCCACAACCTTTCTTGTGATGTCAGCTGAGCCCCGGTCTCTTGAAAGCGTGTCAGTTATCGTGGAAAAGCACAATGGACCTGATTTGTGTTTAAGATCTCACGCATTGTTCCATGAATGGTAGCATGTAGCCTTTTAGTAGTAACCTCTGTGGTGCGGCCGTTGCCATTCAATGCAAGTCACACCTTCCTCTAGTAAACGACGGGTTAATGGGCCTCTTTTGTGTGCAGGGAATGCTACTGTAAAAGTGCAAATTTTTGCATGTTATTTTTTGTGTTTGATGGGGTGAGATGAATTTTGCTAGTTTTTATTTCCGCGGAATCAAAACATAAAATAGGGTTACATATGATAAGCTAATTATTCATGTGCTTTTATTATTTGGGCTACCTCCTTGTCATACGAAATGCACAAAAATTTCCAACTTTTACAGTACATTTCCTCATGCTTCCCTCCCTAATAATAATAATAATAATAGCTGGTTTTTATATAGCGCATTTCACACACACTTCAGGGTTTCAATGCGCTTTACAGACTATTATTACCCCGGTCACTGGATACATTATATCCAACCAGCACTAACAGTGCTCATTCTCCACTCCCTGGGGAGCATTCCAGCCAGTCGCAGCCATTTTACAGGCGCGCACATGCTGATCAACCAACATAAGCTTTCTCATCCTACCGGGTACCCATTTATACTCCTGGGTGGAGAGCAGCAATGTGGATAAAGTGCCTTGCTGAAGGGCAAACGTGTCGGGCTTGGCATGGGCTCGAACCCACGAACCATACCACGCTCATGTCGTTCACAGACGAGCGCTCTTATCCACTCAGCCACGACCTAGCTTTAATGCTGTATTAAATTGTATGGCAAGACCATATGATGGCAAAGTAGGCAAGTGCTGTCATGTTTTCCAAGTTGGCAATAAAGAACTGGCACCACCTACATCCTGTGTGTATACAAGGCTTCACAGATTTGTGCATTGCTTTGTAATCACATGAAATGCAGAGTATTTCCATTTCTTCCAATGGACACTATTTGTGACCATGCATCACAAAACGAACAAAAAGTCGCAAGTACTGATTTTGTGTGAGGACTGAAAAAAAGGTGAAATGGGCCAACCTAGCCAATTTTGACTTTTTCTTATTTTCTGAAAGAGCAAATCTTCTTCTACATAATGCTAAAATTTGGGATCATAAAACAAACAGGAAAGTGTGTTTTTTAGCAGTTTATCTTGAACACTTTATGTTTATAATAGTGTGATTAGGTGTGTCTGTAGTCTAAAAAAAAAACAAAAAACACCTGTACACACTCTTCACTTTCAACTGTAATAACTTTAGAAAGGATGATGCTACTGCTTTGAAAGTTGGCATTAATCATGGACAGAATGTGTTAATAAACATGCTCAATTTCAGCTTAATCTAATAACCCCATCATTGTTACTCTGGTGTTTTACATCCTGTCTTTGTCCCATTCATCGCACAGCTAGCATGGCTTGGTAAAGATTGCTTGAATAGACCCTGTGCTTCAGAGCCTCTTTTCTCAGTTCACACTTTTCCACAGCGTGTGCCTTCTTTCCAATATTTAGATAGGTTTAGTAGGAGACTTTTGACTTGAGTTATACATCATTTTAAAGCTTAGAGTCTGCTCTTTCAGAATCTGCCCTTAGCTAAAAATGCATGTCTGGCAACTTTTTGTTGGTTTTGTGATGCAGGGTCACATTTAGAAAGTATCGCTATCTATGTATCGCTCATAGATGTGTAATATGTGTAAACTTTGGTTTTAAATTGAATAAATAGGAAGTCAAGGTGAACTGATGACCTGTGAAGATCGGTTGTCTTTATGATGTTTGTTTAAAGTTCAGCGCTTTGTGTGTTCAGTGTGTGCATTTTGGAGTGGGAAATATACAAAGTACATTCTATTTTCTTCTGTGGGTATTCTGTGTGTGCTTGTATGTGTGTACATGCCTATGTTATGTATGTGTGTACGTGACAGAAAGCAGTTACTCATTCTGATTAGTAATAATGGTATATTCTGTCTGCATTAAACACCAATAGTGCGTCGATGCTTTGTTCATGTGCTCAACTATGCATCGTTGACCATACTGTGTCACCTAGAGTGTGAGTTGTGCTGGTAATTCTTTATAGCTGAATGTAAATTAACACAGTAATCTCATCAGACGAGGGCGAGAAAGTATACACGGCACACACAATCGAGTTTCCATTTTACTTTTAGTTTATGTGGAATACAGGAATATATATAGATATTGATGTTATTACTCAATGGAAATGTACAAAATTCTGCAATTCAGCAAGCAGATTTGACTGCACATGAATTTTGATAAACCATTGCTACTACTATTACTAGTAAAGTAAACATCTGTGTATTGCAAGTACAGTACATGAAATAGCAACCCAAGTACAGCACATTCTCTTTCAGAACATCAATTCATCGTTCCAGATAACCTCATGAACTTCTCATTGGCAACCGATAAATTTGTCCGCTTATCCATTGGGCCATTGTGGTTCAGTGATTAAGACCACGGCCTCTTAATCTTAAGGTCACTGGTTCAAGTCTCTTGGCAGCAGTGGTTGGGTCCATAAGCAAGGCACTTCATCCTCACTGCATATCCGTCTCACAGAAGCAAGCACATATGCAGTTTGGTATTTTATGAGTGGGCACAATCGCTGGATCCAAACACACAAATGCAAATCATCTTTACACCCAAGCGATCTTTGGTAATCAGTGGCTTGATGTATTTTGTTGATTGTTGCTACCACAGGCCTCTTGTTGTTGTTGTTGTGAAAGACTTTACTAATGCCCTTGGTTCAAGAATGTGGCCACTTACTTCTTGCATAGTGAAATGATCCTTGAAGTGGCTCATTTTACACACTGTAAGAAACATTTTGGTAAGTGCAAATACAGACTCAAAAGCATACATGCCATATAAATATAACTACATTGTACATATAAAATGCTTATATGAAATTATATACATGTAGGCCTATATATATATATATATATATATACATGTATATACATATATATATATATATATATATATATATTATATATTATATGAATATATATATTTATATTATATATATATGAAGAGTTTGTTTGCAAAAACCGATAAGTCCATATTTGCCAAATGGAGATATTTGCGATTAAAAGTCAAGAAAAATAAAGAGAATAATAAGAAAATTTTTGTTTCTCTTGACCATAACTTCAAAAATATACCTTTATATGTAGTGACCAATATATCATTTAAAAGGTATTATTTTGTACTTTATGACAGAGATCGTACTTCAAAATCTTCAAAAATGGACTTATCGGTTTTTGCAAACAAACCCTTCATATATACATACATGTATATATATATATATATATATATTGAAACAAAGGGAAAACTCGGGTTCGAATCCCGATGAAAACCCAGTTTTCACTATATACATGTATATATGTATATGAAGAGTTTGTTCGCAAAAACCGATAAGTCCATTTCTGAAGATTTTGAAGTACGGTTACTGTCATAAAATACAAAATAATACCTTTTAAGGACGTTCCTCAGTTGAGTCTGTGCGCATCCTAGCTGCGCAGGTGTCAGTGACGTAACAAAGAGCGTAGAAGCGCACGCACGAGTGATGAGCTGAGCTAGCTGAGCTGAGCAGCTGCTAGTAGATCGAACTAGAGTGTGGTATGTGTACGTACGGATACCCGACAGCTCCCCACCGCGGCCGCGCCGGGCAGCGGCGCTGGGCGGCCTCGCTCGGCTCGCGTGCCGACTGTACGCGTTACAATCTGTACATACCACGCAAAGTTCAGCGGTCCGAGTCGCATATACATGGTCATTGTAGCACAACACTGATTGACGGAATCGCGAAGCTTGCCAAGTGGAACTGAGCTGTTTCCATTTTCAATCCATAGATCTGTTTTGTCACATGAAGTTCATTATCCGGTCATCAACATGGTAAAGTCGAGTGCTAAGGTACCAAGGGCCTATAGGCCCTAGTCGGGGTCTAAGGCTCACTAGTCTATTGGACTAGGTGTTAAAACAACAACACCAACAACAACAACAATAACAACAACAACAACAAATACAAGCATATGACACACATTTCATCTTTAGGTCTAGCAGCTAAAACAATCTGAGTGTATCTAAATTAGATCTAAACTTGTCATTACTATAGTAATACAAAATATTGGGTTTTTTTATTTTTGGTTACAAAATACAAGGTCACGAAAGTGTTATCAAACAAGACTATTCATCACTTTCACCATTCATATATTATATTTTTTATTACCAAATCTGGTGTAACAAAAGGAGAATAATTTTTTTTTTTTTTTTTGGGGGGGGGGGGGGGAAGGTACTTCTCCATATAATAGCTTACAATACGCACTTTACCAACCACTGCAACAACCAACACATGCATTCTACAATCAACGTCATTGTATTAAGATTTGTTTTTCATTTGGAGGACCGTCAGACTAATGCCAAAACTCCCATTTCCTTATATTCATTCTTTTTCCTCCATTATCACTTTTTGTACATGGTTACAGCAAGTGGGTAAAACAAACAAACAAGCGTGCATATCAATAATATGGAGTTTTCCACGCTTGCATCCACATAATATCATTATGGCTGTGGGAGGGAAATGATGACAAAAACGCACATGGAACTTTCTTTCTGAATATCTGTCACCATATCACTGCAATTGTGACATGTTTTTTTGTTTGTTTGTGTGTGTTTTTTTTTTCTTTTTAAAGAAAATGGGGTTTCGAGTGAACCGCATGAGATTCATGCATCCTAGCAGGGTATATCCCTGCATTGGTTCCTGACCAGATTTGGGGGTCTTACGATGATTTCCGTCGCAAGAAGGCTCTGCTAGCACTAAAACGAGCACATGAACCCCCCATTTTTACAATTCTTCTGCATTAAGTAACCCTTCTTCTACAATTTGATAAAGTTTCGTAAAATTGACATGGGTTTTGAATGTACAGCATGACATTCACGAACCCCACCTATAATCAGGACACCCACGAGAGGTTTATAACCAGATTTTGGGGTCCGGTGAGGTGATTTCTATCATCTGGGGATGCTGCCAACACAAAAATTAGGACATGAACCCCCACTTTTTATTGTTTTTCTGGAATTAGTAAGCCTTCTTCTATAATTTGGCAAAGTTTCGTGAAAATGACATGGGTTTTGAATGAACAGCTAGCATAAGTTTTATGAACCCACTTGTCAGGGTATCCCTGCATAGGTTCTTGACCAGATTTTGGGGACTTACGATGATATATGTCGCTTGGGGGCGCTTCTAGCACAAAAACGAGCACATGAACCCCAACTTTCAATTATTTTTCTGGAATTAGTATAAGCCTTCGTCTACAATTTGGTCAAGTTTGGTGAAATTGACATGGGTTTTGAATGAACAGCATAAGCCTAATGAACTCATCTTGTCAGGGCATCCCTGCATAGGTTCCTGGCCAGATTTTGCGGACTTACGATGATATATGTCGCATGAGGGCGCTGCTAGCACAAAAACGAGCACATGAACCCCCACTTTTGATTATTTTTCTGGAATAAGTAAGCCTTATTCTATGATTTGGCTAAGTTTCGTGAAAATGACATGGGTTTTGAATGTACAACATGAGATTTATGAACCCACCCTGTTAGGGCGACTTTGGATAGGTTCCTAACCAGATTTTGGGGTCGTACTATAGTATATGTCGCATGAGGGCGCTGCTAGCACAAAAACGAGCACATGAATCCCCACTTTTGATTGTTTTTCTGGTATTAGTGAGCCTTTTTCTACAAATTGGTCAATTTTCATGAATTTGACATGGGTTTTGAATGTACAGCATAAGTTTTATTAACCCACCCTGTCAGGGCATCCCTGCATAGGTTCCTGACCAGATTTTGGGGACTTACGATGATATGTCGCATAGGGGCGCTGCTAGCACAAAAATGAGCACATGAACCCCCACTTTTGATTCTTTTTCTGGAATAAGTAAGCCTCTGTCTACAATTTGGTAAAGTTTCGTGAAATTGACATGGGTTTTGAATGTACAGCATAAGTTTTATGAACGTTGTCCTTTTGCTCACCCCTAACAGAAAACGTCGATGAGAAGGATTTGAGAGATTTCGGTGTTTTCTGCCGCGTGAGGGCGCTGCTTGCTGAAGAATGAGAGTGTAAACCCTAACTTTAAAACCTTTTCCTCGTTTTGGGTACCCTTTTCTGCAATTCTTGCAAATTTGGAGAAAATAACGTGGATTTTGAAAGAATTATGGGGATTTACGTTTGTCATTGCAGATTTTGTTGCCAATCATGGTCTTGATCATGTAACGCTATCATTTTGGTACAGGACGGCAGGTTAGTCATATTCTTCAAAGTCCCGTAGAAGAAAAGCAAGCACATGAACCTATGGTTTTATTTACATATTTGTGCTTCGGATGGGTCAAAGTTACGGTATGGAAAGTTTCAAGAAAATGACACGGATTTCACTTTAACTGAGGAACGTCCTTAAATGATATATTGGTCACTACATATAAAGGTACATTTTTGAAGCTATGGTCAAAAGAAGAAACAATTTTCTTATTTTTCTCTTTATTTTTCTTGACCTTTAATCGCAAATATCTCCATTTGGCAAATATGGACTTAACATTTTTGCAAACAAACTCTTCATATTCATGGACATACAGTGTGTATATAGGCCTATGTATGGCATGTAGCATTTACATTATGAAAACAACATACAGTTATCAAAACTAACTGATACAAGAAAGATTTGTATTGCAGCATTCTTTTGAAATGCCCCATAAGAACCCATCTGTAAAAATATTGGTGTACTGTTTACATCAAGGGCTCTCGTATCATTTCCAGCAATCTTCGTAGGACATTAGTGCACGTTATGTTCACCGCAGTGGTAATTGTAGCTGGAAAAAATAATAAGAGACCCATCACAAAGCAACGTGAATTACACGTAAACTACAATATTCATTCCGCGCTCCCCAATATTTCTTCAACTGATTTTGCTTACACCTTGTAGGTACAACATGAATGAGACATCATATGTATGCTATGAAGGGGATTTCCCTTTTTAAGCCGATATTTTGACAAAAGTTAATACAGTGTACCTACACCATGCAGTGACATCCATTCATCGTATCGTAAGTCAATCCTCCGTAAATCAGAGTTGTTATTTGCACAACCATGCACGTCTTACGAATGAAGAAGAGACGTTGACCCATCTTTGTCCGTCTATATTTCAGCCTTCCACACTACGGGAAACTTCTCGCACGCAATGTGCTTGCCCGGGGTCAGGTCCTTCGTGTAAACGTCGGTGGTCTTCCACGGTCGTCTGGTTCCCGTGACGTCATCGCCCGCCCAGCGCGTAGACAGGACTCGTCTCGGCGTGACGCGCGACGCGTTGGCGGGCGCCATGTGAACGGTGCGAAGATGAAACACGATGCAGTCCCCAGGCTGGTGCGAAAACATAATTAGGGAAACACTATCACTAATGTGTTAAAAACATCAAAACTGTCCCAGTTTAGTCGAGTTGCAAAAACAGACTAACAAGGAAAATAAAGCAAAATAATGTCTAGATAAACAAAACTATACGTGTAATATATCCGTTTAAATTACGCCAAGGTAGGTCAGAACTACGTTTTATGAAGCGCATGACAATGCTCGTAGTTTCTTATAACCATAATGTTTACTACTGCGGCTATAAGTACCATGGTCAAAAAGTAAAAGTTCAGATGCGGTTGAAGCGATTACTGCTATTGATATCGGTACCTATATTTTTTCCCCTCAATTCATCCATTAACTTAATTTGGTAATCATTTCAGCCATTTTTTTTTTATTCATCAGAGTTTCAGGTCTAAACCGCCTATACCCTTTTCGATTAATTGATTTGATTGATTTTACTTCATTTTCTTGTAACTCTTACCTTGATTCCTTCCTCGTTGATTCCCTGGTTTACCCCTTCCCTCCTCATTCTAAGCGATCTTTTAATAATTGACATATACAGCTGTATCGAAGTTTTCTATAATCTACAATGTTGTATGAGTGTAAGACATGGTGTTTGAGGAAAGACGAAATGGCGATTTTCAGAAAGGACCGAGATAGCAATGGTGAGAGCGATGTGCGGTATGAAACTGATGGATAAAAAGAAGGCTGAGGACATGATGGAGATGATTGGGTTCAAGGAATCTGTCGGACAGCTGGCAAAGGCAAATTGGAGTGCGGCGGTATGTGCATGTGTTGAGGAATGATACTGATCGTGTTTTGAGGAAGGTGCTGAGGTAATTGAGCCACGAAAGCGAGGATCGGAAGACCGAAGAAGACGTGAAAGAGACAGATGGGGGAAGAGCTTGGGACGATTTGCTCGAGGAAGGAGGATGCCCCAGATCGGGCCAGATGGCGAGATGTGAGAGCGTTTGCTGTTATAGAGTGAGGCAAATTTGGCAATCTCCGTAATAGGAGACAAACCCGCATTAAAAAAAAAAATAGACGAATGACAATCATGATGACTGATCCAATTAATGTATTCACTAATTTCCCGGCTTCATCCAATACGCGCATGAAAACAAACTTAGATATTAGTATACGTGCATACCTCAAACAAAGTAATATCCTTATAAACACATTATAGGCCTATGTGTTACACAAATTCATGAATGCAGGCCACGTTCATTCGTTCATTTCCACTCATTTTATTCTTTATGTATTCATCGAGTGTTCATTCATGTACTCATTCGTCTATCTATTAATTCATTCATGCTTTCATTCATGCTTTCATTCATCAATCAACTTATTCTTTGCTTTATTCTATAACGCACATATAAATATATCATGTTCATAAACGAACATTGATTC
Source organism: Diadema setosum (assembly GCF_964275005.1). Taxonomy (NCBI): domain Eukaryota; kingdom Metazoa; phylum Echinodermata; class Echinoidea; order Diadematoida; family Diadematidae; genus Diadema; species Diadema setosum. The sequence continues at coordinate 30,909,852 of NC_092704.1, read as the reverse complement.
GCTGGCTCACTCGTTCCCTAAATCTTCCAACGTACCTGCAGCTCCCAGCTGAGGAGTTCATACTGGTCGAGCTCCTTGTCGAGGTTCATCGTCGACAGACTCGTCCACTCGTGCGTGTCGCACGAGTTCTCGTTGTCGGCCTCGTAGTCCGAGTAAGTCTTGAAGCGTTGGGGGTAGAACCACTTGCCCCATCGGTGCGAACCCTTGATGTACGTCACACACGTCTCCTTGGCAACGGGATCGATGGGCATCCAAATGGAACACACCTAAATTGGATTAGCGGGATACCGTTATTCCCTTCGCTGCAAATTTGCTCAATTTACGGAGCAGACAGGCAAAGTGAACACTTATCTCATGTTTAGAATTTATTTTGTAGGAAAAAAGAAACAACTTTTTTTTTTACATGTTACACTTGTTATTTGTCTTGCCATTGCAAGCAAAATTTCCCGTATAATAAATCTTAATCGTGATTTCGTTTTAATATCCAAATACAATAAAATATATAGAGAATACTGTACATGCGATATTCATCGCCATTTCTGCGGACATAAGTTCATTATCAAAATTGATAGACTTTTTGAATTGAAATTTACGGCACTCCCATACTATTATATAGGCAACAAGAATCATGCTTCTTTACTTCTCACAACGGATACTACAATCACAAAATGACCTTTATTACCGTCCTTACGTACCAGAACAAAATAACAACAACATAATCTGAGTAGGTACATTGAAAGACAATATCCAACAATTTACTGACATTTATGTTGTCATAAACCATAACTTAAAGGAAAACAAAATCTGTCATGGTCTCTCGCCATTTGCCTAATTCTGAGATGTCCAATGGAAAACTGTTGAAAATGAGACAGGAGCTCATAGCTATGCATTTCTCCCCATTCACACGCAGGAGTTATTGGTTTTTGAATCGCGATGCAAAAATTGGTTATTTTTATTTTGCGCTGTTCACATAAGCTTAGCGGGGACGATCATCGCAATGTGTCACACACACACACACACACAAAAAAAAAAAACAATAGTGACAGGAACATGACCCCGGGCATCCGATTTTGGTGAGTTGCATTGTGAGATTAAAAAAAAAAAAGAAAAACAAAAGAAAAACAAAACAAACTTCAGTTTCTCTTCCGTTCACACACGCCCGCTCAGGGCAAATTATCGCGATATTTAAAAAGGAAGGAAAGAAAAAAAAATCAAGCGGGATCGAGTTTTACCATCGCGATTTCATTTGTGTGTGTGTGTGTGTGTGTGTTTGTGTGTGTGTGTGTGTGTGTGTGTGTGTGTGTGTGTGTGTGTGTGTGCGCACACTTATGAACAATTTTTGCACTGCCTCGCAAAACTCGCGTTTCAAAAGGCGTTAATTCGGGGGTGTGTGAACACAACAAACGGCATTGGTGGCTGCTCAGATGGCGAGTTTGTTCACACGCAATTAGTAGATAGATAGATATAGAAAATATTAAATACTTAGATATATTAATCCACTGATCTCATTCCGTGGTATCGATCATCATGTCGCAATCTATCTATACCAATTCATCATTTTTCTTTTTTGCTTTACCTATTTGTTTCGTCGTTTAGTAATACTTATGTTTCATTGTGCATTCAATTATCACCTATAGGCTTATTGGTCAATCTTTTTCTCCATTCATTTTATGATGTTGTCAAACTTGAGCCGAGTGAAGAAAGATTGAAAATTAAAAGAAGAGGTTCACTGATAAACGCCAACCTGATCTCCGTTGATGGGGAAGTAGGGCTGGTCCTGATGCCAAGGTGTGATGCGGTCTGTTCCGGGCTCCTTGCTCACCACCAACTCGTGGTAGAACACCACGTGCTGCGTATAGGTATAGCGTCAGTGACAAAATAAGATGTTGAATTTATGGTTACAGCTCGTTATTCCGAAGGTTCGTTATTCCGAAGGCTCTTCAGTCCGAAGATTCGTTATTCCGAAGGTTCGTTTTTTCCGAATTTCATTTTTTATTTTCGGATTAACGAACCTCTAGGCAGGGCTCCACACTAACTTTTTTGTTTGGAGGCCCGAACAAAATCCTCAATTTGAAAGTTTTAGTGACCCGAGAGAAAAATTTGGTGGCCCGAAAAAAACAAAAAACCAAACATTCAAAATCCTTTTTTTTTTTTTTTTTAAATGAGTCAAATATCTAAGTTTTATAATATTAAGAACTGGAAGTTGGACATATCTACTCATAAATAAGCCTCAACAAAGTCGCAACACTCACTCTCAGGCACTCATTCAGTCCCTTTCATCCATCCATCCTTTAAACAAATTTAACTGCTAATTTCCGGCGCAAAAAGTTACAAATTTATCAACTGACATACTTTTTAAGAAATTTTGATGACTCGAGGTGGGCCACCAAATTTGCCCTTTTTTGAAATTTGGTGGCCCGACTTTCAATTTTGGTGGCCCCGGGCCACCGTTAGTGTCGAGCCCTGCTCTATAGGTATAGGGAATTTGTGTGTTTCGGAATAACGAACCTTCGGAATAACGATCCTTCGGAATATCGAACCTTTGTAATAACGAACAGCACCCGAATTTATAATAAATTCATTTGTTCATACCTTCGTGCGTTCAAAACACTCAGTTATCAAGGTATAAAGTATTCAATTCGATATCTTTTGTTCGGTATTCCTACTCGTGCTTAACCGTGTTTCAGATAAACGAAATTAGATATGCCTATTACTGGAGGGATGGTGCCTTCGTTTTCATCAATACATCTCGCACTCATTCATTCACGCCTAACATCTACTAATTCAGTATTGCCGGGTCCAATAACAGTCAATCATCACTCATATTTTTCTATAGTTTCTCATTTGATTTCCATTCATTCATACATACATACATACATTCATTCATTCATTCATTCATTCATTCAATTACTCACTCATTCAGTCATTTATTATACCTTCATCCCTTACCAAGACAATGTCAGACATTATTAATTTTGTTGTGTGCACTATTACGTTTTTTAATAGTATGCTTTGTGATAGTGGTGGTGTGGGGACCAATAACATCAACAAAAGCTGGCCTATTCCTCTCAAATCTTCCTTGCCCTTGATTACCACTTTGCTTATGGGAAGTGCGTGTTATTTCCCAGAGCTTCAATACGTGTATTATAATTATTAATGACTCATTGTTAACACCACTCTTATCTCCCTCGTTAGAGGCCCCTGATCCCCACCACTTCTCGCTATATACTGACCTCTCTCAGAAGGAAGCCACACTGAATAAGTATTCAGTCGCAATACAATCCACAAATTCTTCAGCAAGGTTGAAACATTCCTCACAATATTATATGGGAGTCGTATTTTAGTTTGTTCTCTGTAGCAATTGAAATCAATGCAAACAATACATGGAGGGGAGGAGGACACAACTTTGGGATCTTACGTGCTCATTCCTCGAGTTGCCACCAAAATGTTATTACATGTCGTATAATCCAATGATTTGTGAATTATATACATTACCACCTCGAATTCTGGCTCAAACTTAAAATATAATAGACATATACCCAACTTTCCCTATCATATTTTGCCGGGATACTATCTGAAGCTATCTTAGCTAGCTGCCAGCGGAGTCCATATTATTATAATTATGATCATACCTTACTTCCCATGAGCTTGCCGACGATTTCCGCTGCCGGCGATCTCCGCACGAAATCGTTGAACTCGGGAATGCGCCACCAGTTGGCGAAGTCGGTAAAGTACTTGCCCGACCCGTGCTCGCTGTCAAGCACCTCGACGTTCTCCCCTGGTTCGGCCATGTTCTTCTTGATCCCCCGACAAACGACATCGAGCCACTCGCTCCCGAACGCCTGCCGAAGACAGACCGCCCCGTTCTCGCGAAACTCCGCTATCTGTTCCGCACTCAGGTCAAATGTTGCAGACGACATTGCGATTCTTGTCTTCCGTTGTTATGGGGTTACACAGCTGAGCAGAGTGGCAACTTTGACAATAATAAAATTGTAGTATAAAATTATCAACATACACAAGGAATTAGCAAGTCCTCCCCGCCTGAAAAAGTGCACTAATCATGCATGGTCTATCTAGCACGCAACTGTTTGTGTGTGTGTGTGTGTGTGTGTGTGTGTGTGTGTGTGTGTGTGTGTGTGTGTGTGTGTGTGTGTGTGTGTGTGTGTGTCTGTGTGTGTTTTATTCGAGAGATAGTATACCAATATATGCAGAATGTACAGAGATTTTTATAACGCTAATCTCTACCTCAGTCTCAGTCTGTGCATTATGTTGAATGATACGCTAGACACGGGCATGAAAATATTAAATTTTAGCTCATGACAAACGTCAGTGCATCGACTTCGATTCAGACTATAATCATGACATACATGAACTCAACGACAATAGATTAGCAGTGACATGAATGCTTGCAATATGGTAAATTCATTTGGAAAGTCGTGCTTATATTATAGTCCCACCTTATGGCCTTATAGCCGGTTATTAAGGGTTTAATTACGTACGCTCGAGTTATAGTATACGTTAAGCCCGTATCATACATATCACCTACGATTTCTTGTGCTTAGGCCCTACAGTGATGACAACAGACAATATTATTTCATCGATATACCATTGTCTACAATAGCACCAGTTCATAGGCATATACACGTACGTACCTATTAGTCCGCATTGTTCTGTGTTGACCTACCGTTTTTTAGCAGCTATGCTTTCCAGGGTACTCGAGTGTACATCATAACAGCAAGTAAGTCAAAGTGCAGGAGCGAACGTTTACTTGTCTCCTTTTGTTGGTGCACGTATACAAACAAACGCTTGAATCCAATAATAATGCATGATCTCTGACCCCCTTTTTCCCACTCGCCTGTTATACACGTTAAACGGTGCATTATAGTGCAGTACTAAAGGTGTTTAAAAAAAAATCCCACTTTTGATCCTTGATAGTTCGATTCAGTGGACCTCCGCAGATAAGGAGGGGATAGAGACCTCCCTTTCACCTCTCCTATGTTGTTCGTAGGTGTGAATTTAATCCTCCAAGGACAAATTAGTAGTGATAAATTTCATCCATCTGTAGGCCCGCTTCACACATTTAAATTCTGTAATTGGAATGAAGTTTGCATGTCATGAGTCGATTCTAATGACTGGCAATTAGGCCAGGGCAATTCAAGCACCGGTTGTCAGAGGAACAGCCCTTGTTCAGAATGTTTTATTGTCTCTAGATGGCTGCCCCTATATAGATCACCTTTATGCCTACCAGAAGGGTCGCTTCTGACAACCGATGGCAGCCCTCTGAGGACTCGAAGCAGCAAGAGGTGCCCGCGGGCTCATACAGTATCTACACTTAAAACAGATAGGCCTATTGGTCGCTAATTCTTCAGAAACAGCGTCTCCTAGATTTCTATGGGGTAATTCAAGACTGATAAACCTAGCTCCTTTGATAAAGGAGACCTTATTCCTAACTGAAAAGATATTTTCTAAGTTTCGAATAAGAAATTGTGAAATTCAAAAGAAAAACTATACTCAGTTGTTCTTCTTTTTATCCAGGTCGTCCATGCGCTCCTGCATTGTTATGCAACCTCAACGTTTATTACACCTTAAGATTTGAGAAAGTTTTAAAACTCAAATATTTGTAGGGGGACATCTGTTTACAAGGAACCCCATGAAGACCACTGGACATCATGAATATTGCCCTTTACTTTTTAGTAACGTGGAAAGTGTGCTTTTAATGGATGCATAGAATATTTTGTCCCTTTTCATCATAAACCTTTGTTGTTTATATCTTATTTCGTTTTTCCAAATTCAAGTAATATTGAGTATTCTTTTCCCTTATTTCAATACCATCTTTGCATAGATCTGGTGATTGCTACTTTAGATTTATTTCATCCAGCATTTCCAAATCATATCTGCATTATGTGTCAAAGTCAGGATGGAGGCGGGCATGTAACGTATGTAAATTCTAAATGCCTTAACTTTTCAGCCAATACTCTTTCGTTTTGTTTTTGTTTTTGTTTTCTTTCTTTTTTAATGTGACGCAGAGCTCTCTGCAAGATATCCCTGCTGGAAAGAACACAGTGTCCCACAGTATATTCACAATAATGTCCATAATGTCGGCTCTGTGAAAGCACTCGAATTTAACAGTGTAAAGATAATTTCACTCACTGCATGATGTGAAGCTGATTTCACACTGTGGTGCGGTTTTTCACAGTGTTCACATGATGATGTTCTGTGCTCACACTGTGATCGAATCGATGATTCACAATGTGCTTAAATAAAATGTTAACAGTGTGAAGAGATTTCACACTGTGTTTTACATTGTGTTTCACACTGTGTTCTGTCAGCAGGATGTTGCCCTCGACTTGGCCTCACCTCGCATTTTCAGGAATCCCAGACCATATGATGCGACGAATAAGATAAATCCAATATCTACGTTTTCTTTAATAAAGTGAAAAAAACCCCCAACAATACAATATATTCTCCATCATGTAAGAGCGACTTATCAAAGGGTGTGTACAGTTCTGGTCGAGGTGAGGATTTAGCCTCTTAACGTTTTGCGAGATATTCAGAAACCACTCTTTGAGATGTCAAAGAGCATGCAATTCTAAGGGGTATCAAGGGGTATTTGATGAAAATCGGTTTTGAAGTGGCCGAGATATCCAAAAACAAGGTGAAACAAAGAGATCCTAATAAAGTTGTGGCCTGTAGTTTTTTTATCATTATCACTTTTTGGATATCTCAGCCATTTGAAAACCAATTTTCATCAAATAAACGTTGAATCCTTCTTAAAATTACACGTTCTTTCATATTTCATAAGAGGTTTCTCATTATCTCACTTAGGAATGTAAAAACATGAATCCCCACCTCAGCCAGTACTGTACAGCCCCTTTAAACTTCAAAGGGTGGGTGTGGGGTAGGGAGATTTTTTTTTTTTTTTGGATATAATATTTACGTTGGCCATTGTGCGACTTCATGCATACTTTATGTGGTATACTTTTATGATTTCATTACCTTACAATTCTGGAAATATCGTTTAACTCGAGGAATGTGAAATATAAAAAGAAAAAATAAACTGCTTCTAGCATCACTCATATACATCAAGATACACCTTCACTATCGGCACAATCTATCTATCGTTTTTACGGCAAGAATGCAATTTAATTCAATTCAATTCAATTCATTTTAATCGTCCAATAAAAAACATTACAGGAAATTCAGTGCTGGATTTTTACATACAAATGCATGACGAAACATCACAAATACAATATATACATAGAGAGAGAACAACACGAAATAGTACGTGATAGATAAATAAATAACCGAACATGTATGCAACGTCAAACTGAAAAGAACAATCGTATAAAAACATGGCATAAAACCGACTCAATTGGCATGATGTTGAAAACTCCAGAAACCTTCCCCGTTGCTACGTTCCCAGTAACCCCCCCCCCCATGTCAGCCCGCGATAACAGAACTCAAACAACTCAAACCAACTCGTCCTAGAATACAACACAACAAACAAATTAACACATACAAAAACAATATCAGTGATTATATCGTCATATAAATTTCTTTCTAAATTCCACCAATATTGCACATAATCACTTTACAAATTCTGAGATATATGACTATAATATTAATTATAGATATAATTTAATTGTATTGAAATCTCGTACAATAATGTTTACACGCACATGCCGACAACTACTGCACTTGTAATTTCACTCATAACCAATTTTGTACTATATTCTCGAGTGGACTCTTCTTATTCAACGGCTGTATGATTTTCATTTCTTTTTTTGTCTGTCTGTTTGCAACATAGCTCAAGAGTTCCACGAACGCATTTGGATTAAATTTTAAGGGAAAGTTGATAATGTTACAGGGAAGAGATGATCATTTTTTTTTTTCTTGCAGTGATCCGGATTACCGTCTGAATTCAGTATTTATATTTTGTTATTTGTTATTTGTTATTTGTTTTTTGTTTTTGTTTTTTTGTGTGTGTGTGTGTTTGCATTTTCAAAGGATCCTCTATCTGTCAGTGGTCGTGTTGGTGGGGTCCAGCATGAACACTAGTTGGCGCGCTTGTTTCTGTGACCTTCAGAGTCCTAATGATGTCGGCCAAAAAGTACGGCAGATCGAGGCAGCGACGGCTGGTTGCCAGTGAGGGTATGTTTTGATGGTCAAGGAATCTGATAATGCAGATGATGTAGAACTATACAGATATTATATATATATACATATATATATATATATACTCCTAGATGGGTCATTTGGAAGACATTTCCATTTGTTTTATATGCAAATTTTAAAATACATGTTCAATGGCAATTTACGCAATGGAGACACGAAAATTGTCTCCTTAATGACCAGTTGTCTCCCTAATGAAGACACTTCCCCCCAATATGTCTCCCTAAGGTGCCAACTAGGGATATATATATATATATATATATATATATATATATATATATATACATACATATATATATATATATATACATATATATATATATATATATATATATATATATATATATATATATATATATATACATAAATATATATATATATATATATATATATATATATATATATATATATATATATATATATATATATATTGTCGGTCCCTTTTTCGAAAAGGGACCAACATCATGATCAAGAAACTATTGCTCAAAGATGGCGTTGCCGTTTCTGCGATTTGCAACAGATAATCATATCTGTTGATTACGACATGTATTTCAAAATGTTTTTATTTGTAGTAGTATAATGATATTGGAAATGATGTACGATAATTGTTTATATATAGTTTCATTCAAATCATGTATCAAAGTAATTTTCTTATGCTTACGTTTATGTCCTTGGAAAACTCCGAAATTATGTACGAAACCCAAATCAGAGGAAGGCACACACTTGTTACAAAGACAGCTAATTAATGTGAAAAACATTTTTCAAGCCTGGCCATTTTTCAGTCAGACTTTGCTACTAGTTTTTGTCAATAAATACAATTTGTTTGTTGCTTATATTCACAAAGATAGTAGGATACTTTGACTGCATGTTTTACCCTGTCTCCTCAGGGTATCCTCTCACCCCCACCCCCTCCACAATCACTCATTTTATCTCCCCCTTTTTCAATGTCCATCAATTTCCAATGCTTTATACCTCGGTTTTACGATTTTCTTTTCGAGTCGATTTCGGGTCCCCATGGAAGACCAGTGACTCTATAAGTGTCGCTGAATATGGGTTTTCCAGCCGTTTTACTCTATCCCATCTATTACCCTGTCTTTGTTATTATTGTTTAGGTTCTCTGTCTGTAAACTCATATTCTTAGTTTTCAATGATATTAATTTTCTTTTTGCTTGTATGACATTATATTTCTGTAAACTGTGTATGTTTGTAAAGTCATTTCATTTGTATGTCTTTTTTTTTATGACGGGAAATAAAACCAAACCAAACCATTTCCCGCAATACTTGAAAGCAAAGTTCAGAAACGCCACACTCGAGTGGGCACGTAGACACATTAAACCACTGCCAGTTTGTTTGTTTTTATTGTTCCATATTTCACATTTCATCAAATAAGCCATAAACATACAAATGCATGGGTGAATTGTCATTAAGACAATTAGACATGTGAAATATGAGGAATCTACATAAAAGCATTGCTTCTATATAGGGTGCAGATTCCCACATGCTAATATGAGATTGATTCTTACTTGATATTTACAATTCAAAGGAATGGCAATTTATGAATTGGCGAAAGAAGGTTAATATAAATGTCGAAGAATGGAAAAAAAAGAAGACATAGAAAACAATGTCTGCAGCACTAAACTTCTGGAGAGTTGCGTTATCACCAGAGCGATATTAGTCAGATACAGTGTAGAATGTATGCACAAAGAAGGTCCAGGAGATAGAAGAAATCGCGAGCGAGGCACATGATAGATACAATATGACAGAAATACGAAGTATGAACCGAGAATGTCGAGGCCAGTAGGCCTACGTATCTAGGGAAAACGACGCCCGGGGCAAGCACGAAAATTGCGCCCCTGATTTCTGAAAAAGTGTTCAACCCCAACCCCATCCCGGTAGGGACTTTAAACAAGGTCCACATGATGCCTTTTCAAGCACTTAAAAGGGATCTTTTGAGGGTGATTTAAATGTAATAAATTTTGATAGATTTTGGCGAGCGAGCGCAGCGAGCGAGCCGAAAATTTTTGTATTTCAGCTTACAAAACATGGAATTCTTGTCATTTTTTGCTTACCAAATCTTACAATTCTAAACGAGATATAGTGACGGCCTTAAAGATAACGATTTATACAAGAAAAAAACAACAACACAAAACTGAGGACTTTAAAAAATACTCTACATTAGTACGCGCGAGTGAGCTGAAATTTGTATATGTCCTCGTCATCATCACGTATTGTTCTTATCTTTTTTTAATATAAATTTTGGCGAGCGAGCGAAGCGAGCGAGCCGAAAATTTTTGTATTTCAGCTTACAAAACATGGAATTCTTGTCATTTTTTGCTTATTAAATCTCACAATTATAGTGACGACCTTATAGATAACGATTTATACCAACAAAGTGAGGACTTGAAAAAATACTCTAAATTAGTACGAGCAAGTGAGCCGAAATTTGTATATTTCTGCGTCATCATTACGTTTTTTTTTCTTATCTTTTTTGATTTTCTTTTTGCGCCTCCCTTCCCCGTATGTTCGAAAACGTTGGCGTCCTCTTTTGATAAAATCGGCGATCGCTTCAGAACGAATGAAATTGCAGACGCTGCTCTGTGTAACATTTTTCCTGCTAAATATAAAATGACATGAGTGAACACAATAGACATTGTCATTTTGTCCGCGTCATCGTCACGTTTTGTTCTTATCTTCTTCTCTTTTTTTATACACATTTTGGCGAGCGAGCGCAGCGAGCGAGCCGAAAATTTTTGTATTTCAGCTTACAAATCATGAAACTCTTGTCATTTTTTGCTTATCAAATCTTACAATTCTAATCAAGACAATAGTGACGGCCTTATAGATAACGATTTATACCAACACACCGAGGACTTGAGAAAATAATCTAAATTAGTACGAGCGAGTGAGCCGAAATTTGTATATTTCCGCGTAATCATTACGTTTTGTTATTATCTTGTTTGATTCGGGTTTTTTTGCGCTCCCCCCCCCCGTATGTTCGAAACCGTTGGTGCCTTCTTTTGATCCAATTGGCGATCGCTTCAGAACGAAAGAAATTGCAGCCGCTGTGTGAACACAATAGACACTGTCATTTTGTCATCATCACGTTTTGTTCTTACCTTCTTTTCTATATAAATTTTGGCGAGCGAGCGCAGCGAGCGAGCCGAAAATTTTTGTATTTCAGCTCACAGAACATGGAATTTTTGTGTGAACACAATAAACGTTGTAATTTTGTCCGCGTCATCATCATGTTTAGTTTTTATCTTGTTTGATTTGGTTTTCTGCACCCCCCCCCCCCCACCATTCTCCCTCCCCCCTTCCGGGCGATTTTTTTCCCCTTCTTCTTCTTTTCTTTTTTTCTTCTTCTTCCTTTTTTTTTCTTCTTCTTCTTCTTCGTTTTTTTCCCCCGTTTTTTTGCGCCCCCAAGGAGTGGCGCCCGGGGCACGTGCCCCCTTGCCCCCCCCCCCCCCTCTAGATACACCACTGCCTACTAATATGGTTGACGCGAGGTCGACAAAGTCAACGCTGAGTGAATACAATAGTATGGCTTGCACTTTTCAACTTTTGAGGCTGTAACTTGAGGGCAGAGATCGTTTTTCGGGTGCCATACGTGTGTAACTGATGCGTGGAAAAAAAAAAAACGGTGTTCATGTTACTTTGTGTGTTGCTGGATCCATTGACTGGTAACGTCATAATATATGTTCGTTGCGTTGTCCTATAATAAGATTACACCGTCTGACTTCAGACTGTGGAGATTTCCATGCTGATGAATATGGCGCTCCTGAATCTTCAGACGAAGTTGTCGCTGTTGTCGACGATATGTCTGGTGACGGCGCTGCAACTCGCCCAAGCAGCTGGGGTGGCGGAGTATGGAGGAATCGCACGCGTTAGCTTTGGTGAGCTTTTATAGTATACATAACCTAGCTGTGTCCTGCTGTCCGTCTGCTGCGACGGGCCTAATGTCAAGCCATGCAAATCGCAAGGGAATCACTCTATCAGCGATTCTGCTTCTCTTTTCTTTTGTGGAGTCATGTTGCAGTTATATTACTTTGGTTTCAGCCATGGTCTCGAATAGCCCATGCACCTCCTCCTATGATGATTACGACAATTATGTTACGACAGCAGAGGACTTTGATTTATTCTTATTAGGTGATACGCTATCAGCGTATCACCTATTGTGATTGTCAAAATCTCTCTTTATTTTTAGGTGATACGCTATCAGCGTATCACCTATTGTGATTGTCAAAATTTCTCTTTTTAGGTGATACGCTATCAGCGTATCACCTATTGTAATTGTCAAAATTTCTCTTTTTAGGTGATACGCTATCAGCGTATCACCTATTGTAATTGTCAAAATTTCTCTTTTTTTTTATTCTTCTTTCTTTCTGCCACATTTTGTGTCGTCAATATCTCAACAATGACATCACGGAATGACATGACATTTTCAGTCAACATGTCTCATAACAATATCTAGCCACAATAAGGTTTTCATGACAGTAACATATCTATGACGTCATCTAGGCGCCATTTTGTGATTTTCGGACCTTGTCACATGATCAATCATAACTTCATAACTAGATGTCATTTCTGTATCATTTTCGCTGGACATAAAGTTCAGGTCACGCTCTATCTTACTTTCTAACGCTAGTTACCCAGGTCATCATTAGGCGCGCGTAAGCGCGCGTCAAAATTTTAAAAGGCTCAAAACGACTTCCCAATGGGAAATCTCGAAGTTTCAGACAATTATAAGCTTTTCAAACATTTTCTCGCGTGCGCGTCCGTCCGCGCAATTTCGCGCGCAGAGCGCTTAAGAAACATGGAAATGCAATTTTTTTGACTGATTTGGATTCCTGATACTTTGAGTAACAGTATCCATTGATTTCCGATCGATTTCGACCCATAACAAAGGAATGCACAGGCGTCAAAGTTGAAATTCCGCACGCGCGTCTTTCTGCAAATATAGTGAAAAAACATGTCTTTGTTTATTTCGTCATAGCTCTTTAAATCGTCCGTTGACCCTATATTTCTATTGCATATTACAAAAGCATATGAATTGTAAATAACATTCCAAGTATCAATATTGCCAGAGAAACGCGATGACGTCATCAAATCGTCATTTTATATAAAAAAAGTGGAATTGATTTTTTTGAGGTACTGTTTCTGACATTCATTTGCTCGTATCTCTGTTGTTTAAGCTCAATATTATCCCAAATTCAGATATGTTGTACTTTGAACATTTGCCTCTCAAGTCCATGTGATGGTTTTGATATATGATGACGTCATCATACTAGAAATTGTGATTAAAGGTAAAGACTCAAAATCAGACAAGTTTACGTGTTATGTCTATGGGAGGTGATTTTTTTTCAAACCATGCATTGACTTGACAACGTTTACGCACCTTTACCTCATCTGATTTTGCTCCATTTCCTCTGAAACATAAATATGTTGTAGCTGAGACAATAAGCTGCAGTCATCATGCATTTTATATTTTCAAATCTCCTCATCAGGTCGACAATTTTGTAGTTAAAAACTGAAAATGAGAATGCAATCTGTACGGAATGATTCCCGATTGTTCTTTGCAACTGTATATTGGTCGAATCCACGCGGCCACTTGTGGGAAGTTGAATAGCGCCATCTCAGTCAGCACTGTCACGACAGTATAATCATACATTTAAGTTTGGCATAGAATCTCCAGGACAGCCATATGGCGTAATCGCTTAGCGCGCTGGGTGTTCATAACGCCATACCGGAAGGCGAGAAGTTCGACTCCCGCGGAAGTTTTCTCTTTCTTTTTTTTTTTTTTTTCCGGCAATTCAGCTTTACTCCGATGTCATTTATCGTATTATTTTACCAAGTATACGTAACCCGTGAACACGGCTGCTCTATTTCCCTCGTTTTGTATTGGAGTTTGGAGATTGGGTTTGCTTCATTAATTTTGTCACACTTAATGTTGTAAATTGCCCCTTGTTACAGTGTCCCGCTTGCCACCTTTCGTTTGCTCTTTCCTTTTCTCTTCATTGGTTCTTGTAATATTGTAACAGGATAGGTAGGAACATGTACGTTTAGATAACTGGCAGGAATGGGAGCTGAATTGATTAACTCTAGTCCAGGTGTATGGCGTCTCGCTCATCTCTTTGAAATTCCAGGTTGTTATTGTTTGACCCAATAACGGAGTTGTAGACAGGTTTTATGTTGCTATAGAGGTATCTTGTGCCACATGAATGGAAGGCATCACTGTTTAGTAGTAGTAATGAACTTTTTCATGTTGTAAATGATATAAAGATATGAATTTCACATCCAATCTTCGGGACAGCCGTGTGACTTTATAGTCGCTTAGCGCGCTGCATGGTCATTATGCACTACCTTAGGACGAGATGTTCGGGACCCGCAGGACGCTATTATTTTTTTTTCTCTCTCTCTTTCTTTGTTTTTCTTTTGGCAGTTCAGCCTCATTCCGATGTCATTACCCCACGACACACAGTCACTCAAGTTCCCTTTTTTTTTTGTCGGAGGCTGGAGGTTGGATTTGCTTCATTTATCATACGTAATGTTGTAAATTGCCCTTGATATACAGTGCCCCGCTTGCCACCTTTCGTTTTCTCTTTCCTTTTCTCTACGTTTGTTCCTGTTACACTGCACAAGACAGGTCGGAAAATAATTTACATAACTCAACTGGAGCAGGAATGGCAACTGAATAAATTAACTCTAGGACAGGTGTATGGCGTCTCGCTCGTCTCTTTGAAATTCCAGGTTGCTATTGTTTGACCCAATAACGGAATTGTAGACAGGTTTTATGCTGCTATAGAGGTATCTTGTGCCACATGAGTAGAAGGCATCACTGTTTAGTAGTAGTAATGAACTTTTTCATGTCCCTCCATGTCAATTATAGTGTGTTCAAAGGGGTTGTGTGTCTATCTGCCAAAGAAAAGGAAAACCTTATTTTCGCCATGGTTATTTCTCTATACGTAACCATAGGTGATGAGTGTTGTTGGTATCTGAGCAGTGAATAACACAACATCAGGCTAAAATCCCCCTTTTATACGCGCTAAGCGTTCAATTTGATATATCTTTATTTATGTAGTCAATCACTGCTAATGACGTTACAGAATTATGTTATAACACCTTTCACTGAAAGTTTATAAAGCAAAGTTTATGGACAAGGCAAGCAATTGTACACGAATAATACCAATGATTTCAGAGGGAAATTATGGTATACCTAAATGTAAGGGTATCATTGCTTTGGAATTGCTGAAACAATATCTTGGCACGAGGTCTTCCACCTCTAATAACTGATCCCTTTAAAGATGTGTCGGTCACGGGTGATCGTCATGATTCATCTTTCACGTAGAAGCTTCCGTTCCACACTCTTAGTTCGAGAAGACTTACCATCATACTTCAAATTGTGATTAAAGGTAAAGACTCAAAATCAGACAAGTTGACGTGTTATGTCTAAGGGAGGTGATTTTTTTTTTTAAACCATGCATTGACTTGACAACGTTTCACCACCTTTATTTCAGCTGATTTTGCTCCATTTCCTCTGAAACTTAAGTATGTGGTAGCTCAGACAATAAGCTGCAGTAATCATGCATTTTATTTTTTCAAATCTCCTCATCAGGTTGATAATTTTGCAGCTAAAAACTGAAAATGCGAATGGAATGTGGACGAAACGATTCCTGATTCATCTTTCACATACATAAGTTTACATTCCTCATATTTTCTCGTCGAGACGTATGGCCGAGAGGATAAAGGCGACGTCACAAGATACGTGAGGTTGCACACGTACGGGTTCGAACCCCATAAGAACACGAAACAAAATACTTACATCTTTTACTTTTTTTCTTTTATGGAGTATTCACCTTCGTCCATGTAGAAATCACGTTTTCATGTAAACGTACACACACACACACACACACACACACAATATCCCTTTGTTTTGTGTTGGAGACCACATTGCTTTGACTGGCAACTTGGACTTGAAATTACAAATGTTAAAGTGAAGATGGCTCTTGAAAGACCGCATGGCCATGTTTGATTTTTTTTTTTTACAATATAAAGACCTATTGGTAAATATTCATTCACATATCCTTTCCAATCAACTTACTTGGACACGCCGACACCACACGAAATTTTCAATTGGTTGCATGACAGAAACAATTTCATCTGAATTATGTAGGACTGCATAAAGAATTGGACTTCACGAATATTTCTCAATATTATATTATACTTCAAGTCGCTACTTAACATTATTTTCGTTGTCGATCACTGAAAATGAGAATGGAATCTGGTCGAAACGATTCCCGATTTATCTTTGTAACTGTATATTGATCGAATCCACGCGGCCACTCGTGGGAAGTTGAACAGCGCTATCAGTCACTTGACGTATATCGCCAAAAAACTGAATATCAATGTAAATTTGTGTTGTGTATAGCATACATAGATAGATTTAAGTTTCGCACAGGATCTTCGGATCTTCCGTGTGGCAGAATCGCTTAGCACGCTGCGTGTTTATAATGCCCGACCGGAAGGAGAGAAGTTAATCGAGTCCCGCAGGACTTTTTCCTTTTATTTCTTTTTTCTTTTCTTTTTTTCAGCAGTTCAGCTTCACTCTGATGTCATGAACACAGCTACTCTATTTCCCTTGTTTTGTATTGGAGTTTGGAGGTTGGGTTTGCTTCATTAATTTTGTCACGCGTAATGTTGTAAATTGCCCCTTGAAACAGTGCCACGCTTGCTACCATTCTTTTTCTCTTTCCTTTTCTCTTCATTTAGATTTTGTTCTTGTTATACTGTAGCAGGATATTTAGGAACGTGTACGTTTACATAACTAACAGGAATGGGAACTGAATTAATTAACTCTAGTCCAGGTGTATGGCGTCTCGCTTATCTGTTTAGAATTCCAGGTTGTTATTGTTTGACAAAAACGGAGTTAAAGACAGGCAGGGAAGGAAGTGACTTGATATTGCTTCATATTATATGAGGAATTTCGGGCAATACCTTTCCAATTAGTGTAGTGATTTTGACAGGGTTCTCTGTCGTTTATTTTCGTCATGGCTGTTTCACTAGTTTAGCCATAGGTGATATGTGTTGTTGGCATCTGGGAGAATAGAACAGATCAGTACCAGACTGGAATAGCCCTATAAGCAATGTGGTAAGCATTCAATTTGTTGCATTATCTTTCTTCTTTAAAGTCAATCACTACTGATCGAATTACACCATATAATATGGCACGTTTCACTGGTAGTTTAGGAAAAGGGAGCTAATTCAATGCAAGATACAATGATATGTGCTACCATTGATTTTAGAGACGTCATTGTGGTGTGGTGCTGGTGGTGGTAAGGGAATCATTGCTTTTAAATTAATGAGACAATCCTTGGAACTTTGCATCAAGAATATAATGCATGTTCGTGCGGCGTTTTTTTTTTTTTTAATCCTGACGTGGACATTATTTTTCTTTATCTTGTTTTTAATTCAAGAATGTTATATCTGAATATGTTCGATTTAGTTACGGTTTCAATGCATCTTGTTTACCATCTTCTCTGACATTAAATTGATGGTTTTTAAATTTGACATTGTCTGTCTATTTGTCTGTTTATGCTCATAAAACACTGCTATAACAACTAAAACATTTGTTTCACTTGTCACACGCAATGCTATGGATTGCAGTTGTGCATGCAGTTTTCCTTTTGCCACCTCTCGTTTTTCTCTCCCCTTTTCCCTCACTTTGGTTTTGTTATACTGCAGATGGGAATGATTACAATAACATAACCCAACTTGAAGTAGGAATGAGAACTGAATAAATTAACTCTAGGCCAGGTGTATATAGCGTCTCGCTCATCTCTTTGAAATTTCAGGTTGTCATTGTTCTATCAACGGAGTTGAAGACAGGCTTTATGTTGCTATAGAGGTATCTAGCTCCACATGAATGGAATGCATACGCTGTTTAGTATTAGTAATGAACTTTTTCATGTCCATCCCTGCCAAGAAAAGTGTGTTTGACGGGGTTCTGTGTCATTGTGCCTATGAGAAAGCAAAGTTTTATTTTCGCCATGGCTGTTTCTCTATGCGTAGCCGTGAGTGATGGATGTTGTTGGCATCTAGCTGGGCAGTAAAAAACCGAGTATCATGCTATAATACCCCCCCCCCCCCCCGTTAGGTTCTAAGCGTTCAATGTGATATATATTTCTTCTTCATTATGTCAATCACTGCTGATGGAATTACAGAATTATGCTATGACACGTTTCACTCAAAGCTTAAAAAGCAAAGTTTATGCACTATACAAGTAATGGTGCATGAATCCTATAGACCATTGATTTTAGATGAGAAATTATGATATGCCTATAGTAGGGATGTCATTGATTGGGAATTAATGACACGATTAAGCATTTTCATAATCCTTATCCTTCACTCTAACCTCCGTGAAAATATCATATTTGAATTCAACCAATAAGATGGTAAAAAATGCATGCATTCATGTTTTATCAATATACAATGTATGGACTTTCCAAACATTCAACAGCGATTATCTCAAAATGAACATTGTGTGGGTTAGCACTATATTGCATCGACCCCTTCAATTGTCTATCAAGTTCATGTCGATGTTTTCTAATTTGATGACGTCATCATACTAGAAGTTGTGATTAAAGGCAAGATATCAAAATCAGCGAAGATTACTAATCGCTGCCTCATGTTCCTGTGTTTGATCGTCCAGTCAATACCAAACTGACGACATACGTTGAATATGTTATACTTTGAACAATTGTCTATCAAGTCCATGTCGATGTTTTCTAATTTGATGACGTCATCATACTAGAAGTTGTGATTAAAGGCAAGATATCAAAATCAGCGAAGATTATGTGTTATGTCTATGGGGGGATTTTTTTTTTTTTTAACCATGCATAGACGATAACGCTCAAGCACTTTTACCTCACTTGATTTTGCTTCATTTCCTCTGAAACTTAAGTATGTTGTAGCTGAGACAATAAGCTGCAGTAATCATACATTTTATTTTTTTCAAATCTTCTCATCAGGTTGACAATTTTGCAGCTTAAAACTGAAAATGAGAATGGAAGGTGGACGAAACGATTCCTGATTCATCTTTCACATACATAAGTTTACGTTCCTCATATTTTCTCGTCGAGACGTATGGCCGAGTGGTTAAAGGCGACGTCTCAGAGACGTGAGGTTGCACACATTCATTCATTCATTCATTTTCATTTTCATTTCATTTATTTCATTCCTTCTTTCTTTTTCGTCAAACATAACACGAAATGTATCAGAAGATATAACATAGGCATGTATTCGACTTTACATGGTAGATAATGGTTAACAAATACGAAATTATACATGCATACCGGCAAAATACAAAGTTATGTTTGGAGGATAAAAAAAAAGAAAGAACTGAGAGGTTCACTGAAAAGCATGCTTGTAAATTGTGAACCACTCAAAAGGATTGTTGTGAATACATTAAACTTTTTTTTTTTTTTTTTTTTTTTTTTTTTTTTACAAAGACAGGAGAGAACAAGACAGTAGAAACACAACGACATTACATGACTTTACAGTAGGGTATACCATGACACATGCGGGTTCGAACCCCACAAGATCACGAAACAAAATACTTAGCCATTTTACTTTTTTTTTTCTTCAGTGGTGTATTACATATTCGTCCATGTAGAAATCACGTTCGTATAGAAACGCACCCATACACACACACACACAATATCCCTCTTTCTTGTGTTGGAGACCACATTGCTTCGATTGCTGCAAAATTTTGCAGGCTGACTTTATCAAACCGATTATAGTATAAGTAATGACGACTACGGAGGTGTTGTACTTTGAACAATTGTCTTTCAAGACCATGTCATTGTTTTGTACTTTGATGACGTCATCACACCGAAAATTGTGATTAGAGGTAAAGACGCAAAATCGGACAAGTTTACGTGTTATGTCTATGGGAGGTGATTTTTCTTTTAAACCATGCATTGACTTGACAACGTTTAAGCACCTTTATCTCAGCTGATTTTGCTTCGTTTCCTCTGAAACTAAAGTATGTTGTAGCTGAGACAATAAGCTGCAGTAATCATGCATTTTATTCTTTGAAATCTCCTCATCAGGTTGACAATTTTGCAGTTTAAAACTGAAAATGAGAATGGAATGTGGACGAAACGATTCCTGATTCATCTTTCACACACATAAGTTTACGTTCGTCATATTTTCTCGTCGAGACGTATGGCCGAGTGATTAAAGGCGACGTCTCAGAGAAGTGAGGTTGCATACGTGCGGGTTCGAACCCCACAAGATCACGAAACAAAATACTTTGCTATTTTACTTTTTTTTCTTCAATGGTGTATTACATATTCGTCCATGTAGAAGTCAAGTTCGTATATAAACGCACCTATACACACACACACACACACACACACACACACACAATATCCCTCTTTTTTGTGTTGGAGACCACATTGCTTCGACTGCTGCAAACTTTTGCAGGCTGACTTTGTCAAACCGATCATAGTATGTAATGACGACGACGGAGGTGTTGTACTTTGAAAAATTGTCTTTCAAGACCATGTCAATAAGCCAGTTCGGGGTTAGCTCATGGGCACATGGGTACAAATGACCTTTCTTCTTTCTCAGTTGATTAGGCACTCCACTAGTTTCAAGCGACAGAAGGCATGAGCTTGCCCAACGTAACAATTTATGGAATTCATCAGTCATGTTCAAACAAAGGATGAACTTGCATAGACCAGGTGACCAGAATGATCCTTCCATTGACATTTTGGAAAGCATCCATTTCATTATTTTGCATTGAATGTATTAACAATCTCTTTCTATTGATATTGTCAGACACCGCTTTTGCTGTCATGTGGATGTGCTGGCAAGCACCACTTATAGGGATCAGTTGAATAATCATTACATTACAGATGCTTATCTCAGTGAATTTAAAAACCACCATGCTCTGCTGGTACAGATGACCTTTTTCTGCTCATGCTCAAAGTGGAACCCCGAACTGGCTTATTGTTTCGTACTTTGATGACGTCATCACACTAAAAATTGTGATTAAAGGCAAGGTATCAAAACCAGCCGATTACAGGTTTTATGTCTACGGCACGTATTTTTCCCAAGTCGCCAGAAATGGCATAGCGACATCAGTCGTTACAAGGCCGCATTTCCGTCTAGCAATGCAATACATGTTCACGCGGCCCCGTTTGTTGAGTGGGCATTGACTTTTTCCCCCTGTAATATCTATACATTTTTTTTTTTTTTGCCTAACCATTTCCGTGGATGTCCCGTGGCCGAGTGGTTAGAGAAACGGATTTGCATGCACGCTGAATAATTTCAAGGTGCCTATATCACATTCTTTTCTTTGTCGATCACGGATGACCGACATCTGATGACCCCAAGCGTATCACCTAACTCGTCCTTAGTGTGACGAGTTTCATATCTCGTTTTTTATTCTTCTTTCTTTCTGCCACATTTTGTGTCGTCAATATCTCAACAATGACATCACGGAATGACATGACATTTTCAGTCAACATGTCTCATAACAATATCTAGCCACAATAAGGTTTTCATGACAGTAACATATCTATGACGTCATCTAGGCGCCATTTTGTGATTTTCGGACCTTGTCACATGATCAATCATAACTTCATAACTAGATGTCATTTCTGTATCATTTTCGCTGGACATAAAGTTCAGGTCACGCTCTATCTTACTTTCTAACGCTAGTTACCCAGGTCATCATTAGGCGCGCGTAAGCGCGCGTCAAAATTTTAAAAGGCTCAAAACGACTTCCCAATGGGAAATCTCGAAGTTTCAGACAATTATAAGCGTTTCAAACATTTTCTCGCGTGCGCGTCCGTCCGCGCAATTTCGCGCGCAGAGCGCTTAAGAAACATGGAAATGCAATTTTTTTGACTGATTTGGATTCCTGATACTTTGAGTAACAGTATCCATTGATTTCCGATCGATTTCGACCCATAACAAAGGAATGCACAGGCGTCAAAGTTGAAATTCCGCACGCGCGTCTTTCTGCAAATATAGTGAAAAAACATGTCTTTGTTTATTTCGTCATAGCTCTTTAAATCGTCCGTTGACCCTATATTTCTATTGCATATTACAAAAGCATATGAATTGTAAATAACATTCCAAGTATCAATATTGCCAGAGAAACGCGATGACGTCATCAAATCGTCATTTTATATAAAAAAAGTGGAATTGATTTTTTTGAGGTACTGTTTCTGACATTCATTTGCTCGTATCTCTGTTGTTTAAGCTCAATATTATCCCAAATTCAGATATGTTGTACTTTGAACATTTACCTCTCAAGTCCATGTGATGGTTTTGATATATGATGACGTCATCATACTAGAAATTGTGATTAAAGGTAAAGACTCAAAATCAGACAAGTTTACGTGTTATGTCTATGGGAGGTGATTTTTTTTCAAACCATGCATTGACTTGACAACGTTTAAGCACCTTTACCTCATCTGATTTTGCTCCATTTCCTCTGAAACATAAATATGTTGTAGCTGAGACAATAAGCTGCAGTCATCATGCATTTTATATTTTCAAATCTCCTCATCAGGTCGACAATTTTGTAGTTAAAAACTGAAAATGAGAATGCAATCTGTACGGAATGATTCCCGATTGTTCTTTGCAACTGTATATTGGTCGAATCCACGCGGCCACTTGTGGGAAGTTGAATAGCGCCATCTCAGTCAGCACTGTCACGACAGTATAATCATACATTTAAGTTTCGCATAGAATCTCCAGGACAGCCATATGGCGTAATCGCTTAGCGCGCTGGGTGTTCATAACGCCATACCGGAAGGCGAGAAGTTCGACTCCCGCGGAAGTTTTCTCTTTCTTTTTTTTTTTTTTTTCCGGCAATTCAGCTTTACTCCGATGTCATTTATCGTATTATTTTACCAAGTATACGTAACCCGTGAACACGGCTGCTCTATTTCCCTCGTTTTGTATTGGAGTTTGGAGATTGGGTTTGCTTCATTAATTTTGTCACACTTAATGTTGTAAATTGCCCCTTGTTACAGTGTCCCGCTTGCCACCTTTCGTTTGCTCTTTCCTTTTCTCTTCATTGGTTCTTGTAATATTGTAACAGGATAGGTAGGAACATGTCTGTACGTTTAGATAACTGGCAGGAATGGGAGCTGAATTGATTAACTCTAGTCCAGGTGTATGGCGTCTCGCTCATCTCTTTGAAATTCCAGGTTGTTATTGTTTGACCCAATAACGGAGTTGTAGACAGGTTTTATGTTGCTATAGAGGTATCTTGTGCCACATGAAGGGAAGGCATCACTGTTTAGTAGTAGTAATGAACTTTTTCATGTTGTAAATGATATAAAGATATGAATTTCACATCCAATCTTCGGGACAGCCGTGTGGCTTTATAGTCGCTTAGCGCGCTGCATGGTCATTATGCACTACCTTAGGACGAGATGTTCGGGACCCGCAGGACGCTATTATTTTTTTTTCTCTCTCTCTCTTTCTTTGTTTTTCTTTTGGCAGTTCAGCCTCATTCCGATGTCATTACCCCACGACACACAGTCACTCAAGTTCCCTTTTTTTTTTGTCGGAGGCTGGAGGTTGGATTTGCTTCATTTATCATACGTAATGTTGTAAATTGCCCTTGATATACAGTGCCCCGCTTGCCACCTTTCGTTTTCTCTTTCCTTTTCTCTACGTTTGTTCCTGTTACACTGCACAAGACAGGTCGGAAAATAATTTACATAACTCAACTGGAGCATGAATGGCAACTGAATAAATTAACTCTAGGACAGGTGTATGGCGTCTCGCTCGTCTCTTTGAAATTCCAGGTTGCTATTGTTTGACCCAATAACGGAATTGTAGACAGGTTTTATGCTGCTATAGAGGTATCTTGTGCCACATGAGTAGAAGGCATCACTGTCTTTCACGTAGAAGCTTCCGTTCCACACTCTTAGTTCGAGAAGACTTACCATCATACTTCAAATTGTGATTAAAGGTAAAGACTCAAAATCAGACAAGTTGACGTGTTATGTCTAAGGGAGGTGATTTTTTTTTTTTAAACCATGCATTGACTTGACAACGTTTCACCACCTTTATTTCAGCTGATTTTGCTCCATTTCCTCTGAAACTTAAGTATGTGGTAGCTCAGACAATAAGCTGCAGTAATCATGCATTTTATTTTTTCAAATCTCCTCATCAGGTTGATAATTTTGCAGCTAAAAACTGAAAATGCGAATGGAATGTGGACGAAACGATTCCTGATTCATCTTTCACATACATAAGTTTACATTCCTCATATTTTCTCGTCGAGACGTATGGCCGAGAGGATAAAGGCGACGTCACAAGATGCGTGAGGTGGCACACGTACGGGTTCGAACCCCATAAGAACACGAAACAAAATACTTACATCTTTTGCTTTTTTTCTTTTGTGGAGTATTCACCTTCGTCCATGTAGAAATCACGTTTTCATGTAAACGTACACACACACACACACACACACACACACACACACACACAATATCCCTTTGTTTTGTGTTGGAGACCACATTGCTTTGACTGGCAACTTGGACTTGAAATTACAAATGTTAAAGTGAAGATGGCTCTTAAAAGACCGCATGGCCATGTTTGATTTTTTTTTTTTACAATATAAAGACCTATTGGTAAATATTCATTCACATATCCTTTCCAATCAACTTACTTGGACACGCCGACACCACACGAAATTTTCAATTGGTTGCATGACAGAAACAATTTCATCTGAATTATGTAGGACTGCATAAAGAATTGGACTTCACGAATATTTCTCAATATTATATAATACTTCAAGTCGCTACTTAACATTATTTTCGTTGTCGATCACTGAAAATGAGAATGGAATCTGGTCGAAACGATTCCCGATTTATCTTTGTAACTGTATATTGATCGAATCCACGCGGCCACTCGTGGGAAGTTGAACAGCGCTATCAGTCACTTGACGTATATCGCCAAAAAACTGAATATCAATGTAAATTTGTGTTGTGTATAGCATACATAGATAGATTTAAGTTTCGCACAGGATCTTCGGATCTTCCGTGTGGCAGAATCGCTTAGCACGCTGCATGTTTATAATGCCCGACCGGAAGGAGAGAAGTTAATCGAGTCCCGCAGGACTTTTTCCTTTTATTTCTTTTTTCTTTTCTTTTTTTCAGCAGTTCAGCTTCACTCTGATGTCATGAACACAGCTACTCTATTTCCCTTGTTTTGTATTGGAGTTTGGAGGTTGGGTTTGCTTCATTAATTTTGTCACGCGTAATGTTGTAAATTGCCCCTTGAAACAGTGCCACGCTTGCTACCATTCTTTTTCTCTTTCCTTTTCTCTTCATTTAGATTTTGTTCTTGTTATACTGTAGCAGGATATTTAGGAACGTGTACGTTTACATAACTAACAGGAATGGGAACTGAATTAATTAACTCTAGTCCAGGTGTATGGCGTCTCGCTTATCTGTTTAGAATTCCAGGTTGTTATTGTTTGACAAAAACGGAGTTAAAGACAGGCAGGGAAGGAAGTGACTTGATATTGCTTCATATTATATGAGGAATTTCGGGCAATACCTTTCCAATTAGTGTAGTGATTTTGACAGGGTTCTCTGTCGTTTATTTTCGTCATGGCTGTTTCACTAGTTTAGCCATAGGTGATATGTGTTGTTGGCATCTGGGAGAATAGAACAGATCAGTACCAAACTGGAATAGCCCTATAAGCAATGTGGTAAGCATTCAATTTGTTGCATTATCTTTCTTCTTTAAAGTCAATCACTACTGATCGAATTACACCATATAATATGGCACGTTTCACTGGTAGTTTAGGAAAAGGGAGCTAATTCAATGCAAGATACAATGATATGTGCTACCATTGATTTTAGAGACGTCATTGTGGTGTGGTGCTGGTGGTGGTAAGGGAATCATTGCTTTTAAATTAATGAGACAATCCTTGGAACTTTGCATCAAGAATATAATGCATGTTCGTGCGGCGTTTTTTTTTTTAATCCTGACGTGGACATTATTTTTCTTTATCTTGTTTTGAATTCAAGAATGTTATATCTGAATATGTTCGATTTAGTTACGGTTTCAATGCATCTTGTTTACCATCTTCTCTGACATGTATTGATGGTTTTAATATATGACATTGTCTGTCTATTTGCCTGTTTATGCTCATAAAACACTGCTATAACAACTAATACATTTGCTTCACTTGTCACACGCAATGATGTGGATTGCAGTTGTGCATGCAGTTTTCCTTTTGCCACCTCTCGTTTTTCTCTCCCCTTTTCCCTCACTTTGGTTTTGTTATACTGCAGATGGGAATGATTACAATAACATAACCCAACTTGAAGTAGGAATGAGAACTGAATAAATTAACTCTAGGCCAGGTGTATATAGCGTCTCGCTCATCTCTTTGAAATTTCAGGTTGTCATTGTTCTATCAACGGAGTTGAAGACAGGCTTTATGTTGCTATAGAGGTATCTAGCTCCACATGAATGGAATGCATACGCTGTTTAGTATTAGTAATGAACTTTTTCATGTCCATCCCTGCCAAGAAAAGTGTGTTTGACGGGGTTCTGTGTCATTGTGCCTATGAGAAAGCAAAGTTTTATTTTCGCCATGGCTGTTTCTCTATGCGTAGCCGTGAGTGATGGATGTTGTTGGCATCTAGCTGGGCAGTAAAAAACCGAGTATCATGCTATAATACCCCCCCCCCCGTTAGTTTCTAAGCGTTCAATGTGATATATATTTCTTCTTCATTATGTCAATCACTGCTGATGGAATTACAGAATTATGCTATGACACGTTTCACTCAAAGCTTAAAAAGCAAAGTTTATGCACTATACAAGTAATGGTGCATGAATCCTATAGACCATTGATTTTAGATGAGAAATTATGATATGCCTATAGTAGGGATGTCATTGATTGGGAATTAATGACACGATTAAGCATTTTCATAATCCTTATCCTTCACTCTAACCTCCGTGAAAATATCATATTTGAATTCAACCAATAAGATGGTAAAAAATGCATGCATTCATGTTTTATCAATATACAATGTATGGACTTTCCAAACATTCAACAGCGATTATCTCAAAATGAACATTGTGTGGGTTAGCACTATATTGCATCGACCCCTTCAATTGTCTATCAAGTTCATGTCGATGTTTTCTAATTTGATGACGTCATCATACTAGAAGTTGTGATTAAAGGCAAGATATCAAAATCAGCGAAGATTACTAATCGCTGCCTCATGTTCCTGTGTTTGATCGTCCAGTCAATACCAAACTGACGACATACGTTGAATATGTTATACTTTGAACAATTGTCTATCAAGTCCATGTCGATGTTTTCTAATTTGATAACGTCATCATACTAGAAGTTGTGATTAAAGGCAAGATATCAAAATCAGCGAAGATTATGTGTTATGTCTATGGGGGATTTTTTTTTTTTTTTAACCATGCATAGACGATAACGCTCAAGCACTTTTACCTCACTTGATTTTGCTTCATTTCCTCTGAAACTTAAGTATGTTGTAGCTGAGACAATAAGCTGCAGTAATCATACATTTTATTTTTTTTCAAATCTTCTCATCAGGTTGACAATTTTGCAGCTTAAAACTGAAAATGAGAATGGAAGGTGGACGAAACGATTCCTGATTCATCTTTCACATACATAAGTTTACGTTCCTCATATTTTCTCGTCGAGACGTATGGCCGAGTGGTTAAAGGCGACGTCTCAGAGACGTGAGGTTGCACACATTCATTCATTCATTCATTTTCATTTTCATTTCATTTATTTCATTCCTTCTTTCTTTTTCGTCAAACATAACACGAAATGTATCAGAAGATATAACATAGGCATGTATTCGACTTTACATGGTAGATAATGGTTAACAAATACGAAATTATACATGCATACCGGCAAAATACAAAGTTATGTTTGGAGGATAAAAAAAAAAGAAAGAACTGAGAGGTTCACTGAAAAGCATGCTTGTAAATTGATAACCACTCAAAAGGATTCTTGTGAATACATTAAACTTTTTTTTTTTTTTTTTTTACAAAGACAGGAGAGAACAAGACAGTAGAAACACAACGACATTACATGACTTTACAGTAGGGTATACCATGACACATGCGGGTTCGAACCCCACAAGATCACGAAACAAAATACTTAGCCATTTTACTTTTTTTTTTCTTCAGTGGTGTATTACATATTCGTCCATGTAGAAATCACGTTCGTATAGAAACGCACCTATACACACACACACACAATATCCCTCTTTCTTGTGTTGGAGACCACATTGCTTCGATTGCTGCAAAATTTTGCAGGCTGACTTTATCAAACCGATTATAGTATAAGTAATGACGACTACGGAGGTGTTGTACTTTGAACAATTGTCTTTCAAGACCATGTCATTGTTTTGTACTTTGATGACGTCATCACACTGAAAATTGTGATTAGAGGTAAAGACGCAAAATCGGACAAGTTTACGTGTTATGTCTATGGTAGGTGATTTTTCTTTTAAACCATGCATTGACTTGACAACGTTTAAGCACCTTTATCTCAGCTGATTTTGCTTCGTTTCCTCTGAAACTAAAGTATGTTGTAGCTGAGACAATAAGCTGCAGTAATCATGCATTTTATTCTTTGAAATCTCCTCATCAGGTTGACAATTTTGCAGTTTAAAACTGAAAATGAGAATGGAATGTGGACGAAACGATTCCTGATTCATCTTTCACACACATAAGTTTACGTTCGTCATATTTTCTCGTCGAGACGTATGGCCGAGTGATTAAAGGCGACGTCTCAGAGAAGTGAGGTTGCATACGTGCGGGTTCGAACCCCACAAGATCACGAAACAAAATACTTTGCTATTTTACTTTTTTTTTCTTCAATGGTGTATTACATATTCGTCCATGTAGAAGTCAAGTTCGTATATAAACGCACCTATACACACACACACACACACACACACACAATATCCCTCTTTTTTGTGTTGGAGACCACATTGCTTCGACTGCTGCAAACTTTTGCAGGCTGACTTTGTCAAACCGATCATAGTATGTAATGACGACGACGGAGGTGTTGTACATTGAAAAATTGTCTTTCAAGACCATGTCAATAAGCCAGTTCGGGGTTAGCTCATGGGCACATGGGTACAAATGACCTTTCTTCTTTCTCAGTTGATTAGGCACTCCACTAGTTTCAAGCGACAGAAGGCATGAGCTTGCCCAACGTAACAATTTATGGAATTCATCAGTCATGTTCAAACAAAGGATGAACTTGCATAGACCAGGTGACCAGAATGATCCTTCCATTGACATTTTGGAAAGCATCCATTTCATTATTTTGCATTGAATGTATTAACAATCTCTTTCTATTGATATTGTCAGACACCGCTTTTGCTGTCATGTGGATGTGCTGGCAAGCACCACTTATAGGGATCAGTTGAATAATCATTACATTACAGATGCTTATCTCAGTGAATTTAAAAACCACCATGCTCTGCTGGTACAGATGACCTTTTTCTGCTCATGCTCAAAGTGGAACCCCGAACTGGCTTATTGTTTCGTACTTTGATGACGTCATCACACTGAAAATTGTGATTAAAGGCAAGGTATCAAAACCAGCCGATTATAGGTTTTATGTCTACGGCACGTATTTTTCCCAAGTCGCCAGAAATGGCATAGCGACATCAGTCGTTACAAGGCCGCATTTCCGTCTAGCAATGCAATACATGTTCACGCGGCCCCGTTTGTTGAGTGGGCATTGACTTTTTCCCCCTGTAATATCTATACATTTTTTTTTTGCCTAACCATTTCCGTGGATGTCCCGTGGCCGAGTGGTTAGAGAAACGGATTTGCATGCACGCTGAATAATTTCAAGGTGCCTATATCACATTCTTTTCTTTGTCGATCACGGATGACCGACATCTGATGACCCCAAGCGTATCACCTAACTCGTCCTTAGTGTGACGAGTTTCATATCTCGTTTTTTATTCTTCTTTCTTTCTGCCACATTTTGTGTCGTCAATATCTCAACAATGACATCACGGAATGACATGACATTTTCAGTCAACATGTCTCATAACAATATCTAGCCACAATAAGGTTTTCATGACAGTAACATATCTATGACGTCATCTAGGCGCCATTTTGTGATTTTCGGACCTTGTCACATGATCAATCATAACTTCATAACTAGATGTCATTTCTGTATCATTTTCGCTGGACATAAAGTTCAGGTCACGCTCTATCTTAATTTCTAACGCTAGTTACCCAGGTCATCATTAGGCGCGCGTAAGCGCGCGTCAAAATTTTAAAAGGCTCAAAACGACTTCCCAATGGGAAATCTCGAAGTTTCAGACAATTATAAGCGTTTCAAACATTTTCTCGCGTGCGCGTCCGTCCGCGCAATTCCGCGCGCAGAGCGCTTAAGAAACATGGAAATGCAATTTTTTTGACTGATTTGGATTCCTGATACTTTGAGTAACAGTATCCATTGATTTCCGATCGATTTCGACCCATAACAAAGGAATGCACAGGCGTCAAAGTTGAAATTCCGCACGCGCGTCTTTCTGCAAATATAGTGAAAAAACATGTCTTTGTTTATTTCGTCATAGCTCTTTAAATCGTCCGTTGACCCTATATTTCTATTGCATATTACAAAAGCATATGAATTGTAAATAACATTCCAAGTATCAATATTGCCAGAGAAACGCGATGACGTCATCAAATCGTCATTTTATATAAAAAAAGTGGAATTGATTTTTTTGAGGTACTGTTTCTGACATTCATTTGCTCGTATCTCTGTTGTTTAAGCTCAATATTATCCCAAATTCAGATATGTTGTACTTTGAACATTTGCCTCTCAAGTCCATGTGATGGTTTTGATATATGATGACGTCATCATACTAGAAATTGTGATTAAAGGTAAAGACTCAAAATCAGACAAGTTTACGTGTTATGTCTATGGGAGGTGATTTTTTTTCAAACCATGCATTGACTTGACAACGTTTAAGCACCTTTACCTCATCTGATTTTGCTCCATTTCCTCTGAAACATAAATATGTTGTAGCTGAGACAATAAGCTGCAGTCATCATGCATTTTATATTTTCAAATCTCCTCATCAGGTCGACAATTTTGTAGTTAAAAACTGAAAATGAGAATGCAATCTGTACGGAATGATTCCCGATTGTTCTTTGCAACTGTATATTGGTCGAATCCACGCGGCCACTTGTGGGAAGTTGAATAGCGCCATCTCAGTCAGCACTGTCACGACAGTATAATCATACATTTAAGTTTCGCATAGAATCTCCAGGACAGCCATATGGCGTAATCGCTTAGCGCGCTGGGTGTTCATAACGCCATACCGGAAGGCGAGAAGTTCGACTCCCGCGGAAGTTTTCTCTTTCTTTTTTTTTTTCCGGCAATTCAGCTTTACTCCGATGTCATTTATCGTATTATTTTACCAAGTATACGTAACCCGTGAACACGGCTGCTCTATTTCCCTCGTTTTGTATTGGAGTTTGGAGATTGGGTTTGCTTCATTAATTTTGTCACACTTAATGTTGTAAATTGCCCCTTGTTACAGTGTCCCGCTTGCCACCTTTCGTTTGCTCTTTCCTTTTCTCTTCATTGGTTCTTGTAATATTGTAACAGGATAGGTAGGAACATGTCTGTACGTTTAGATAACTGGCAGGAATGGGAGCTGAATTGATTAACTCTAGTCCAGGTGTATGGCGTCTCGCTCATCTCTTTGAAATTCCAGGTTGTTATTGTTTGACCCAATAACGGAGTTGTAGACAGGTTTTATGTTGCTATAGAGGTATCTTGTGCCACATGAATGGAAGGCATCACTGTTTAGTAGTAGTAATGAACTTTTTCATGTTGTAAATGATATAAAGATATGAATTTCACATCCAATCTTCGGGACAGCCGTGTGGCTTTATAGTCGCTTAGCGCGCTGCATGGTCATTATGCACTACCTTAGGACGAGATGTTCGGGACCCGCAGGACGCTATTATTTTTTTTCTCTCTCTCTCTCTTTCTTTGTTTTTCTTTTGGCAGTTCAGCCTCATTCCGATGTCATTACCCCACGACACACAGTCACTCAAGTTCCCTTTTTTTTTTTTTGTCGGAGGCTGGAGGTTGGATTTGCTTCATTTATCATACGTAATGTTGTAAATTGCCCTTGATATACAGTGCCCCGCTTGCCACCTTTCGTTTTCTCTTTCCTTTTCTCTACGTTTGTTCCTGTTACACTGCACAAGACAGGTCGGAAAATAATTTACATAACTCAACTGGAGCAGGAATGGCAACTGAATAAATTAACTCTAGGACAGGTGTATGGCGTCTCGCTCGTCTCTTTGAAATTCCAGGTTGCTATTGTTTGACCCAATAACGGAATTGTAGACAGGTTTTATGCTGCTATAGAGGTATCTTGTGCCACATGAGTAGAAGGCATCACTGTTAGTAGTAGTAATGAACTTTTTCATGTCCCTCCATGTCAATTATAGTGTGTTCAAAGGGGTTGTGTGTCTATCTGCCAAAGAAAAGGAAAACCTTATTTTCGCCATGGCTATTTCTCTATACGTAACCGTAGGTGATGAGTGTTGTTGGTATCTGAGCAGTGAATAACACAACATCAGGCTAAAATCCCCTTTTATACGCGCTAAGCGTTCAATTTGATATATCTTTATTTATGTAGTCAATCACTGCTAATGGCGCTACAGAATTATGTTATAACACCTTTCACTGAAAGTTTATAAAGCAAAGTTTATGGACAAGGCAAGCAATTGTACATGAATAATACCAATGATTTCAGAGGGAAATTATGGTATACCTAAATGTAAGGGTATCATTGCTTTGGAATTGCTGAAACAATATCTTGGCACGAGGTCTTCCACCTCAAATAACTGATCCCTTTAAAGATGTGTCGGTCACGGGTGATCGTCATGATTCATCTTTCACGTAGAAGCTTCCGTTCCACACTCTTAGTTCGAGAAGACTTACCATCATACTTCAAATTGTGATTAAAGGTAAAGACTCAAAATCAGACAAGTTGACGTGTTATGTCTAAGGGAGGTGATTTTTTTTTTAAACCATGCATTGACTTGACAACGTTTCACCACCTTTATTTCAGCTGATTTTGCTCCATTTCCTCTGAAACTTAAGTATGTGGTAGCTCAGACAATAAGCTGCAGTAATCATGCATTTTATTTTTTTCAAATCTCCTCATCAGGTTGATAATTTTGCAGCTAAAAACTGAAAATGCGAATGGAATGTGGACGAAACGATTCCTGATTCATCTTTCACATACATAAGTTTACATTCCTCTTATTTTCTCGTCGAGACGTATGGCCGAGAGGATAAAGGCGACGTCACAAGATACGTGAGGTTGCACACGTACGGGTTCGAACCCCATAAGAACATGAAACAAAATACTTACATCTTTTGCTTTTTTTCTTTTATGGAGTATTCACCTTCGTCCATGTAGAAATCACGTTTTCATGTAAACGTACACACACACACACACACACACACACACACACACACACACACACACACAATATCCCTTTGTTTTGTGTTGGAGACCACATTGCTTTGACTGGCAACTTGGACTTGAAATTACAAATGTTAAAGTGAAGATGGCTCTTAAAAGACCGCATGGCCATGTTTGATTTCTTTTTTTTTACAATATAAAGACCTATTGGTAAATATTCATTCACATATCCTTTCCAATCAACTTACTTGGACACGCCGACACCACACGAAATTTTCAATTGGTTGCATGACAGAAACAATTTCATCTGAATTATGTAGGACTGCATAAAGAATTGGACTTCACGAATATTTCTCAATATTAAATTATACTTCAAGTCGCTACTTAACATTATTTTCGTTGTCGATCACTGAAAATGAGAATGGAATTTGGTCGAAACGATTCCCGATTTATCTTTGTAACTGTATATTGATCGAATCCACGCGGCCACTCGTGGGAAGTTGAACAGCGCTATCAGTCACTTGACGTATATCGCCAAAAAACTGAATATCAATGTAAATTTGTGTTGTGTATAGCATACATAGATAGATTTAAGTTTCGCACAGGATCTTCGGATCTTCCGTGTGGCAGAATCGCTTAGCACGCTGCGTGTTTATAATGCCCGACCGGAAGGAGAGAAGTTAATCGAGTCCCGCAGGACTTTTTCCTTTTATTTCTTTTTTCTTTTCTTTTTTTTCAGCAGTTCAGCTTCACTCTGATGTCATGAACACAGCTACTCTCTTTCCCTTGTTTTGTATTGGAGTTTGGAGGTTGGGTTTGCTTCATTAATTTTGTCACGCGTAATGTTGTAAATTGCCCCTTGAAACAGTGCCACGCTTGCTACCATTCTTTTTCTCTTTCCTTTTCTCTTCATTTAGATTTTGTTCTTGTTATACTGTAGCAGGATATT
The DNA here is from genome assembly GCF_964275005.1 of Diadema setosum. Taxonomy (NCBI): domain Eukaryota; kingdom Metazoa; phylum Echinodermata; class Echinoidea; order Diadematoida; family Diadematidae; genus Diadema; species Diadema setosum. The sequence goes on along the minus strand of NC_092704.1, from coordinate 30,875,199 downwards.
TAGGAACGTGTACGTTTACATAACTCACAGGAATGGGAACTGAATTAATTAACTCTAGTCCAGGTGTATGGCGTCTCGCTTATCTGTTTAGAATTCCAGGTTGTTATTGTTTGACAAAAACGGAGTTAAAGACAGGCAGGGAAGGAAGTGACTTGATATTTATTGCTTCATATTATATGAGGAATTTCGGGCAATACCTTTCCAATTAGTGTAGTGATTTTGACAGGGTTCTCTGTCGTTTATTTTCGTCATGGCTGTTTCACTAGTTTAGCCATAGGTGATATGTGTTGTTGGCATCTGGGAGAATAGAACAGATCAGTACCAGACTGGAATAGCCCTATAAGCAATGTGGTAAGCATTCAATTTGTTGCATTATCTTTCTTCTTTAAAGTCAATCACTACTGATCGAATTACACCATATAATATGGCACGTTTCACTGGTAGTTTAGGAAAAGGGAGCTAATTCAATGCAAGATACAATGATATGTGCTACCATTGATTTTAGAGACGTCATTGTGGTGTGGTGCTGGTGGTGGTAAGGGAATCATTGCTTTTAAATTAATGAGACAATCCTTGGAACTTTGCATCAAGAATATAATGCATGTTCGTGCGGCGTTTTTTTTTTTTTTAATCCTGACGTGGACATTATTTTTCTTTATCTTGTTTTTAATTCAAGAATGTTATATCTGAATATGTTCGATTTAGTTACGGTTTCAATGCATCTTGTTTACCATCTTCTCTGACATTAAATTGATGGTTTTTAAATTTGACATTGTCTGTCTATTTGTCTGTTTATGCTCATAAAACACTGCTATAACAACTAAAACATTTGTTTCACTTGTCACACGCAATGCTATGGATTGCAGTTGTGCATGCAGTTTTCCTTTTGCCACCTCTCGTTTTTCTCTCCCCTTTTCCCTCACTTTGGTTTTGTTATACTGCAGATGGGAATGATTACAATAACATAACCCAACTTGAAGTAGGAATGAGAACTGAATAAATTAACTCTAGGCCAGGTGTATATAGCGTCTCGCTCATCTCTTTGAAATTTCAGGTTGTCATTGTTCTATCAACGGAGTTGAAGACAGGCTTTATGTTGCTATAGAGGTATCTAGCTCCACATGAATGGAATGCATACGCTGTTTAGTATTAGTAATGAACTTTTTCATGTCCATCCCTGCCAAGAAAAGTGTGTTTGACGGGGTTCTGTGTCATTGTGCCTATGAGAAAGCAAAGTTTTATTTTCGCCATGGCTGTTTCTCTATGCGTAGCCGTGAGTGATGGATGTTGTTGGCATCTAGCCACTAGCTGGGCAGTAAAAAACCGAGTATCATGCTATAATACCCCCCCCCCCCGTTAGGTTCTAAGCGTTCAATGTGATATATATTTCTTCTTCATTATGTCAATCACTGCTGATGGAATTACAGAATTATGCTATGACACGTTTCACTCAAAGCTTAAAAAGCAAAGTTTATGCACTATACAAGTAATGGTGCATGAATCCTATAGACCATTGATTTTAGATGAGAAATTATGATATGCCTATAGTAGGGATGTCATTGATTGGGAATTAATGACACGATTAAGCATTTTCATAATCCTTATCCTTCACTCTAACCTCCGTGAAAATATCATATTTGAATTCAACCAATAAGATGGTAAAAAATGCATGCATTCATGTTTTATCAATATACAATGTATGGACTTTCCAAACATTCAACAGCGATTATCTCAAAATGAACATTGTGTGGGTTAGCACTATATTGCATCGACCCCTTCAATTGTCTATCAAGTTCATGTCGATGTTTTCTAATTTGATGACGTCATCATACTAGAAGTTGTGATTAAAGGCAAGATATCAAAATCAGCGAAGATTACTAATCGCTGCCTCATGTTCCTGTGTTTGATCGTCCAGTCAATACCAAACTGACGACATACGTTGAATATGTTATACTTTGAACAATTGTCTATCAAGTCCATGTCGATGTTTTCTAATTTGATGACGTCATCATACTAGAAGTTGTGATTAAAGGCAAGATATCAAAATCAGCGAAGATTATGTGTTATGTCTATGGGGGGATTTTTTTTTTTAACCATGCATAGACGATAACGCTCAAGCACTTTTACCTCACTTGATTTTGCTTCATTTCCTCTGAAACTTAAGTATGTTGTAGCTGAGACAATAAGCTGCAGTAATCATACATTTTATTTTTTTTCAAATCTTCTCATCAGGTTGACAATTTTGCAGCTTAAAACTGAAAATGAGAATGGAAGGTGGACGAAACGATTCCTGATTCATCTTTCACATACATAAGTTTACGTTCCTCATATTTTCTCGTCGAGACGTATGGCCGAGTGGTTAAAGGCGACGTCTCAGAGACGTGAGGTTGCACACATTCATTCATTCATTCATTTTCATTTTCATTTCATTTATTTCATTCCTTCTTTCTTTTTCGTCAAACATAACACGAAATGTATCAGAAGATATAACATAGGCATGTATTCGACTTTACATGGTAGATAATGGTTAACAAATACGAAATTATACATGCATACCAGCAAAATACAAAGTTATGTTTGGAGGATAAAAAAAAAAGAAAGAACTGAGAGGTTCACTGAAAAGCATGCTTGTAAATTGTGAACCACTCAAAAGGATTCTTGTGAATACATTAAACTTTTTTTTTTTTTTTTTTTTTTTTTTTTTTTTTTTTTTTTTTTTTTTTTTTACAAAGACAGGAGAGAACAAGACAGTAGAAACACAACGACATTACATGACTTTACAGTAGGGTATACCATGACACATGCGGGTTCGAACCCCACAAGATCACGAAACAAAATACTTAGCCATTTTACTTTTTTTTTTCTTCAGTGGTGTATTACATATTCGTCCATGTAGAAATCACGTTCGTATAGAAACGCACCTATACACACACACACACAATATCCCTCTTTCTTGTGTTGGAGACCACATTGCTTCGATTGCTGCAAAATTTTGCAGGCTGACTTTATCAAACCGATTATAGTATAAGTAATGACGACTACGGAGGTGTTGTACTTTGAACAATTGTCTTTCAAGACCATGTCATTGTTTTGTACTTTGATGACGTCATCACACTGAAAATTGTGATTAGAGGTAAAGACGCAAAATCGGACAAGTTTACGTGTTATGTCTATGGGAGGTGATTTTTCTTTTAAACCATGCATTGACTTGACAACGTTTAAGCACCTTTATCTCAGCTGATTTTGCTTCGTTTCCTCTGAAACTAAAGTATGTTGTAGCTGAGACAATAAGCTGCAGTAATCATGCATTTTATTCTTTGAAATCTCCTCATCAGGTTGACAATTTTGCAGTTTAAAACTGAAAATGAGAATGGAATGTGGACGAAACGATTCCTGATTCATCTTTCACACACATAAGTTTACGTTCGTCATATTTTCTCGTCGAGACGTATGGCCGAGTGATTAAAGGCGACGTCTCAGAAAAGTGAGGTTGCATACGTGCGGGTTCGAACCCCACAAGATCACGAAACAAAATACTTTGCTATTTTACTTTTTTTTCTTCAATGGTGTATTACATATTCGTCCATGTAGAAGTCAAGTTCGTATATAAACGCACCTATACACACACACACACACACACACACACACACACACACACAATATCCCTCTTTTTTGTGTTGGAGACCACATTGCTTCGACTGCTGCAAACTTTTGCAGGCTGACTTTGTCAAACCGATCATAGTATGTAATGACGACGACGGAGGTGTTGTACTTTGAAAAATTGTCTTTCAAGACCATGTCAATAAGCCAGTTCGGGGTTAGCTCATGGGCACATGGGTACAACCCTTATAAAAAAAAAACCATGGTTTTACAACGGTAACTATGGTATAACCATGGTTATGGACGGTTTTACAATGGATCGATGGTAGTCCATGATTTTTAATTCATATCCATGGTAAATGTGTGGCGAAAGTGTGGTAATACCATTGTTAAAATACCATAGTTATGATAACATGATAAAACTTTCATTTTACGACGGTTTTAAAACCATGGTGAAAAAATCATTGTTATACCACAGTTTTAAGAAATTAATAAAACAATGGTGAGAAAACCACGACAAAACCATCGTTCTACTTTGGTAAAAATAACATAATAATATAACAATGGTTGTAACCATGGTTTCACAATAGTATAAAAACAATGGTTAGGAAACCATGGTGTAACTCTCGTTCTACCAAGGTTGAAAACCATCGTTATTAAACCATGATTTCATCATGGTTTTATGATAGTGTAAAAAAGATAGTAATAAAACCATGATTGTAACCATGGTATTATGATAGCACAAAAACACTAGTTATAATACCATGGTTAAACTTTCGTTTTACAAAGGTTAAAAATGATGGGTATTAACCATGATATTAACCATGGTTTTATCATAGTTAAAAAATGATGGTTATATAACCATGGCTCTAACAGTGGTTTAATGAAAGTGTTTTAAAACCATGGTTAAAAAATTATCGTTATACCACAGTTTTAAGAAATTAAAAAAACAATGGCGAGAAAACCACAACAAGACTATCGTTCTACTTTGGTCAAAATAACATAATAATATAACAATGGTTGTAACCATGGTTTCACAATAGTATAAAAACAATGGTTAGGAAACCATGGTGTAACTCTCATTCTACTAAGGTTGAAAACCATCGTTATTAAACCATGATTTCATCATGGTTTTATGATAGTGTAAAAAAGATAGTAATAAAACCATGATTTCAACCATGGTATAATGATAGCACAAAAACACTAGTTATAATACCATGGTTAAACTTTCGTTTTACAAAGGTTAAAAATGATGGGTATTATAACCATGATATTAACCATGGTTTTATCATAGTTAAAAATGATGGTTATATAACCATGGCTCTAACAGTGGTTTAATGAAAGTGTTTTAAAACCATGGTTAAAAAATTATCGTTATACCACAGTTTTAAGAAATAAAAAAAAAATGGTGAGAAAACCACAACAAGACTATCGTTCTACTTTGGTAAAAATAACATAATAATATAACAATGGTTGTAACCATGGTTTCACAATAGTATAAAAACAATGGTTAGGAAACCATGGTGTAACTCTCGTTCTACTAAGGTTGAAAACCATCGTTATAAAACCATGATTTCATTATGGTTTTATGATAGTGTAAAAACAATAGTTATAAAACCATGATTTTAACCGTGGTTTTATGATAGCACAAAAACACTAGTTATAATACCATGGTTAAACTTCGTTTTACAAAGGTTGAAAACGATGGCTATTAACCATGATTATATTAACCATGGTTTTATCATAGTTAAAAAATGATGGTTAGGCTATATAACCATGACTTTAACAGTGGTTTAACAAAAGTGTGAAAACAACGTTTTAAACAATCGTTCAAATTCCATTTTAGCAAGGAAAACGATGGTCATAGCTACACCAGGATTTGAACCATGGTTTTATCATAGTGTGATGTGCAAAGGATGGTTATGAAACATTGATTGGTTCTACGAACCGTGGTTTCATGATAGTGAAGAGGCGGTTAAAAAGCCATATGATTTTCACCATGGTTGTATGATAGCTCATAGGAACAGTGGTTATAAAACCGTGGTTTAACTTCTGTTTACCCACGGTTGAAAAAGTGGTTATTTTTTAACAATCAATGGTTTCAACCGTGGTTTCATGCTGATCAGATATAAAATAGAGTGCGGAAAAACCATATTCTAGAATTTCTAACCATGGAACCTTGTATGATAGCATAAGAACAGTGGTTATTAAACCATGGTTAACTTTTTGTTTTACCAAAGTTTAAACCACGTGCACTAGCCATGATTATTGAATGATGTCGATCACAAAAATCAATATGAAAACTCATAATTTGATGGCCGCAATGCCAATGCAAGTCATGACGGACATTCATCTAACGCAACCACCAGCACCCGTATGGCTTCAACAGGATTATGTAAACAAACAGTAGTCTTACCATTGCAAACAAAAAGCTGCTTCACTTGCTTGATTTACAGCATTCCTAAAATGCAACATCTATTCACTACGGAATAAAGCACATAAAAAACCTTAAATGAGATTACATACTCGTGAAAAAATAAAAAAAGGTAGTAACCCATTGCCGCCCGTTCGATCCCCGTAGCTTTGACATGTACACACAACAATAGAAAACTATATGAATGCAATCGGCGTGTAGTAATTGTGTACGATGAATGGGAGATCCGGGTTGTTGATATGAGGCTCGTTCGTACCAAAGATCACAACAAAAATATATTTCAAAATATATGGAGCATAAAAAATATTGACACATTAAAAAAAATTTAATTCGCAATAAGAAAAAGTTTTAAACATATATTTATAATTCAAAACCAAAAAATTAATGATTACAAGTTTTCTTGATAATAATGTAACGTAAGAGGTCATGTGCGTGTTGTTGTTGTCGCTGATTGAACCTTACGTGTATGTACTGCTGAACCGTTAGTCCGCGACCGCGCTCAAAAACCACACACACGGCTACGATGATTTGCTGTTCATCATTTCAAACGCTCTTTCGTGATAATCTCTGACCGGAGTCAAACATCTCGACGTACGAATATGATATTTTCAGAAATGGCTAGCAAACGGCCCCTAAGAAAAAGAGGAACTGCTCCTTTGGGATTCTTCGAGGAAGGTTGGTCAACGTAACTTTTAATACATTATTAGTAGACCTAATCTTAGCTAAAATAATTACCACTGATACCAGCGAGATTTGCATTGAATTGTCCCGACCGACCCGGGGCCGGCAGCGGCCCTGCCCCTGCTGTGCAAATTTCGCATGATCGTATCAAGTGGGGATAACCAGTCCAGTAGACTGTTCTGTATCTGAAAGTGTGACTGAGTCAGTGAGTGTGAGAGTATGACATGAGAGCTCAAGAATTTGGAATGAGTTGTTCTAACTCAGCTACTGACGGTGCTGTATATGTACTGAACTGTTAGTGTTACTGTGTCACGTAAATTCTACAAGTTATCTACGCCATTGTACGGTAACTAGATTCTATACACAACCCAGTCGCTGTAGACAGTGTAGATCTAGTATGGTTGGGGCACCACCTATCGGCAGGGCACCTTCCCATCGGCACCCTGCGTATCATGGCTGTTTGCGTATAGAACGAAAAGGTACGCACGGGATTGAGTGTCATGAGCTATAAAAACAATAAAAACGAAGAAACGAAAATCAAACTCAAACAAACCAAGCTAAAAATTACACATCCGCTCAGTAACGACGCATGGCTGTGAAATTCACGTGTATTAACGTGTTACCTATGGCCTGTGAAATTCACGTGTATTACCTATGCTGTGAAATTCACGTGTATACCTATGGAGGTTAGGGGGTGCCGATCGCAAGGTTCCCTTTTTAGCTGCGCGAAGAAAACGAAACGCACGCGCTAAAATTGCGCTATTTTAAAACGGAGATTCATAATCAACGAGACGGTCTCGACATTCAAAACTGCAGTATTTATGGCATATTTGAGGTAAGAATTAGGCGGATTTGTGTTATATTTTTAGAATAAACAAGCTACAGATCTTTAGGGTGACGATACGTGGTACCCCCAACCCTACTAGTAGCGACAGGCTATAATTTATTCGCACAGCGTACTCTAACAGCGTCTGGTCGGGCTAACAAGACGGTAGTCGGTAGTTCTAACAGTTAGGCGTAATCCCTAACAATGTTAGTAGGCATAGGCCTACCTCATATTGGGTGGTGATATCAGGTTCGGTGCAAGCTACATCAACAACACTATTTTCTGCTAACTCTGTTAGGACTTCTAGTGGTAACTGCTCCAGTGAATCAAGATAATCAGTAGAAGCTACGCTAAGACACAAGGGCTTACTCCTGCGAACTAGTACGCTCATGGGCGAAATACTGACGCCATTCCGCCATTGAAAGCAACAGACCGATAGATTGATTAGAGGGCGTACTGTATATTACGCGATCATGATATCAGTGCCGTATCACTGGGTCCTTGTATTTCTGTCTCCCTTTCATTTTTCCCCTTTTTAGGGGGCATACTTAACAGGGGAAGATATGTACCGATGTATGTACTTAGAATCTTGTTTTGTCGTAAAGAAATATCATTCCTGTCTAACCGTGAAATGTATTTGAAAAAAATGTCATTTACTTTCCAATCGCAATCTGCAGGCCCACAAAGTTTGAGCTGAAGTAGGTAGACCAAACTATGTTTCGGGAGGGAGAGAGAAATGAGATAGGTGGCGTTTGTCAGCTCAAATACAAACTTGCTGAGGGACTACTGATAAAAAAGTAATTACATTACTTCAATTTTTTTTTTTTTACATATCGACAGAAAATATACTTTTTGTGATATTTTGAGGTCTGAAATGCAATTCTACCGCTGTGTGCTTCCTTTAAAATGAAGAAAATGAAAGGAAGGTAGGGTTTGCTCCATAGGCTCACGTGTTTAAGAAGCTTGCGGTATTATTACTAAATTGGCTGCCATTGGGCTCCATGTTGGGCTCCCGCTCCATGCCGCACTACACCCGTTTGCGTGCCAAGTCGCGAGAGTACGCCCTCTTAGCTTCTATACTCTTTGATTGTGTCTCAGCACTAACTTAAGCACTGGCAGCCACTGGCACTGGCGATAAAACTGAAGTGAACTTGAAGTCCGTAGGTGCTGGTAGGATGACCTCAAAAATATGTCATAAATTTCTGGTTGCTAGTGCTGGGCAAACTTGTGAAAGATTCGTCTGTCCGAAGGAGGAGTCTTTTATTTTTTTTTTTTTTGACGTTACTTATGGCTCTCTACCTCCGGACTATGTCTATAGGAGGGGATCCGTAAAGCCAGATGCAGTCTCTGCTCTGTGGAACATATCCCCGTCGACGAGATACAGACCAATCTTTCGGTCAAGTGCTGGGCTTGGTGTTGAAATCAAAGAATGTCGTCTGCTGAACCTAGCTCCGCCATTTTGTAGTGTAAGAGTTAGGCCTGTAGCATGTACATTTTATGCTAATGCAATGGTCACCCACGCCACGAAACGTAGGCCCTACAGGAGCATGTGGCTTCATAAATCTGAGCCTGGAAGCATAAAATTAAATATTAAGTTGTGTTTTGAAGAATGGTTGAAATTTGAGGCATTTTAGTCTGTCTTCCTCACTTTGTGTCTAAAAACTAAGCAGTCCTGCATCTTTTAATATTCGAGTGTAATCATGCGCCATCACTTTTCGTCGTGCGATTCTCACGGACCTTGCGATGCTGCGATTCCAACACCTATTGCTGGGGATCAATAACTTTGATAAGTATCGCTTAGTTAATCCGACCGTCGGTGTTGGAGCTCAATTTAAGTCAGTCATTTGGGAGCTAGCACTAGCACTGATCTTGAAATCCCCCAATGGCAAAGGATGCTGTATTTTGTAATTTGTATGTTATACCAGTATATCATTCACCTAACGGATTGTTGTGTGATTTTTCTGGCAAACCTTATTTTTCTTCTCTCAATCATTAATAGGTGTATTATTGTTATGTCGTGTGTTTTTTTTTTTCCTCATCAGAATCAAAGATTGACTGTGCAAGTGGCTGATGTGAGAAGGTGTTTCCATAGAAGACTTGCAGTCCATAGAAGACTTGAGGTCCATCCATGACCATTGATCGTGCTGTCCACTAGCTTGCTCCTTTCATGGGTACAAGTACATGATACACATGCAGCGCTGATTTACATCAATATGTGTACATGGCATCCTCCTGGCTGAATTCTGGTGCAAAGAAGTGGATCATCTGATGTCATGTTTTTTCCCGTTTGACCATGTCATCAAGGAGAAGGTATTCCTTTTTCTTTGTTTCTTTATTTCAACCCAGTATGGTTCATTAGGAATTTGAGCATATCGCTGTAACATACCCAAATTCTTGTGCAACATCCTCAAAAACCAGCAGCATGCTATGCGACATTGTAGAATATTTGGGAGTCTTTTATTCCAGCAGTCATTTGGGAGCTAGCACAAGCACCAAACTTTAAATCATCCAATGCTGTATTTTGTATGTTACATCATTTTCCTGTGTGATTTTTCTGCCTAACCTTATTTCACTTCTCTCAATCATCACTATTATCGTTATGTTGTGTTATCTTTTTTTTTTCCTCATCAGAATCAATGATTGATTGTGCCAGTGGCTGACACGAGAAGGTTTCTCCATAGAAGACTTGAAGTCCACCCATGACCATCGATCAGGCTGTCCCCTAGCTAGCTCCTTTCATGGGTACAAGTATATGCAGTGCTGATACGTGTATGGCATCCTCCTGGCTGAATTCTGGTGCAGAGAAGTCCATCTACTGATGTCATACTTTCTCCCGCTTTTCCATGTCATCAAGGGTAAGATACTCCTCTTTCTTTCTTTCTTTCTTTCTTTTTTTCAACCCATTATTAGTGTAGTTCATGAGGAATTTGAGCATTACACTGCAGCATACCCAAATTCTTGTGCAACATCCTCAAATACCAGCAGCATGCTATGCAGCATCCTAAAATATTGGCAACCTGCTTAAAATAGAATGTGATCAATTTTTGAAAAACATCAAATTACTCCAGGCAATTTGTGCACAATACATGATATGGAATGTGGAACGTAATGGCTTCACCTGTATGTGGCACTTAGGGGTTAAAATGATTGTAAAAGTACACTGTATTTTAAACAGTATCTCTCCAGCACATTAGAGTGATGAAATGATGGCTAGGTGTACCACATCAATCTAATCCCATTCTTATGTTTTTTTTGCAAGGTAACTATTCTGTGCAAGAATTTTGTGTGTTGAGTATTTGAAGTAGAGTTTAACACGTACTACACGTTATTATTATTTTAAAAAAATAATAGCGTAATGAATAAATTCTCAGTTCGTTGCAGGAGTGATCTTCCCCAAGAAAATTCTCACGGCTCACGGTTGCAAAAGAAGGACATCTCAAGGCTCCACAACGACAAAGGGCACACTAACCAAGCTATATCAAGACCTAGTTCCTGCGAAGCCTCATCCAGAAGTTGCACCAAAGCTTACTGCTGGATAGTCTTGGACAGTAGAAGTACAAGGACATGTGAAGTGTTCATGTATGCTCTCATGTCAGGACTGTTGGTTGCTAGATATTTTTTTTTTTTTTTTTGATGCTGTTTTGTTCTGTTGTCCAGTGCTCCTGGTGTCACTTAAGTCCAAATTTGCATTATCTATACAATTCAAAGCTACTAATGATCATGTACATCAAACATGCACTAATATATGTACACTGTATTTAATTATCCAACTAATTCTTTGCAGGTGATATTCTTATAGTTTTAAATCATGTGACTGGCAATAAGCCATACCCACGTACAGTCAAGATGCTGCTCATGAAGCAATAAAAAGCTACTTTTCAATCGTAACAGCAAAGTGAGCAAATGTGCATTCTTATGTCTTATTTGTTGTCTGAGGTTCAGTAAGAGTACATTTTCTTCATTGATTTGTTTACATAAACCTACAGTTTTGCAACTGGAAATAATGTGATATTTGTATGATACTTTGACTTCTCACACCCAGCTGCTGAAAAATAACTTTTGAATGTATAATCATAATTGACTGTTTCTACCCCTGTGTACTTTCTTATTCTAAAGGTGCCTAGACCCGGTAGTTGCTGCAGCGCTTTTGGATGAGAGTGCCGATCACCATTAGCATTGATACAAAGACTGCCGAAATTGAGCTGTCTTCAACGGTAAAGCGCGTAGGTGTTGCTAGGTAATGTTGCCTTCATTGTCTTCTCTGCGTGTCAGACAGTCCGTAGAATTTGAATGCCAGGGTGCATGCTTCTTTGTTTGACTTCAGAGAAAAAAATATTAAAGCTGTCATCATCAGCAGTGGATTGGACTTCTTCGGACTCATGGAAATGGGTCAAAGCGTAAGCGCTAACGATAAAGAGGAGTCGATAGCATAGGTCTCTCAAGGAAGCTTGTGCCGTGCGCCGTGTACGCTAACGATAAAGAGGAGTCGATAGCATAGGTCTCTCAAGGAAGCTTGTGCCATGCGCCGTGTACGCAAGCAAACCACCGGGTCTATGTGCCTTTAAATGCTAATGACAGTACAGTCAACTCCAGTCAGTCAGTTTTGACTGAAAAAGCACATCAAATTGGGCAATGTTTGACTTCTGCATGTTCAGAGGAATACACATGACTAGGCCATAAAAATTGGGACTTATTGGTTTCCTCAATTTGGCCATAGTGTATTCGATATACATGTATGTTTTGGGGAGAGCTTTGGCTGTGTGAAAGTCAATGCTGGTAAGAGCATCGACCTACATGTACTCGTTGCTACATATAGCTTCTTTTATTAAACAGTGAATCAATTAACACTTAAAATCTGCACCCATCCACCAACACACACATGGAAGTCAGTTTTTAAATACAGCTGTACATATTTTTTAGACTATAGCTAGAAGGAAAATACATGTAATAGAGAATTGGTTTTCTCCTGTTTCAGAGTCCAGGTTCATATACATGTTTACAAATGTACTGTATCACAATACATATGTATAGGAATTGTAAGAATTATTATTCTGCTCCAGGTAATTTACTGAAAATATTTTTATTTCATCACTTTATGTGAAGACTCTACTGTGCTATTTATTGATCATTATTCATCAAATAGCAAAGCAATTGTGGAAAAATATATTTCTCCAACCAAATTTCCCCATGGTTTCTCAAAGTACTTGTGAAATACAACTGTAGTTAAAAATACATTTTTCTACGATATTGCACTGTGGTTAAATAGTGGGTTTACTTTGTACAATGGATCATGGTTGTATCGTTATTTGGGTTGTAATTCTGTGGTTTGGCAGCTGTAAAACCATGTTTTCATCTTTTCCTAACCAAACTTTCACCTTTACCTAACCATGGTTTTACACTTCCTTAACCATGGTTTCACTTCTTCGTAACCATGGTTTGGGCACGGTAGAAACACAAGTTAGTGACCATGGTAAAACCACAGTAATGTCATGGTAAGTGCGTTCCAATTTACCACCTTTAAACCATGGTTACCATGGTTAACTTGTGCTAAACCTATGGTTTAACCATGGCTACCATGGTTTAACCATAGTGCACCATTGTTTAACTATGGTTAAACTATGGTTAAACACTAGTGCACCATGGTTTGACCATAATTAAACCATATTGCCCTATGGTTAAACCATGAGTTTATCATGGTTTCATCTTTTCCTAACCGTAGTTTCACCATTTCCTAACCGTGGTTTCACCATTTCCTAACCATGGTTTTACACTTCCTTTACCATGGTTTCACTTTTTCTCAACCATGGTTTTGGCTTGGTAGAAACACAGTAGTGACCATGGTAATACCACAGTAATGTCATGGTAAGTGCGTTCCAATTTACCACCTTTAAACCATGGTTACCATGGTTAACTTATGCTAAACCTATGGTTTAACCATGGCTACCATGGTTTAACCATAGTGTACCATTGTTTAACTATGGTTAAACACTAGTGCACCATGGTTTGACCATAATTAAACCATATTGCACTATGGTTAAACCATAAGTTTGCCATGGTTTCATCTTTTCCTAACCATAGTTTCACCATTTCCTAACCATGGTTTCACACTTCCGTAACCATGGTTTTACTTTTTCTTAACCATGGTTTTGGTACTGTAGAACCACAGTAGTGACCATGGTAATACCACAGTAATGTTATGGTAAGTGCGTTCCAATTTACCACCTTTAAACCATGGTTACCATGGTTAACCCATGCTAAACCTATGGTTTAACCGTAGATACCATGGTTTAACCATAGTGCACTATTGTTTAACTATTGTTAAACTATGGTTAAACATTAGTGCACCATGGTTTGACCATAATCAAACCATATTGCACTATGGTTAAACCATGGATGGATCCAATGTAAAACCATGGTTATGACTCATAGTCAAACCATGGTATTTTTTTACAAGGGAAATGACCTTTCTTCTTTCTCAGTTGATTAGGCACTCCACTAGTTTCAAGCGACAGAAGGCATGAGCTTGCCCAACGTAACAATTTATGGAATTCATCAGTCATGTTCAAACAAAGGATGAACTTGCATAGACCAGGTGACCAGAATGATCCTTCCATTGACATTTTGGAAAGCATCCATTTCATTATTTTGCATTGAATGTATTAACAATCTCTTTCTATTGATATTGTCAGACACCGCTTTTGCTGTCATGTGGATGTGCTGGCAAGCACCACTTATAGGGATCAGTTGAATAATCATTACATTACAGATGCTTATCTCAGTGAATTTAAAAACCACCATGCTCTGCTGGTACAGATGACCTTTTTCTGCTCATGCTCAAAGTGGAACCCCGAACTGGCTTATTGTTTCGTACTTTGATGACGTCATCACACTGAAAATTGTGATTAAAGGCAAGGTATCAAAACCAGCCGATTATAGGTTTTATGTCTACGGCACGTATTTTTCCCAAGTCGCCAGAAATGGCATAGCGACATCAGTCGTTACAAGGCCGCATTTCCGTCTAGCAATGCAATACATGTTCACGCGGCCCCGTTTGTTGAGTGGGCATTGACTTTTTCCCCCTGTAATATCTATACATTTTTTTTTTGCCTAACCATTTCCGTGGATGTCCCGTGGCCGAGTGGTTAGAGAAACGGATTTGCATGCACGCTGAATAATTTCAAGGTGCCTATATCACATTCTTTTCTTTGTCGATCACGGATGACCGACATCTGATGACCCCAAGCGTATCACCTAACTCGTCCTTAGTGTGACGAGTTTCATATCTCGTTTTTTATTCTTCTTTCTTTCTGCCACATTTTGTGTCGTCAATATCTCAAGAATGACATTACGAAATAACATGACATTTTCAGTCAACATGTCTCATGACAAAATCTAGCCACAATAAGGTTTTCATGACAGTAACATATCTATGACGTCATCTACGCGCCATTTTGTGATTTTCGGACTTTGTCACATGATCGATCATAACTTCATAACTAGATGTCATTTCTGTATCATTTTCGGTGGACATGAAGTTCAGGTCACGCTCTATCTTACTTTTTAACGCTAGTTACACAGGTCATCATTACGCGCGCGTAAGCGCGCGTCAAAATTTTAAAAGGCTCAAAACGACTTCTCAATGGGAAATCTCGAAGTTTCAGACAATTTTAAGCGTTTCAAACATTTTCTCGCGTGCGCGTCCGTCCGCGCAATTTCGCGCGCAGAGCCCGTAAGCAACATGAAAATGCAATTTTTTTGACTGATTTGGATTCCTTATACTTTGAGTAACAATATCCATCGATTTCCGATCGATTTCGACCTATAACAAAGGAATGCACTGGCGTCAAAGTTGAAATTCCGCGTGCGCGTCTTTCTGCAAATATAGTGAAAAAACATGTCTTTGTTTATTTCGCCATAGCTCTTTAAATCGTCCGTTGACCCTATATTTCTATTGCATATTACAAAAGTATATGAATTGGAAATAACATTCCAAGTATCAATATTGCCAGGAAAGCGCGATGACGTCATCATATCGTCATTTTAAATAAAAAAGTGGAATTATTTTTTTTTGAGGTACTGTTTCAGACATTCATTTGTTCGTATCTCTGTTGTTTAAGCTCAATATTATCCCAAATTTAGATATGTTGTACTTTGAACATTTGCCTCTCAAGTCCATGTGATGGTTTTGAAATACGATGACGTCATCATACTAGAAATTGTGATTAAAGGTAAAGACTCAAATTCAGACAAGTTTACGTGTTATGTCTATGGGAGGTGATTTTTTTTAAAACCATGCATTGACCTGACAACGTTTAAGCACCTTTACCTCATCTGATTTTGCTCCATTTCCTCTGAAACATACGTATGTTGTAGCTGAGACAATAAGCTTTAGTAATCGTGCATTTTATGTTTTCAAATCTCCTCATTAGGTTGATAATTTTGTAGTTTAAAACTGAAAATGAGAATGCAATCTGTACAGAACGATTCCCAATTTTTCTTTGCAACTGTATATTGATCGAATCCACGCTGCCACTTGTGAGAAGTTGAATAGCGCCATCACAAGTCAACTAGTGACGATAGTATTATTATATATTTAAGTTTCGCACTCAATCTTCAGGACAGCCGTGTGGCGTAATCGCTTAGCGCTGGGTGTTCATAACGCCATACCGGAAGGAGAGAAGTTCGACTCCCGCAGGACTTTTCCCGTTCTTTTTTTTTTTTTTTTTTCGGCAGGTCAGCTTTACTCCGATGTCATTTATCATATTATTTTATCAAGTGTACGTAACCCATGAACACGGCTGCTCTATTCCCCTTGTTTTGTATTGGAGTTTGGAGATTGGGTTTGCTTCATTAATTTTGTCACACTTAATGTTGTAAATTGCCCCTTGTTACAGTGTCCCGCTTGCCACCTTTCGTTTGCTCTTTCCTTTTCTCTTCATTGGTTATTGTTATACTGTAACAGGATAGGTAGGAACATGTACGTTTAGATAACTGGCAGGAATGGGAGCTGAATTGATTAACTCTAGTCCAGGTGTATGGCGTCTCGCTCATCTCTTTGAAATTCCATGTTGTTATTGTTTGACCCAATAACGGAGACGTAGACAGGTTTTATGTTGCTATAGAGGTATCTTGTGCCACATGAATGGAAGGCATCACTGTTTAGTAGTAGTAATGAACTTTTTCATGTTGTAAATGATATAAAGATATGAATTTCACATCCAATCTTCGGGACAGCCGTGTGGCTTTATAGTCGCTTAGCGCGCTGCATGGTCATTACGCACTACCTTAGGACGAGATGTTCGAGACCCGCAGGACGCTATTATTTTTTTCTCTCTCTCTTTCTTTGTTTTTCTTTTGGCAGTTCAGCTTCATTCCAATGTCATTACCCCACGACACACAGTCACTCAAGTTCCTTTTTTTTTTGTCGGAGGCTGGAGGTTGGATTAGCTTCATTTATCGTACGTAATGTTGTAAATTGCCTTTGGTATACAGTGCCCCGCTTGCCACCTTTCGTTTTCTCTTTCCTTTTCTCTACGTTTGTTCCTGTTACACTGCACAAGACAGGTCGGGAAATAATTTACATAACTCAACTGGAGCAGGAATGGCAACTGAATAAATTAACTCTAAGCCAGGTGTATGGCGTCTAGCTCATCTCTTTGAAATTCCAGATTGTTATTGTTTGATCCAATAGCGAAATTGTACACAGGTTTTCTGTTGCTATAGAGGTATCTTGTGCCACATGAGTAGAAGGCATCACTGTTTAGTAGTAGTAATGAACTTTTTCATGTCCCTCCATGTCAGTTATAGGGGTTATAGGGGTTGTGTGTCTATCTGCCAAAGAAAAGGAAAACTTATTTTCGTCATGGCTGTTTCTTTATACGTAGCCGTAGGTGATGAGTGTTGTTGGTATCTGAGCAGTGAATAACACAACATCAGGCTGAAATCCCCCTTATATACTCGCTAAGCGTTCAATTGATATTTATCATCTTGATTTATGTAGTCAATCACTGCTAATGGACGGTTACAGAATTATGTTATGACACCTTTCACTGAAAGTTTGTAAAGCAAAGTTTGTGGACAAGGCAAGCAATTGTACATGAATAATACCATTGATTTCAGAGGGAAATTATGGTATACCTAAATTAATGTAAGGGTATCATTGCTTTGGAATTGCTGAGACAATATTATCTTGGCACGAGGGCTTCCACTTCTAATAACTGATCCCTTTGAAGATGTGTCAGTCACGGGTGATCGTCATGATTCACCTTTCACGTAGAAGGTATACGTTCCACACTCTTAGTTCGAGAAGACTTACCATCATACTTCAAATTGTGATTAAAGGTAAAGACTCAAAATCAGACAAGTTGACGTGTTATGTCTATGGAAGGTGATTTTTTTTAACCATGCATTGACTTGACAACGTTTAAGCACCTTTAATTCAGCTGATTTTGCTCCATTTCCTCTGAAACGTAAGTATGTGGTAGCTCAGACAATAAGCTGCAGTAATCATGCATTTTATTTTTTCAAATCTCATCAGGTTGATAATTTTGCAGCTAAAAACTGAAAATGAGAATGGAATGTGGACAAAACGATTCCTGAATCATCTTTCACATATAAGCTTACGTTCCTCATATTTTCTCGTCAAGACGTACATGGCCGAGAGGATAAAGGCGACGTCACAAGAGACGTGAGGTTGCACACGTACGGGTTCGAACCCCGTAAGAGCACGAAACAAAATACTTATATCTTTTGCTTTTTTCCTTTTATGGAGTATTCACCTTCGTCCATGTAGAAATCACGTTTTCATGTAAACGTACACACACACACACACACAAACACACACACACCCACACAATATCCCTTTGTTTTGTGTTTGAGACCACATAGCTTTGACAGGCAACTTGGACTTGAAATTACAAATGTTAAAGTGAAGATGACTCTTAAAAGACCGCATGGCCATGTTTGATTTTTTGTTGTTTTTTTGCAATATAAAGACCTATTGGTAAATATTCATTCACATATCCTTTCCAATCAACTTGCTTGGACACGCCGACACCAAACGAAATTTTTTAATTAGTTGCATGACAGAAACAACTTCATCTGAATTATGTAGGACTGTATAAAGAATTGGACTTCACGAACATTTCTCAATATTACTTCAAGTCGCTACTTAACATTATTTTCGTTGTCGATCACTGAAAATGAGAATGGAATCTGGTTGAAACGATTCCCGATTTATCTTTGTAACTGTATATTGATCGAATCCACGCGGCCACTCGTGGGAAGTTGAATAGCGCTATCAGTCACTTGACGTATATAGCCAAAAAACTGAATATCAATGTATAGCATACATAGATATATTTAAGTTTCGCACAAGATCTTCGGATCTTCCGTGTGGCAGATTTGCTTAGCACGCTGCGTGTTTATAATGCCCGACCGGAAGGAGAGAAGTTAATCGAGTCCCGCAGGACTTTTTCCTTTTATTTGTTTTCTTTTTTTTTTTCCTGCAGTTCAGCTTCACTCTGATGTCACGAACACAGCTACTCTATTTCCCTTGTTTTGTATTGGAGTTTGGAGGTTGGGTTTGCTTCATTAATTTTGTCACACGTAATGTTGTAAATTGCCCCTTGAATTAAAACAGTACCCCGCTCGCCACCATTCGTTTTCTCTTTCCTTTTCTCTTCATTTGTTCTTGTTATATGTAGCAGGATATTTAGGAACGTGTACGTTTACATAATTAACAGGAATGGGAACTGAATTAATTAACTCTAGTCCAGGTGCATGGCGTCTCGCTTATCTCTTTGGAATTCCAGGTTGTTATTGTTTGACCAAATGACGGAGTTAAAGACAGGCAGGGAAGGAAGTGACGTGATATTGCTTCATAATGAGGAATTTCGGGCAACACCTTTCCAAGTGTAGTGATTATGACGGGGTTCTCTGTCGTTTATTTTCGTCATGGTTGTTTCACTAGTTCAGCCATAGGTGACATATGTTGTTGGCATCTAGGAGAATAGAACAGATCTGTACCAAACTGGAATAGCCCTATAAGCAATGTGGTAAGCGTTCAATTTTTTGCATTATCTTTCTTCTTTAAAGCCAGTCACTACTGATCGAAATACACAATATAATATGACACGTTCTACTGGTAGTTTAGGAAAAGGGAGTTAATGCACGATGCAATGATAAATGTGCTACCATTGATTTTAGAGACGTCATTGTGGTGTGGTACTGGTGATGGTAAGGGAACCATAGATTGCTTTTAAAGTAATGAGACAATCATTGGACCTTTGCATCAAGACCGTATTCCCATCTAGCATATAATGCATGTTCGTGCGGCGTTGTTTTTTTTTTTCTTAAATCCTGAAGTGGGCATTTTCTTTTTCTTGTTTTTAATTCAAGAATGTTATATCTAAATTTGTTTCTTTCCCCTAACATTTTTTTTTTGTTGAATATAAAGTTGGACGTTCCGTGACCGAATAGAAAAGCAGCGATTTAGTTACAGTTTCAATGCATCTTGTTTACCATCTTCTCATACATTAAATTGATGGTTTTTATATTTGACATGGTCTGTCTATTTGCCAGTTTATGCTTATAAAACACTGCTATAACAACTAATACATTTGCTTCACTTGTCACACGCAATTATATGGATTGCAGTTGTGCTTGCAGTTTTCCTTTTGCCACCTCTCGTTTTTCTCTCCCCCTTTCCCTCACTTTGGTTTTGTTATACTGCAGATGGGAATGAGTACAATAACATAACCCAACTTGAAGGCCCGGTCCCACTGCACTTACGGATGCAAAGAGGATGTAAAGCGTACAAAAAATCTTGGCATCCCTTGGAAAACGCTACGAATCCGCTGTGTACCCATCGCATACGTGTTTCATCCGCTCTATCCATCGAGCATCCGTCCACTGTGATTTCATCCGCGCAAAAAGTTTTAAGCTGCTTAAAACTTTTAGAACGGATGAACTTTCCGCTGTGTACGATGTAAATCCGCGACATACGAGCAACAAACGTTGTATGTCCGTGCGGCATCCCTTAAACGTCCGCTGCATCCTCTCTGCATCCTCTGGGCATCCTCGGAACTCACATCCGCTGCAGCTAAAAACGGAAAGAGGGAGGAAAGATATGGTACGTGGAACGTCTTTATATCGTTAACAGCACGTTAATAGAAAGGATGTAAGCGTATGCATCTCGTATATAAAGCATTTCGAAAGCATCCCCTCTGCATCCGCTCTGCATCCGCTCTGCATCCACTCTACATCCGCTTTTTCTGCTATGCGTCCGTTTCGCAATTATCTCCGGTAACCCCTTCGGAGCTGTCATCCCCTTCCATCCGCTTTCATCCGCTAGGCTTCCGATGAACATCCGTTTAACATCCCCGCTACATACTACCCACGTCCGTTCTATTTCCGTTCTGTTACCGTCAATTTTCGCCAATTTTGTCAATTTCTGGAGCGGATGAAAGCGGATGAAGCCATCCCCGAAATTTTGCTCGTCCGCTGTGTCCTTTCTGCATACGCTTTGTGTCCGTTGGCCAGTGGGACCGGGCCTTGAGGTAGGAATGAGAACTGAATAAATTAACTCTAGGCCAGGTGTATATAGCGTCTCGCTCATATCTTTGAAATTTCAGGTTTTCATTGTTCGACCAACGGAGTTGAAGACAGGCTTTATGTTGCTATAGAGGTATCTCGCGCCACACGAATGGAATGCATACGCTGTTTAGTATTAGTAATGAACTTTTTCATGTCCATCCCTGCCAATAAAAGTGTGTTTGACGAGGTTCTGTGTCATTCTGCCTACGAGAAAACAAAGTTTTATTTTCGCCATGGCTGTTTCGCTATGCGTAGCCGTGGGTGATGGATGTTGTTGGCATGTGGGCAGTAAAGAACCGAGTATCATGCTATAATACCCCCCCCCGTTAGGTTCTAAGCGTTCAATACGGTGATATATCTTTCTTCTTTATTATATCAATCACTGCCGATGGAATTACAGAATTATGTTATTACACGTTTCACTCAAAGCTTAAAAAACAAAGTTTATGCACGATACAAGTAATGGTGCATGAGTCCTATAGACCATTGATTTTAGGTGAGAAATTATGATATGCCTCTAGTAGGGGTGTCATTGATTAGGAATTAATGAAACGATTAAGCACTCCTTCCATTTCTAACTGTCCCCTTTGAATGTGTGTCGATCACGTGAGATCGTCATAAATTATCATCCACGTATAAGCTTACGTTCAAAGTGTACTCTTAGTTAGAGGAGACCTATAGTTACATGGTTAAAGGCGATGTCTCTTTCGCTGGAGCCGTACGTTTGGCCCATTTTTCTTTTGCCCTTTTCTCTTTAATTGAGGTATCACTTTCGTCCAGGATAAATCACATTCTCATGTAAACAGACTCACTTGCTCTATATCCCTTGTTTTGTATCGGAGGCTTCATTGGTTTTAATGCTGGTAAATCTCACAGGCTTGTATATAGCTGAAAGAGATCTCTGAACTGATCATTGTAATAGCAAGATTAGAGGGAGTCATATTGGTTATGTAAATAATGGTCAAAGGTCATGTTTCAAAAGGCCACTGTTAATGCCAGGATGGTTATAAACACTTAATTGTCATGTTTTATTTGTACGTGCCGAGGATCACTTGGACCCCGTTTACAGTGCGAGGCTCGGCCGCGGCTCGGCCGCGCCGAGCCCACCTTCATTTCGGTGTAAACGCGCAAAAGGCCAAATGCGGGGCCAAAATTGGCCTCGCATTAGGCCACGCTCTGGAGGTGGTCTCGGCCGCGGTCGAGCCGCGGTCGCGCCCGGCCTTTTTCGCAGTGTAAGCGCAAACTGGGCTAAATGCGCGGCCAATTTTAGTCTGGCTTCCAAACCCTCGCCTGTACTATTTCGCTATTCAGGATATTAACCACTTCAACGTCGAAAACTAGGATAGTTTAAGGTGGTTTTGTCCTCCAAAGGTTTTTCTCCTTCGGCAAAGACCTTTGCCCGAACGGCGCCTTCGTCGCCACGGAATTCAGTTGGCAAAGGATCTGAAAACCAGACAATACCAAATTGCGTTTGTTTAAAAGTAGATCGCCACTACGACAAAATACTGAAAGGTTTGAATCAAAAGTGCGGCCGAGCCCGGCAGTGTAAACGGACTAAATTGCGGGGCTCGGCCTCGCAATTGAGGTTGGCCTTGGCCGCGGCTCGGCCGCGGCTCGGCCCAGCCCCGCACCGTAAACGGGGTCTAAGTTTATGCATTGTACGTACTCAAAAAGTCCGTAAATCGACTTAGTCGCACACGCACAGAATATCCACTTAGTTTGTGTGACAGAAAAACAAATGTGATCTGAATAATGTAGGCCCAAAAAAGTTCAACGAAGTATCTCATTATAACTTCAATGTGCTATATTACATTCTTTTCTTTGTCGATCACGGATGACCGACATCTGATGACCCCAAGCGTATCACCTAACTCGTCTTCAGTGTGACGAGTTTCATATCTCGTTTTTTATTCTTCTTTCTTTCTGGACAATTTTGTGTCGTCAATATCTCAAGAATGACATTACGAAATAACATGACATTTTCAGTCAACATGTCTCATGACAAAATCTAGCCACAATAAGGTTTTCATGACAGTAACATATCTATGACGTCATCTAGGCGCCATTTTGTGATTTTCGGACCTTGTCACATGATCGATCATAACTTCATAACTAGATGTCATTTCTGTATCATTTTCGGTGGACATCAAGTTCAGGTCACGCTCTATCTTACTTTTTAACGCTAGTTACACAGGTCATCATTACGCGCGCGTAAGCGCGCGTCAAAATTTCAAAAGGCTCAAAACGACTTCCCAATGGGAAATCTCGAAGTTTCAGACAATTTTAAGCGTTTCAAACATTTTCTCGCGTGCGTGTCCGTCCGCGCAATTTCGCGCGCAGAGCCCGTAAGCAACATGAAAATGCAATTTTTTTGACTGATTTGGATTCCTGATACTTTGAGTAACAATATCCATTGATTTCTGATCGATTTCGACCTATAGCAAAGGAATGCACTGGCGTCAAAGTTGAAATTCCACGTGCGCGTCTTTCTGCAAATATAGTGAAAAAACATGTCTTTGTTTATTTCGCCATAGCTCTTTAAATCGTCCGTTGACCCTATATTTCTATTGCATATTACAAAAGTATATGAATTGTAAATAACATTCCTGGTATCAATATTGCCAGGAAAACGCGATGACGTCATCATATCGTCATTTTAGATGAAAAAAGTGGAATTGATTTTTTTGAGGTACTGTTTCTGACATTCATTTGCTCGTATCTCTGTTGTTTAAGCTCAATATTATCCCAAATTCAGATATGTTGCAGTTTGAACATTTGCCTTTCAAGTCCATGTAATGGTTTTGAAATATGATGACGTCATCACACTAGAAATTGTGATTAAAGGTAAAGACTCAAAATCAGACAAGTTTACGTGTTATGTCTATGGGAGGTGATTTTTTTTAAAACCATGCATTGACTTGACAACGTTTAAGCACCTTTACCTCATCTGATTTTGCTCCATTTCCTCTGAAACATAAATATGTTGTAGCTGAGACAATAAGCTTTAGTAATCATGCATTTTATGTTTTCAAATCTCCTCATCAGGTTGACAATTTTGCAATTTAAAACTGAAAATGAGAATGCAATCTCTACGGAACGATTCCCAATTTTTCTTTGCAACTGTATATTGATCGAATCCACGCTGCCACTTGTGAGAAGTTGAATAGCGCCATCACAAGTCGACACTGTCACAATAGTATTTAGATTTAAGTTTCGCACTCGATCTTCAGGACAGCCATGTGGCATAATCGGTTAGCGCGCTGGTTCTTCATAACGCCATACCGGAAGGTGAGAGGTTCGACCCCCGCAGGACTTTTATCCGTTCTTTCTTTTTTTCTCTTTTTTTTCGGCAGTTCAGCTTTACTCCGATGTCATTTATCGTATTATTTTATCAAGTGTACGTAACCCGTGAACACGGCTGCTCTATTTCCCTTGCTTTGTATTGGAGTTTGGAGATTGGGTTTGCTTCAATAATTTTGTCACACTTAATGTTGTAAATTGCCCCTTGTTACAGTGTCCCGCTTGCCACCATTCGTTTTCTCTTTCCTTTTCTCTTCATTTGTTCTTGTTATACTGTAGCAGGATATTTAGGAACGTGTACGTTTACATAACTAACATGAATGGGAACTGAATTAATTAACTCTAGTCCAGGTGCATGGCGTCTCGCTTATCTCTTTGGAATTCCAGGTTATTGTTTGACCAAATAACGGAGTTAAAGACAGGCAGGGAAGGAAGTGACTTGATATTGCTTCATAATGAGGAATTTCGGGCAACACCTTTCCAAGTGTAGTGATTATGACGGGGTTCTCTGTCGTTTATTTTCGTCATGGCTGTTTCACTAGTTAGCCATAGGTGATATATGTTGCTGGCATCTGGGAGAAAAGAACAGATCAGTACCAAACTGGAATAGCCCTATAAGCAATGTGGTAAGCGTTCAATTTTTTGTATCATCTTTCTTCTTTAAAGTCAATCACTACTGATCGAAATACGCAATATAATATGACACGTTCCACTGGTAGTTTAGGCAAAGGGAGTTAATGCATGATGCAATGATAAATGTGCTACCATTGATTTTAGAGACGTCATTGTGGTGTGGTACTGGTGATGGTAAGGGAACCATAGATTGCTTTTAAAGTAATGAGACAATCATTGGACCTTTGCATCAAGACCGTATTCCCATCTAGAATATAATGCATGTTCGTGCGGCGTTTTTTTTTTAATCCTGACGTGGACATTTTCTTTTTCTTGTTTTTAATTTAAGAATGTTATATCTAAATTTGTTTCTTTCCCCTAACATTTGTTTTTTTGTTGAATATAAAGTTAGACGTTCCGTGATCGAGTAGAAGAGCAGCGATTTAGTTACAGTTTCAATGCATCTTGTTTACCATCTTCTCTGACATTAAATTGATGGTTTTTATATTTGACATTGTCTGTCTATTTGCCAGTTTATGCTCATAAACCACTGCTATAACAACTAATACATTTGCTTCACCTGTCACACGCAATGACATGGATTGCAGTTGTGCATGCAGTTTTCCTTTTGCCACCTCTCGTTTTTCTCTCCCCTTTTCCCTCACTTTGGTTTTGTTATACTGCAGATGGGAATGATTACAATAGCATAACCCAACTTGAAGTAGGAATGAGAACTGAATAAATTAACTCTGGGCCAGGTGTATATAGCGTCTCGCTCATATCTTTGAAATTTCAGGTTGTCATTGTTCGACCAACGGAGTTGAAGACAGGCTTTATGTTGCTATAGAGGTATCTCGCGCCACATGAATGGAATGCATACGCTGTTTAGTATTAGTAATACACTTTTTCATGCCCATCCCTGCCAATAAAAGTGTGTTTGACGGGGTTCTGTGTCATTCTGCCTACGAGAAAGCAAAGTTTTATTTTCGCCATGGCTGTTTCTCTATGCGTAGCCGTGGGTGATGGGTGTTGTTGGCATCTGGGCAGTAAAGAGCCGAGTATCATGCTATAATACCCCCCCCCCCCCGTTAGGTTCTAAGCGTTCAATACGGTGATATATCTTTCTTCATTATATCAATCACTGCTGATGGAATTACAGAATTATGTTATGACACGTTTCACTCAAAGCTTAAAAAACAAAGTTTATGCACGATACAAGTAATGGTGCATGAGTCCTA
The DNA here is from genome assembly GCF_964275005.1 of Diadema setosum. Classification (NCBI taxonomy): domain Eukaryota; kingdom Metazoa; phylum Echinodermata; class Echinoidea; order Diadematoida; family Diadematidae; genus Diadema; species Diadema setosum. The sequence goes on along the minus strand of NC_092704.1, from coordinate 30,848,912 downwards.
TAGGCCATTGATTTTAGATGAGAAATTATGATATGCCTATAGTAGTGGTGTCATTGATTAGGAATTAATGACACGATTAAGCACTCCTTCCACTTCTAACTGTCCCCTTTGAATGTGTGTCGATCACGTGAGATCGTCATAAATTATCATTCACGTATAAGCTTACGTTCAAAGTGTACTCTTAGTTGGAGGAGACCTATAGTTACATGGTTAAAGGTGATGTCTCTTTCGCTAGAGCCGTACGTTTGGCCCGTTTTTCTTTTGCCCTTTTCTCTTTAATTGAGGTATCACTTTCGTCCAGGATAAATCACATTCTCATGTAAATAGACTCACTTGCTCTATATCCCCTGTTTTGTATCGGAGGCTTCATTGGTTTTACTGCTGGTAAATCTCACAGGCTTGTATATAGTTGTAAGAGCTCTCTGAACTGATCATTGTGATAGCAAGATTATAGAGGGAGTCATATTGGTTATGTAAATAATGGTCAAAGGTCATGTTTTAAAAGGCCACTGTTAAAGCCAGGATGGTTATAAACACTTAATTGTCATGTTTTATTTGTACGTGCCGAGGATCACTTGGACCCCGTTTACAGTGCGAGGCTCGGCCGCGTTCGGTGTAAACGCGCAAAAGGCCAAATGCGGGGCCAAAATTGGCCTCGCATTAGGCCACGCTCTGGAGGTGGTCTCGGCCGCGGCCGAGCCGCGGTCGCGCCCGGCCTTTTTCTCAGTGTAAGCGCAAACTGGGCTAAATGCGCGGCCAATTTTAGCCTGGCTTCCAAACCCTCGCCTGTACTATTTCGCTATTCAGGATATTAACCACTTCAACGTCGAAAACTAGTATAGTTTAAGGTGGTTTTGTCCTGCAAAGGATTTTCTCCTTCGACAAAGGCCTTTGCCCGAACGGCGACTTCGTCGCCACGGAATTCAGTTGGCAAAGGATCTGAAAACCAGACAATACCAAATTGCGTTTGTTTAAAAGGGTAGAGCGCCACTACGACAAAATATTGAAAGGTTCGAATCAAAAGCGCGGCCGAGCCCGGCAGTGTAAACGGACTAAATTGCGGGGCTCGGCCTCGCAATTGAGGTTGTCCTTGATTGCAGCTCGGCCGCGGCTCGGCCCAGCCCCGCACCGTAAACGGGGTCTAAGTTTATGCACTGTAAGTACTCAAAAAGTCCGTAAATCGACTTAGTCGCACACGCACAGAATTTCCACTTAGTTTGTGTGACAGAAAAACAAATGTGATCTGAATAATGTAGGCCCAAAAAAGTTCAACTAAGTATCTCATTAGAACTTCAAGGTTCTGTATTACATTCTTTTCTTTGTCGATCACGGATGACCCCAAGCGTATCACCTAACTCGTCTTCAGTGTGACGAGTTTCATATCTCGTTATTATTATATTCTTTATTCGCTTCTTACAAAGCACGTATATATACAGTAAAATATTCCTAAAAACATGCAGATACAATGTGTAGACATGGATACAGAAATGAAATATAAAAAAAAAAAATTAAACAGACACACACATAGGTCTAAAAATGCCCTCAGGGAGATCCAGCAGACATCCACATATTTTCGCCCATCCAGCACAATGTACCTCACTCTCTGACTACTAGTACATGATGTGTATACACAAGTGCGCACATGCGCCCGTGCATGCTCTCATAGACATGCACACATTGTTCAATAAGTACGATGTTCTACTATGCACCCGTATACGCACATTCGAATGCATTCACAATTTGGCATTCACTCGCTCCCATACACTCCCGCAAATAGTAGCAATATGACAGTGTGCATGTATATAACTATGTGTACATGCAGCACAACATGTGTATAAAATTCAACAACTGTCCCCGAAGCAGTCATGATGATAATTATAAAAAGAAAAAAAAAAATGCATCTTTTACTCTATGTTCTGTATAATAGTGTAGCCAGTAAAAAAACTGCATTCTCCCTGAAAGTATTTCATTCCAGCTACACTATGCCACATTAATGTAGACACAGATACGAAATCAACTCATTACATTCTTGAGGGTTTAAAAAAGAAAATTCTTTGTAATCCCTCATATGTATCAATTCCCTTATTTGCTCGGCATTCCTCATGGCTTCATCCATCTCACCGCATAATGCCTTCCATCTTTCATTTATCTTCGACTGGTCTAAAAAATACCTACTATTCAAAAATCTCAAATTACCACCTAGTACAGAATATGCTCCAAATCTACTCATTCCTGTTATATAAGAAGCAATCTGATTCTTTGTGTTTAAAGATTTTGTTATAAAATTCAAACACCTTCTATGAAACCATAATTTAGGGCTCATCATTGCTGATAAAAAAGGCAAGAATGCATTATGTGTCTGCCATGGAATTTTCCATACTCTTCGAACAGCAGTTCTCCAGTGTCTATATAACGCATCTAAAGAGGAGTCATATAATGGACATAACTGAGAGCCATAAAAGCTACAACAAAATTTTTTAAACAAAACATTACGTACCTCACACTTGGCATATCTAAAATTACTCAGTAAAATATTACACTGACGGTTAATTAAAATCACCATTAATTTTAGACAAATCGGCATGCAAAATATCATTTGTAATAATATGACCAAGATGACATAATAATAATATATTGTCTACAACTTTCACATACTCTCCGTTAATTGTTATCCTTGGATCTACAACTTCTTTTCCATCACATTTGAATATAATAAGCTGACTTTTGTCACTATTAAACTTCAAATCAAATTGAGAAGCATATTTTTGACAGATAGTAATCATTTCCTTCAGAGCTGACACATTTGGGGATAAAGTGATCAAATCATCAGCATAATGAGAAAACGCCACTAAACATTTGACCCATGTAACAGCCTTTACCAAGTGCCTGCAGTTGATGCAGAAGCCCATCAGAGACAGAACATACATGGAGACAATATACCACCTTGTTTAACTCCATTTGAAACCGTGAAAAAATCAGAATAAACTCCATTCCATCTGAGTCTGATCTTCTGATCTAAGTACATATTTAGCAACAGCTTGCAAAACATTGGACACACCCCTTTGCCTAACATAATTTCAAATAATCTGACAAAGTTGACTCTATCAAAAGCTTTGCTGGCATCCAACACAAGACCATAAACATTGCTCTTATCATGGAGAAAATATGAAACTGTTTCTCTAACCATATATACTTGTGCACATTGTCGTAGATATCCCCTCTTTAAACCCAAACTGTAGATCACTTGTGCATAAATGATCTAGTTCTCTATTCATAATAACTAATTCTAAGATTTTTCCAATTATACTACTCAGAGTTATTGCACGAAAATTACATGAGTTTCCAAGATTTGCCCATCTTCCCTTTGGAATAGGGACCATTGTGTTTCTAAGCATATTTTCAGGTGTATACCCATGTCTAATCATTGCGGTAAACAACAAAGCAACATATCCACTTACAGCGTTGTTACCATAAATAAAATGATCTGACATTACTCCAGTAATATCGTCTTTCTTAGACTTATTTAGCTTTTTTATAGCATTGAACACTTCAGCTGCTGATATACCATGATCACCATGAGTACATGAATCACGCCTGCATTTTTCATTCAGTAGACTATCAATGTTGTTTTTGAGAATAGCCATTTCTCTTTCATCAAAGGAAACACTGTTATACAGATTCTCAAATTTGTGTGGAAACATTTCAGCAATATCCTCTTTTCCCTGCTTTCCATCAACTACATTTGGATATCTTTTCACATTTTTAACACTGTTACATTTTTTTACCTCTTTCCACAAATTTTTTGAATTACCAGATGCAATATCCGCAGCAATTTTATCACTTTTTATTGATTCAGCCTCTTTCAGTATTCTTTTTAGAGCTTTATGATATTCAGCCCTTGATTTCTTTCTAATCTCAAACAACTGACCCTCTTGTGGACGTCCATTCTCAACCCACATCTTATGCCAAAACAATGCATTTTTAAAAAACGGATCAACATATTCATTCCAGCCAGGTATCACTTCACTCTTGACTCCTGAAATATCTTTATCAAATATTACATTAGCTGCTGTCAAACATGCATTAATTATATTCTCACGAAAATTATCTATATCACAGTAATGATCATTACAATTCGTCCCACTGCAATGAATAGCACATAAGGGGACATCAATCTTCTCTAACAAGCCTCTTAGTATTGATTCATACCTATTGATGTCTTCCTTTTTGGCATATTTCCAGTTACACACAACCTCCTTTTCTCCTAGAGGACCTGGAATTGATTGATTCTCAGCAGCCTCAGAGACGTTCAGATCCAGTACACATCTCACAGCCACATGATCAGAAAAATTATGTACTGTGTCAATACATTTGTATTCTTGAACAGACTCTGCTAGATTTTCACTTGTAACGAAATGATCAATCAATGATGTATAGCATTAGTCCCTTTACTTCTGTAGGTGTAATCAAACATACAACACTCATCTTGTGTGCAAACTTTAAAATTATCATTGAAAATTGTTAAAAATAATTTAGTTTGATAAGTATCTCTGGAGATATCAGTGTTAAAATCACCACCAACACAGACATAGTCAAGATTGGTTCCTTCCAAACAAATCTCAATATCATTTAAAATTTCCTGGTACTGCCGTAAGTTACCGTACTGTGACCTATCATCACACGGCATGTATACATTGAATAATAACATTCTCTTCATATCTTCAAAGGTTATAATAACTGCAGCCATTCTCTTACTAATTGAATCCAATCTTACAGGTTCCACTTTCAACTCATTACTTTGTTTCCAGATTATAGCTGTTCCTCCATGAGGTCTTCCCGACAACAAAATTTCTTCATTCATTGCACTAACCCCATGTTTCCCTACACCATTTTCATCGTCTATTATTATCAAACCAGGGAAACTGTGATTCATACAAACCATGTTCCTGTAATAAAAGAAAATCACCACGCTTAAAAATCTCCTTTAAAAAAGGAAGTTTGGAGTCATTTGCACATTGGCAATTATAGGTGATAAGTGACAGTTTGTGATTCACTTCCATTTTCGATGATGTTCACCCAGGTCTCTCTCTTGCCTTTTCTCTCCATCTCTGTACGCAGATACCATAGGGTCATATACTTTCCTCCATGACTTTGTCCTTTTCATCCACAGAAACTGACAGCTTGTATGACTTGAAAACTGCCTCCATATTTGACTTACAAACTATTTCAGCTGTGTCAATACCTTTGCTCTTTATGTATCTCAGCATTTGATCATCAGAGGTTGTTTTCGCTACGCGTGAGATGAAAAAATCTCGCTTTGGCAGAGGTGCACCATCATTATGACATCTCCCTTGACGGTTCCATGAATCCTACGCTTCTGACGCTGACTCCTGTTTACCTCTCTGGACTATTTTTTAGAAAGTCAGAATATCTACGTTTACTCCGCAGACAAAAACAAACAAACAATCAAACAAACAAACCTACAACTATATACAATCAGGAAAATTCTCATCATTTGATGTTATATTACGGTATGATAACAGTGTTTGCACGACGTTCTTAGTATTTTCGATTCACCTGGGGGGTGTTTCATCAACGTTTGTCAGCGCTAAAAGTTGTCATCGCTGACAATCACCATAGTAACAGTCAGTGACCAGAGCATCTCATATCTCATCAAAACCGAGGATTTTGCTGAAATTGTCAGCGCTGACAAACGTTGATGAAACACCCCCCAGATCTACCATGTCTACGGTCCTTTTCAAAGACCACTATTAATAGTACGCAATGACTGTAACATACAATATCTCTTCTGTCGTTCGCTGTTTTGCTATTATTTCTCTCTCGCTCTGCCTTTCCAGGGCTCCTTGCCATTGTGGCTACCTGTCTCTCCCTGCTATTTTTGAGTCTCCTCGCTCTTGATCCTGCGCCCAATGACGGGGTAAAGTCCACTCTGCGTCACTTCCTATCTGCCACTGCGGCATTCTTGCGGGGAAAGACCGCCCTCTCTCGTCTGCAGAAACACTGGAAGAATCCTCGCCGAGCCCAGGATCGCCTCCTCCGACAAATTCTCCGCGAAAATGGCGACACGGAGTACGGCCGACGATACCGACTTCGAGACATCAAGGACAGAGATGAGTTCAGGGCTCGCCATCCACTCACAACATACGAGCACTACCGTCCTTTCGTCGAACGGGAGATGAACGGAGAAAGAAACGTTATGACCCGGAAATTCCAATCCAGTTATGCCAGGACTTCCGGTACGACTGGTCACTCCAAGCTGATCCCTAGGACGAATAGACTAGGGAGACTCGAGAGCTATCTGGATATTCTTTACGCCATCGTTTACATGACAAATCCTGATATGGGGATAATTCAGAAGCAACTGTATCACTATGTAGCCCCCGTAGTCTCTAGAAGTAAAAATGGCGGGTACGTCGAAAGTGCCCTGACATTAAGAGATATCAGAAGGTTGTATCACGCCACACCTCCAGCTGGTTTTGGCATCCACTCCTACGAGGTTGCGAATTATATCCATCTCCTGTTTGCCCTGCGTGACAGGAATCTCGATTCCATCTGCGTCTTGTTTCTGAGTACGCTCGAGAGCATGATGAAACAACTCTCAAATTGGTGGGAGGACATCGTCCACGACATCGAGTTCGGAACCATCAGTGAGGGACTCGATCTCCCGGACGACATACGGTCGGCATTGACAGCTGAACTTCGTGGAGGCGACCGACAGAGGGCACTGGAATTACGGCAACAGTTTGTAGCCGGACTGGACAACATCTTGCCAAGGGTGTGGCCGAAGCTCAGAGTCATCCTATCTTCGGACAACACTGGAATCTGGCCCAAACTAAGAGAGAAATACTCAAGAGGTATTGTATCGACCATTACACACAGACCTACTCGGACAGATATTATAAACTCACAGTGCGTACTTAAATCTTACTTCATTCTCCTTCCCTAAAACATTTTCCATACGATTGGCAAACTATTAGTCACAACGTTTTTATACCTCAAAGGAATGCCCCAGGCATAATTTTGTCTTCCAGTCTGTCCGACCGGCCCGTCCACATGTTTTTATAGTTTTCACAACTTAAGAAAATTTGTTCAGTGAATTGCGTTGTCTGGCCGAGTTATTGTGTGCGTATTATTTTATACTAATATGCACTTAAAGTCTTTTAAGGTCACATATCAGAAATTACTAACCTATGACCCAAACGGCAATTTCATCTAGTAAATCAGCTAGTCATGGTATGTGGTGATGATTTGGGAGAATGTGTAGAAATAAGTAGATACACCATTCTTTACACAGTGAGATAGTGATAAAAAGTCAAAGTTCAAGGTAAAGAACAAAATAAAACAAAAACAATACCGGTCTTTTCTTAATGTAACTTCAGCCAAGAATGTAAAAATAACGTAAGTTTTCGTATTCCATCAAAAGCTACGAATTGAGGGAGTACGAAATTTGATCTTAGTGTGGAATGAAAAATTGGTCCGCCTAGCATGCATTGGGCTGGGGTGGTGCAGGGCTGCGACGCTGCCTTCCATATTCAACTTGCAACGGTGTGAGTTCTTAGAGAAATGTTGCCACAGAGTTCGAAATGCTATCATTATATTTCGGGGTAATAATACCCCCCCCCCCGTACCCCACTCCCATAGCATTTCAAACCCTTCGTTCGAGACGCATTTACTCCAGATGGCCGTTCTTCCATAGGGCCCTACCATCATTGCTACGCCCGCATTTTATTGAGGTCATCCAACGAAACCAGTACCCACGAGTCATACAGCCCACCAATTCGACATCAAAAAAAAAAAAAAAAAAAAAAAGGTCCATGAGTTATACAGTCCACGAGTAGTACAGCCCAAAATGAGTTCGACGCTAGGTAAAACAGCCCACGTGTTCTACATTACAACACGGGTTTGATGTTTGTTTGTTTGTTTGTTTGTTTGATTGATTTTTCTTCCAACACAATTTCATACATAAATCAATATTCTTTCAGTAATATCACATAAAATATCAGTATACAGATTACAATGTACATGATTCGAAGAAGGAAATAAATGTGTAAATTAATTCCTTTAACAAAATATACATCGTATTACCAAATTTACAAATGATTACGCGGAAGAAGGACTGCCACAAAGCAAAATCTTTAACACGTGGCAGCCCAGGGACCTACAAGGTTGTATCTACATAATACACGTATTATATTTAGCGGAATGGGGAAATACTATTGAATATAATACACTAATGCATCATGCTTTATATGCTAGTGCATAGATACGAATAGAAATAAAGTGAATTATATGATGATGATGATGATGACAACGGGGTAATGACGAGGGGAAAAATGTGATAATGAAGATGAAAGTGATGGTGGTGATGATGAAGGTAATGGGAATGAAATGAAATGGTAGACACAGAAACATTGCGTACATTTGCTGTAGTTTTAAATCCAATTTACTGAAAAAATTGTGATCAAACAAAACGAAGTCTATATTCATAGATTGTACTCTGACAGTAACATAGTTTTCAATCTAGTCTTCAAAGAATATAACGTTTTACATGATTTAACATAATCTGGGAGTGTGTTCCAAAGGTTTGGTCCATTATGTCATAGATTTTTGTGCAATTGATAATTTGGGATTTACTAAATGAAAATTTTGCGAATTCCGAGTGGGATACGAATGGACAGTATTATTCAGAAATCGTGAAAAGTATTTGGAAGTAAATTGTTCAAATATCTAAACATAAAAAGCAAGGAGTGAAATGTATTTATATCAAATATATTTAGTGTTTTTAGCTGATAAAAGAGCGGATTATTGTGGGCTAAATATTGTGAGCCAGTACAAATGCGAATGGCTTTCTTTTGAATAAATGAAATAGAGTTGAGTTTAGTCTTCGCACTTGTAGCCCACACGAGATTACAATACATAATATATGGCAGGATTAAAGAATTGTAAAGCATAAAAAGAGTACGTTCAGGAAGATAACTTTTCATCTTTATAAGAATACCAATATTTTTGGAAATACAGGTTGTAACAATCATAACGTATGTGATCATTCCAAGTTAAGTTTTCATCAGTGAATTAATGTCGAGCTCATGGGCCTTGTTTGCTTAGTGTCGAACTCATGGGCTGTTAGATTCGTGGGTGTCGAACTCGTGACGTGACCCCATTGTAATAGCAGGTATGCCTGAATTACACCTGAGTCAAAATATGGGGTGGTGGTAATGGGCAAAATCTAAAAGGAATTTGTCGAAAATCTCTCGGATGTGTTCCATGATATAGTGTATCCGGGGATGTACTCACTGGGCGGCATATCTTGTTTAAGAGCCCATATAGCATCATATTCACAGTGCTCCCTGGATGTATTCCCTCTACCTACCACCTACCAGGTATCACTTTGGTTTCCGGTGGTTACGGATGTTCAGAGGGGTTTATCATAGGGATCCCCATTTGGGACTGGGAAGAGCGACCAGAGATGCTCTTCCATCCCACTTCAAACTTTTTCGAGTTCATCAGGCTGCAGAAAACGTAAGTTTGTGCCAACTGTTGCTCTGAGAGCACAGAGCAGGTGGAAATATTATAGCGGATAGGAGGCAACGCTTGGCTAACGGTTATAGTTAAAGTAGAGAAAGTTTGGATGCAGGCTGCTGTGTAGTTTCGCCGTCTAAAGATGTCTCACTTCCGAAAGATGATGTCGGAATTAATGGTGGTATAGTTGGTGGGGATGTAGGGTGAACAAACCAATCCAGAATGATAATATGACGTTTTTAAAGTGACAAGAACATACGGGATGGGTGTTTGAGAGGGCAATCCCCAACGTCAAACGAGGGAACTTTTGCATTCATAGAAGTTGAACTCAACCATCTCCTGCTCACTTCTGGTTGAAAATTTGACCTTTTTTTTTTTAATCAAAACAAAAAGAAAAACGAATATTCACGGAAAATGTGAATGCCTAAATCGTGGTAGTATCTATACTGTCGCGTCTTTCATTGCGTACTTTGTCAATTGAGGTGGACCTGAGGGGAGGGTGAGGGAGCTTTTGCACTTTCAGAATTGAAATTCAACGATCTATTGTTAACTTTGATGGGATGTTTAGAAAGTGATAAATAAAGAAACATATACATTTCCACCATATTTACCTTTTAAATTGGTTCAGAGATACAAAAGCCGTGAAAAATGCAAACAAAAGATAAAATAGGAAAATTAGAGGGGAATGAATCGTAAGCATACATGATGATACATACAAAATGATAATCGAATATCTAGAACAGTTTACACTTAGCTTAATTCTTGTCTCGTGAATAACGACAACCTATATTGTTTTATTTTGTTGTTGGGGTTTTTTCTGTTTAAATCAGCCACGAGAGTCAGCCTGAAACGATGTTCCTCGATGAACTCGAGATTGGCCAGGAGTACGAGGTTGTGATCACCCAGGATTGCGGCCTCTATCGATACAGACTGGGAGACATCATTCGAGTCACTGGTTTCCATGACAACTGTCCTTCCTTTCGGTTCTTGTATCGGTCAGTGAGAAGAGTTGCGTTCCTTTTGTAACTAGCGAGCTTTAGATCTGCGACGCGAACGCTTAGACGACGCAGCCTCCCGATCGGACAACGGAAACAGCTGTCTCGCGCGTGTGCAGAACACACACACACACACACACACACACACACACACACACACACATATATATATATATATATATATATATATATATATTTTTTTTTTTTTTTTTTTAAATCAGCGTCGTCTTAGCGTTCGCGTCGCCAGGCAGAAAATTTTCACAGTAGTGTATATCAGATAAGTGATCTTCAGTTGTTTTGCCTCATGAACAAAAGGCACCATGGATACCTTCCTATCTATGATCTTTTACATGCATACTTTCTTGATTTCTTTAAAACGGTACGAGCTGTTAAGCGCAAGCTTACTCTAGCTGCGATAGTTTATGACTATAATCTAAGTTGTTTTTAAGGTTTAATTTGATGTTGTTGATACTAGTTAGAGCTTCTTTGTGATCTTAATCACCATATCCTATAATTCAAATGACATATTCTGGCAATGTGTAGTCGTAATAATATTGTCAATATGAATACGAGAGTTGCATGGTTGGAGTGCCCAATCATGTTATGATTAGTGTCTAATTAATGATCTTAATCAACGATGACATCATTGTCTCTTCAGGGGAGGTAAATAGATTTACCCGGAGCTATGATAAAGGTATACCATGTACATCTCTACTGCTCCCACTTTTACTTTCACTTTGTGCCATTTTCAGTCTTGGCCTGATGCTGAATTTGCGATACGAGAAGATTGACCAAGGCGTCGCACTCCAGGCACTTCAGGCTGCCGTGGATCGCTGGCCGGGCCGGGTCAAACTGACTGAGTTCGCCGCTGCCGAAAGTACCTTGCTCTCTGAAACGTGCACTGGTGAGAATGCGAAGAATACATGGAGTTACACCGAAACTGATATATAACGATTCCAACGATGCCCTAATGAGTAGAAGCAACAGTGATAATCGTAGAATGATAAAACAAAGCATAGCTTTAAAAGTTGGAGTTAAAAAAAACCCCCCAAAACATATCAGTGACAGCTGCATCTATAAGCGTGCGTCAAGATGGGTAAACTGTGATTGATGATATCATCCTGTACTGGGTGCCATCTACGTACTACCTTCTCCATATCTTTGCTTCTGTACGTTGATATACCGCTCAGCCTCTCGCCGGGCGTTGCCAAACACTAACTCTTACAAGGTCAGTTTCTACTCCTCGTCCATGAACTCTCTCCCAGGCACACCATTCCTGTTATCAATATAGGTGATTCCCATTTCACGCCTTCCTCTCTCCCTCTTCAATGCGTCTATTCCCACTCCCTGCTCCCTTCCCCCTCCTGATCCCATTCCTTCCCTTCTCTTCCCTTCCCTCCCCTCTCGATCGAGATCCCCTTTCTATATCCCTTTCTCCCCTCCTCTGTCCCCTGCCCCTTTTCCATTCGATCCTCTTCCATTTCCCTCTCCCATTCCCTTTCCACTCCTCTATCTCTTCCCCTCAAATGTACCCTTCCCCTCTTCCTTTACCCTCTTCCGTCCCTTCTCCCCTCCCCCTTCCTTCTCATTCTTCCTCCTCTCTCCCTCTCTCATCTCCTCATCACTCCCTTGTGTCACTAGGTTGTCATCTGCTGATAACTTTGTATCGGATGCGTCCCTTCTTCCGTAACGAGCTTCTGTAAATGCTTGACATTTTTTTTTTTTATTTCTGGTTTTCAACTTGCTTTGTTTTGTTTGTTTTTTTTTTTCCTCCTCTAATTCAGCCTTTGAGAAGGACGAAATTATGCCATACTACCTGCTCTTTGTGGAGTTAGAGTTCCCATCTGGAAATGAGTCGTGTGAAGAGATCACACAAGAACACAAGGCACTGGTAAATATCTACCTTGTAGAACGCATTATCAATATCGACTTTTGTTCTCTCTCTCTTTTTTTTTTTAATGTTTAATCAATGTCAAGGTCCACTAAATTACACACCATGCCCAAGCTTAACACAAGAGTGGATGCCCCCCCCCCCCGCCCCGAACATAGACAGGTTTATGAACGGTATTCGAACGTCATCGCTGCACTACTTTCGAAAAGTTTCTCCTTTGTAAACATAAAGCTCATGATGATTCTCATGGAATTCCCGTACTAGCAAAATAAAATGCCAACGTGGGCCACTCATACAAGTGAAAGAAATTAATGACAACACTGTTCAAGCCAAGGGACAACTAGGCCGGTCGGAAACAGTGGATACTCACCGCTGGACGGGTATTTTGTACGACATGAATACTATGTTGAACAATCGCTTCTTACTATGAATCACATCTTATTCTTTATTCAATTTCAATTTCTCAAAAATGGGGGTATATCCCTCTGAACTCTCCAATGTGGTTATCTTGAACATTCTGCTTGGAACTTTTGATACTAGAGTTCTATCCACGGAGCTGAAGAGAAAGTGTAGATTAAAATGCCTCTATAGGAATAATGCTGATCCACCACTATCCCTGCCTCCTAGGTCCGTGATGAGCATCGACAGCTCTTCAGCGATTAGTACTTCCTTCCTTCCTTCATTGATTAATTAATTAATTCATTCAGTCATCAGTCATTAATCAATCAATCAATCAATCAATCAATCAATCAATCAATCAATCAATCAATCAATCAATCAATCAATCAATCAATCAATCAATCAATCAATCAATCAATCAATCAATCAATCAATCAATCAATCAATCAATCAATCAGTTAATCAATCACCCATTCGATTTGATCATTCATTCGATTAGATCATTAATCAATCGATTGACATATGACAAACAATTATTGCTTAGCGAACTTATAGTTAGTCAATAAATACATGTTTTCACTGTGTTTACTTTGTTCTTCTTTCATTTATCAGTTAATCCGTTTACCGTTTCATATTCCATTCGATTATTTTACTGTCAGCTCGATCAGGAACTGCGTGACCGCAATAGCGACTACGAACGGCTCCGCCGGGAAGGTGCCATTGCGCCCCCTCGAGTTCACATCGTAAAACCTGGAGCGTTCGAGGCGTTGAAGGGCCATATTTTGGCCAACACCAGCACCACTGCTAACCAGTACAAAGTACCGCGCAAACTGCGGTCGGAAAACCTGGTCGAGTTCTTACTTCAGCAAGTCATGTGATTGACCCGGGTGATTGTATAAGTCACAGAATTGCCCAGATAAATTACGTATCTTTAGTGTCCTGATGACAAATGAAGATAAAAATCCAGTGAACCGTAGAATACACATAAAGGCCTACAGCGATTTACTGATACAAACCATATATATATTTTTCATGCTTATGATATGGATGAATAATGATAATGAGTAAGATAACCCAAATCATCTTAAACATATTGTTATGTTTTTATAGGATGATTTGGGTTACTCTGTGCAACAGCAATGCTCGTGATGTAGTATATAATATATAGGTTGATGGCATATGCCTTCGACCTATTCCACAGTTAGTGCTTATAAACCCAATCAACAAGACATATCTTTGTGAACAGTATCAGTCTCAAACATTGGAGGCATGTTTCTCTGGTCTATGTACAGATGTTTGTCTACGTAGATATCATTCATTTAGTGTCGTCAAGTGATACCAGGATATGGTACTTTTCTGCAGCACTTCGTTTTTAATCAGAATGTGAACTACATCGACAGATGCTTTTGATTGTAAATTGAAAGGTTGAACTGTCGAGCAAAATGACTTTGTCGATTTAGCTCTTACTACATGAAGCTTTTGTTGGATTGACATTTGGTGTTAGTTTTACCAAGATTTGAGTAGAGTAACAAGTAAAACACATTCTTGCTATAAGCCTTTATACTTACAGTATACAGTGTATTATGGACAGTTTTGTTGTACATTGCACAGGTATATCGCTTTTCCTCTCTATGCAACTGGGTATGTGTATACGCACTTCACATGTGTATGAAAACATGTGTGTGTGTGTATGTGTGATGGCCTTTATTCATTGTATACGCACATTAAATGGTTATTAAATTAAATTAAATTTAAATTAACATTAAATGGCATCCAGATGAGAAGTGTATTTCTGCTTTACCTTCGTTGTGAATCAATCAGATGAGACCACCCCTGTGCGAAGGAGAATTAAATAGCACATCTGCGATAATCAAATAACTACATGTAATAGTTTGGAGAGGTATGTTCTCGGCGGATGCCATTCCTCGGAGGGGAGGGTTTGTTGTTGGTGATTTTGAATTGTGGAAATATCATTTTAAACATTAGTTGATTTGAGAAATCAAAATATGTTTAAAAGGAACTGGCTTGCTATGAATTCAGAGAAGCATTTATTAGATCTTTGCTATTAAATGAGATATGGATTGATATGAAGAATGTAAGATTTTTAATGTTCAACTGGGTTTTTTTTTGACAGTTGGAGATAGTTTATATTGTCATGATAAGAGAGAGAGAGAGAAAAAGACAAAGCAGCCCATTTATCTCTTATTGTCACAAACATTGGAAAGAAGGCACTCACTGAGACAAAGTATAATACAAGATGAGCAAATTCTGTCAGGTTTATTTCAGCTCTACAGTAGGAAGATACAGTTTCTAAGCTGAAGAGAGAGAGAGAGGGACGCACAGACACACACGCACACACACATACACACACATAGACACAAAGGAAACAAATCAACTGAAACAATCACAAGAGCCAAAAGTGGCACAATTCTGAGCAACCCTGTCTGAAGTTTGTTTGTTCTTTTCATCCTATGTTAGTAGAGCCTGAAGGTAGTCAAACACAATGTTCCCTGCTAGACTTTTCATTTCTGCATCCTGAAAGAAATTACCATGGAGCGTGACACACTTGCACCATAGAGGTCATACATTATCTTTGTTCACCCCTGTACATTTTACACCACTGGCAGCTTACAGGGTGAGGTAAACTCAATGTTTGAAAGGTCTGTAGAGGAAAAATTAAAAAGACAACCGCACTGAGGCAACAATATTCCTTGTCATAGCCCATCAAATTTTCAGCAAAGTGTTGTCCACGGGTGACATTTGGACCAGCCGGGATTCAAAACCATCATCAAAGATGAAAGGACTAATGCTGAATTTCCATCTCATTCAAGAGAATGAGAAACACGCTACATGTATCCAATGTCTCATTCAAATTCTTTCAAATAAACTCACGAGCATGGGACAGACAGAGGCCTTCGCAGTATTTTTGCATTGTATTTGCACAAAGCTAACGCTTGCTGCCACTGTCATTGATTCCGGTTTTACAAAAGTACATTAAATCAAAACATTTGACTTAACATCTCGTGAATCTTACCGTAATGTTTTGTTCTCATTTATGTTTCTTCAGATGATACCGACTTGACAATTGGCAGTGGTCAATGACCCGAAAAGATGAAACTTTGTCCAGCAATTGTTCCAACGACCATCAGGAGAAAAAACTGTATTTACTTCCGCATCAACAGAACTACATGTAAAATCCGAATATCCACAACTTGAAAAAAAAAAAGTTGCTCCCTACTATTTTCAAACAAAGAGTATTCATGGAACACTGGACGTTACCCAGGGAATTATTTTTTTTTTTAATGACTTACTACTTACTTACTCGTCGAGGATGAACTGATTTCGCTACAACATGCATTTCCCATAGACACCTGCCCGAGTACACTTGGGACAATAGTCTTCAACAGGTTAACATTGAATACTACCCTGTCCATTGTGATTTTTCTGTGACAGTCCCGGCTCATTTATGTACATCTGATTGGATACATTCAACTCTCGCTACATCAATGTGCATTTACATCTTTGTGAATACATGCTGATCACAGAGTCCACACCTTTTTCTCTCACATTCACTTTCCCCGTCATAAAACAACAAATCTCTCATAAAATATACAACAGAGCATGCAGTCTAGTCAAAAATTTACTTCCTTTGGTATCTATGAGTCCATTCTATTATAGTTACAGGATTTATTCATATCCATCTCGTATTCAACTATGAACAATGCATATTCAATTGTAGAATGCCGCACCTGGATTTGAATAAACCACCTTGCTCCTCCAACACTGCCTTGCTTCGTATAAAGATACTGCCAATCACAATCTTGTCTCTCTTTCAAACTCTTGTACAATTATTTTTTTGTCACACCCTTTTCCTCTTTCTCTGAAACAGATACACAAGGGCAAAACCTCATACCTTAATAATGGTCTCAACACCATCGACTTCTGACTTATTCGATTATTATTTGAATTATCAACTGCTGCACCATCGACTCATGCAGGGTCGACTGTATTTAGTAAGATCTGAGTAAACTCTATCAGAAAGACACACATTCCTCCACACCAGCTTTTGACTGTTTTCACAGAGTGGTGCCATTGGATATTGGTTCATCAAGGGTTACATTCTTGATACTGTAAATCCAGAAATTTTTGCATGCATGAAACTTTCAGAAATTTCACAAGAAGCAAAGATTCACGAAAGTAAAATGCCTGCAAAGGTGTTTGTCTACACAATGCACTGAATGACAGCAGCAATGCACAAAGGTTTCATGCCGCAAAAAAGGCTGTCGGCTCCAATTCGTGAAAACTTCATGCCGCGAATGTTCCTGGTTTCACAGTATTTCTTTGGGCAGAGGAATTCTGGCAGTTTAATCAACCAAGATTTAGATAGTCTGAATCACACAAAATTCATAAAATGGATGGCCTACTATCCCTTTGGCCTATCCATTTCCTTAGCAAAAAGGACCTCCCAACATACATTTACGATGCCTTTGGTCACATGGCCATCTTACTTTCACCCCCCCCCCCCCCCATGATTTAAAATGATAGAATGTGAGCTGGAAAACATACAGGCTTCAAAGGTCTCATGCCGATTTTAGAGTGCAGTACCATCTTGATGTACTAGTGTGTACAATACACACATTGTACTTCTGGACAATACCAGGGTATACACATGAATCATACACATGTGGGGCAGCGGTTTGACATAAAAAAGTAAGAGAGAAAGAGAGAGAAAGAGAGAGAGAGAGAGAGAGGAGAAGTGGGAGGAGGAGGAGGATGAAAGAGGGAGGCTTTATGGACACAGAATAAAGGCATTCTATTTCACACTGTACAAGCTCATGAATACACTATACATGTTTATGCATCATCAACATCATATTAATAATATCCACTCGGTAGTCTCTACATATCAAATATTTGTGCCATCTACATATGTACACTATGAAATACTGCTTTGCATACATGTTGTATACACAGGAAAAGTAGCCGCTTCACTCAGTCTATCGATGGGCTATTCTAAATCTAGCTGCATTATATGGATATTATACGTCCAGTCCAAGTTAAGGCATGGAATAGCCCTGGTAGTCTTTCATACAGCTCTACGTGCACACTACATATTAATTTGACTCAGCTCAACTATTTTAGCAACTTGTTGTTGAGTTCGCCTTACATTGGTCCTATAGGAGAAGTACTGTAAAAGTGGAAGTTTGCGCGGCGTTGAAATTTTCGCGCATTTCGCGCGACCAGAAACCAGCGTGAAAATGAAAGCACGCAAATATTTTTGCTTGCTACATGCTTCAGTAGTTCATGTCTTGATTCTGCGGAATTAAAAACCCGCAAAACTCATCTTACTCTGCTGAGCGCAAAACATTACTCACTTGAAATTATCCACTCTTACAGTATGGTATCAAAGAGGCTAATAATGCCAACTTTTATTTCAATTTGAAAGAGTGGGATATATGTGGACATAAATTCACAGCATCATAATACAATGGTGAAACTTGAACCACTGTACCAGTAGGTTTCTCCCATAAAAATGCAATTGTATAAAACCACAATTTGCAATGTTTCAGAGGATGTTAAAGTTGGAGGTCATTACTGGTAATTGCTCATACAGCAAAGAAGTGCAGAGATCTCAAATAATCCTTTCATGTTAGCAAGCACCTTGGGTAGCACACGTTTCCTGTGCTAGTTCAAACAAGCTGCCGATCCCTTTTCACATGCTCATAAACTTGGCAAGCTCACATTTGTCGCGATGCCATACAGTGCACTCCCGTTATAACGAACACGGTTATAACGAACACAGTTACAATGAAGTAAAATTTAGGGCCGCAACATTATCGACACTATGTATCTTTATTGTTTATTCATTCGGTTATAACGAAATTTCGATATAACGAAAGAAAACTGCCAGTCCCGAGGACTTCGTTATAACGGGAGTCCACTGTATATCACAACATGCAGACAGACAACCCAAACCATACACATCCATTGAAACTCTTTTATTCTTATTAAGGGCACTCAACCCATCATATCGCTCCTCATGCTTGTATATTGACAAGACGTGTAAAAGAAATGCACAACATACTCTGCTACACCAGTTTTGTGTTTTCAGAACAAGAAGGGCATATACTCAGTTGAAATGCAGCAATGTAAATAATGCCCATCTGCTTCTCAAATGAAACGTTGCTGGAGCTCATTTCTTCCCCACACACATGCCAGCGTGCCATATATGGCATTCCAGACTTCTCCTTTTGCGACTACCTTAAGATGCAGTGGTTAACACGTCCACCTACACTCTGATTTCACATTTGGGATTTGAAATGTTACATGTCCCTTCTGTGGTCGTCAAATGGCCCAAAACCAGGACACACCATGAGAAGGTGCAGGCTGGAAAAAAAATGCAAATGTTACTATCTACAATGTGCTATACAACTGATGCATATTTGTGCTTGCAGAGAGAGAGCGGGGGGGGGGGGGGGGGGGCAGAGTGAGGGGAAGAGGGAAGGAAGGGGGTCCAGGAAGAAGGGGGAAGGGGGGTGGGGCTTGGCTGCACGGTGCCTAGTGGGTGGAGGTGGTGCTGTAGGGTGCCTGCTTCTTATAAGGCGAGGTGGGTCGGGGGGTGAAGCGAGGCTCCTGGGCCGTGGCGTAGGCGCTGCCCGCCTTAGTGGAAGCCGAGAAGGATGAGAAGTAGTCGGCGGCAAAGGAGACGATGTCCTCCGGCTTGCGTAGGAGGAGGAACTGGAGGAAGTCTGCCAGGAGGGCCTTGAGCTCCGGGTGATGCCTCATGTAGGTGGCGTGGTCACCCTTCAACTCCTCCTGGAGATCAGGAAGGGGAGGGATAAGCAAAGTGTTATTACACTTTTTCTATTGGATGAGATTAACTTTTGGTCATACTTCAATTCAAAACAGGACTTATAGAGTTCCAAAGTGATGTCACAGTCTACTGTTCTAGCTTTGGTTAAAACCAGGTGCGTGCATAAACACTCGGGCTAGGTGAGGTTATTTAGAACCAGTTTCCATGGCGATGAATGGCTAGGACATCAGACTTTGGTACTCTCTAAACTCTCACAGATGGGGAGGGTTGGAGTGGGGTATACAAACGACCATGTCAACATCTGTGACATAGTCAAGATCACATCATGTCACAATGCAGAGGAATGCACGAGCTCTGACAGCGAAAAATCTCCAAGGTTATAACTTTTACAGGGGGGTAATCAAAAGTTTAAAGGCATTATTTACCATTTGCAGATGAAACAAAAACCCAGCTCTAGGGCTTCAAAATAGTTCTAATACGTGAGTTCGGGATAGAAACAACCAATGTAAAAATGTTGATAAGTATAATCAATGTAAAGTATTGTTAAATATAAAAAGTGCGAACAATACCCATAATAAAATTGTTTGTCGAATAAACCATCTACAGTTATGGTTTATTGCGAAAAATAGTGATATCTCCTTACATTTTAAGCTTTATTGCAAAATTTTTATATGGCAGGATGTTTTGTGATACAACTGACCTACACATACGCATCAAATGGGATAACTCGAACATTTTCGAAACCACTGCCCTCAATGGTAAACAGTACCTTTAATACCAAGTATAAGAAGCATATTTCTACTTTTCTATTGTGAGCCCCTTTCAAAAACTTCACCATGGCATCAAAAACTACACATGTGGTATATTTGATATAATACTCTATAAGCTTTACCGGTACTTAAAAGAATCATTACTATACTTCTCAAGGCATCTTCTGACTTAGTTTGAAAAAAAAAAAGTCAAGAAAATATGCAGACCAACTCAACTATGGATTGTTATTCTTGAGTGATGCCCAAGGGATAACTTTTCTGTCCCAGGAAGAGTGGAAATCGGACAAAACTCAGACACACTGCATGAGAGGAGAAGTAAAGGTTAAAGGGAAGATAAACCCCAAGAACAATGTGGATTGAGTGAAAGCAGCAACATTAGTAGAACACATCAGTGAAAGTTTGAAGAAAATCGGACAATCGATGCAAAAGTTATGAATTTTTAAAGTTTTGGTGTTGGAACCGCTGGATGAGGAGACTACTAGAGGTTATAACATATCGGTGGACTACCATATCAAGAAAATATAAAGAAAATACTACAAAAATCCATTTTTCATGAAAATTACAAATTCCATCAACTTGATATTGACATATGTTAAGGGTAGCAATTATTCCCCCTGCTTTCTGAAAGCGGTTGGTCCACTGCTCTTTCATAATTCTAGAAAAGTGAATTTTTGTTGAATATCCTTTATATTTTCTTTGTATTGTTGTCCACTCATACGTCATATCCTCTAGTAGTCTCCTCATCCAGCGGTTCCAACACCAAAACTTTAAAAATTCATAACTTTTGCATCGATTGTCCGATTTTCTTCAAACTTTCACTGATGTGTTCTACTAATGTTGCTGCTTTCACTCAATCCACATTGCTCTTTGGGTTTACCTTCCCTTTAATACCAAATCCCTTGACTATATTCCTGTGAGGTTTCCAGACTCACCTTCCTGTCCAAGAACTGTGAATACAACTGCATGTCCGCCTCCCAGTTGAGGGGTTTCCTTGGAAACGATGGCTTCTCCTCCCTGTCGTCAACCGGTGGAGGCTCCGGTATCCTGAGTAGATGCATTGTGACGGGGGAGCCGACGTGGACTCTGCTGGCCAGGTGGCTAATTGGGGTGAAGCAAAGATTGAAGTGAGTAAAATGGATGAAATACTATGAATAATGTGAGGGGGCATTAGGTATTAGTGATTCATCCCTACAGCATTTTTGCTTTAATATACACCCATGTTCATCAGCAATTTTTTTTTTTCCCATTTTTTTTTTTTTTAGCTTTTACTTGCTCAAAAGTCGATCAGACATCACAGTCCGGATACATGGAGCACTCTTCCTGAGGAGTTGAAACAATGTGCCTCCTTGTTTTCATTCAAAGCAAACTTAAAGAAGCACATTTTATTGCAGTATACTTCAAATATGAACTAAACACAAATAATTCATATGACTAATGTTGGTCTCCCATCTGCCCTATCTGCCCTTGTGCACTTTCAAGCACTTGCACGCACATTCACCACCATCACACATCAGAGTTTATTTTCCCCTGCTATCTTCGCAGCAGAATTTGTATTGCTACAAATCTAGTACGTTCCTACCTTTTCCTCGGGCCGGCCATCTTTTCAAGCAATGCTTACAATGGCGGCCCTTTGCATAATTGCTTCTTTACAACAATTGTTAATGTAATCCCTGCTGCATAGACATGCATACTGTATATTATACCATTAATTTCCTTTTATATCGTTGTTTATGCAAGTCAAACGACTCTGTTTATAATATACTTTGTATGTTTCCCACATGTTCATGATTATGTAACTTATGTATATTGATTTGCAGAAAATAAAGTATCTATCAAACGAACAAACAAATATGGCATGCTGGAGTGTTTTGCAAAGTATGATTTTTAAATGATTGTGCCCACTAATGTGAATTTAAGGAATTTTCCATGAGAATTTATGTTACTGCTAAAGGTCTGTCTTTTTTAATCCAAAATATGTCTTGTATACAGGTATTCGTATTGATAATGAATGATCTTTAAATGACTGTATGACAGCATATTCAAGACTTTGTGTAAGATTCAAAATTAATGCAAGTACTCATAATTATCAATCTTAAAATGACACTGAAGCTAAAACAAATGCATATGTACAAAACATACCTAATATCAACTAGCCCATAGTCACAGATGACAATACATTGTGTATTCTGGTATGTATGATATTTTGTATCTACTGAAAATGTATAATACAAGTCCTTGCAACTCACAAACAACTGAATGAGCAGATTATAGCCACATTCAATTTTTGTAAAACTTGATTTCTTAAACATTTTTGATTCCCCTTAATTTTTTTTTTTGGATCTACTTCTCTGATTTCTCTATCTTTATACAAAGCTACATAATTTCAAGATGGAATTTCCCTTTCATGAAAAAGGTCTCGGCATAGGGTAGTCACATGGCATGCTGATACGACTTACCCATCGGGGAGAAAGTATGACTGCCACGTGTCCGGTACGCTGCCGTAGGAGTTAATCGTCCTCTCGATTCCCTTCACCGTCACCTCCTGCTCCGCGACTCGCTGGGTGCGGTCGTCTAGCCCCCTCTGTCATCACAAGCAAATGAGATGAAAAGTAAATCAAGACACATCTCAGAATATACATCCACATGCCTTTTCATTTTTGTACTCATCGCCACATTTGAAATGGCAAATAATGCATGACGCTGATTCAATCCCCCCGGTTAAATCAGAACAGGTGAATAGACCAATGAATCCAGGATCCCATTTCATAAAAAGTTGATACAATAGCAACTCTTGCTGGAACGGTATCTGTCGTGGTAACGACAAGAATCTAGATTCCTGATTGGCTGTTGCTATTGGAAGTTGCCATTTCAGCAAGAGTTGCTATCCTAACATCTTTAATGAAATGGGGCCCAGATCAATCAGGCATACTGCACATGGAAAGTTGGAAATCATATTTCACTATAAACAAAATAGGATAGATTTCATTTTCATAAATACAGTATACCTTGTGTGTTTACTGGTTGGACAAAAATAACAAGAATGATACCATGTCTAACAAGCGCATGAGAAGAAGCAAAGCAACAATGGTAACAAGCTACTCATAATGTCTTCATACATATACATCTATGAGAGGTTTTGTTTGTTTGTTTGTTTGTTTTTTTCACATAAAGTCTTGAACCAGACAACAGCATGGGCACAAGTTCCAATATGTGGAAGAGAATTCTGTATTTGCTGGAAGGTATGACATGAAATGGAGACCAGGGGGTGTTTCATAAAGCTGTTTGTAAAGTTTCGAACGACTTATGAGCGACTGGTGATCAGTTCTTGTGCTGAATTATGGAAATTCTGATAAGTATAGCACATGAGAATTGATCACCAGTTGCACGTAAGTTGTTCGTAACTTTACAAACAGCTTTATGAAACAGGCCCCAGAACCATGACATCTGATTGAGAAAAATTGTTAGAGTAATATAAAGAATTGAAAGGTAGTATGCATGTTATGTGAGCCTTGTTGAAGGGTTTGTGCCGTACATCAGTAGCTTTAACATGGTAAACACCATGAAATGAAAGGCCGTGAAGCCATTCAACTCATTTGCATCTGAGAATGCTGCCGACAACATCAAGACAGTCAATCCTGTGCTTTCCTTTCCTGTATTTATGAAGAACTTCTTTAATGAAATGACATTGTCTTGTTACAACATTGAAAGAAGTCATACAACTGCCCTGTAATGGATTACCTTTCCAACTGTATCACATTCTAAGCTCCACAAAAACAAACACACACCACACTCTACTACCAAGATATATATCAACCATATCACAACAAAATAAAGCTTCAACCAACTTCTAAATCTTACTACCTAGTGCTCATCAACCACTGTGGATGTTTTCAAGCCGAATTATTCCTTCACACCTTCACTCAAATATCAACATTGGTTGAACCTTAATTCTGTCGTGATATATCTTTCTCCAAGTGATGGAAGTTTTCTTTAAATACTACCAATCAACTCAATTCAATTTCTTTATCCTCCTTTTTCAATACAGTAATCTCCTTGAGATATGTCTTACGTGTATATCCGCAAACACACAAGCCATTGAATGCCCTCCCAGGGGGGCATTTCATGAAGGAACTTGTCGGAAAAAAATGTCCAACAAGTCAATTATATCCGACAAGTTCAGAGAAATCAGCCAATCACACTAAAGAATTTCTCAAAACTTGTCAGATATAACTGACTTGTCAGATATTTTATCCGACAAGTTCCTTCATGAAATGCCCCCCAGGTTGTAACAGTGCAGGCAGTATAGGGTATATGCACATCATCAAGCATCACTGAGAAAATAGAAAAGGCTATCAGTGATAGCTGTTTAACGCTATTGTATCTTCACCACCTAAAATCATTTTAAGCACTCAGTTTCATCTATATGCAAATCATGAAGAGCTCTAGGCAGCAT
The DNA here is from genome assembly GCF_964275005.1 of Diadema setosum. Classification (NCBI taxonomy): domain Eukaryota; kingdom Metazoa; phylum Echinodermata; class Echinoidea; order Diadematoida; family Diadematidae; genus Diadema; species Diadema setosum. The sequence goes on along the minus strand of NC_092704.1, from coordinate 30,824,050 downwards.
TCTCTCATATACCATCAAAATTGCCAAAGACACATTGTATGATGTTCCACAAATAGCTGCAGGTGACTATCAATACTTTTTCGCACCACATCCACTCTTGGTCTAGTCGTGGAAACGTGATTAAGATTTTACTTTTTTATTTTCCTTCACAACAGTCCATCCACATCTAGGTGGAAGACAAACATACATTATGTCAAAAGTCACCACATACTAGTAGTCATTGATCAATTGTAGTTATAAGCTCGTCTTACTGTAATTATCAGTAGCACAAGTACATTTTGATTTGCAATTCTAGAAATGTTTTGAAACAAGAGCTCAAGTCTTGTCCAATGACACACAGTCTACAGACAATCAAAATGCTTTTAGCATCATGAAGAGTCAACAGAGTTAACCACCCTAAACCTCCTTTGATGATATGGTATGTTTGATGAAAGGGTCTGAATAATGTCAAGATGTACTAAATCTCAGGGACAAGTAAATTGTAAATTCCCAGCTTGAGGTTGGAATGAAACTGACAGGACATGGGTTACAAAGAAGACCAAAGTCTGACCATTGTAAATGGGATGAGCTAGCATACCAGCCACCAGAGCACCAACAACAAACCCTTGGGAACTTTTCGCTTCTCTACCACCACACACACACACACAGAAATTGGCTGAGCCCATCAGATGAGAAGCAGACCACACTCAACCGGTTGTCTCAGCCATTTCTCGCTTCTGTGCCGTTTCAGTCCCGGCTTAATGCAAGTTGGTCTTCACGACTGGCACAATGTTTCCCGCGACGGCCATTAGCACTGTCCCAGCGTGGAGACCATGTTGTTTGGTGAAAGCATGACACAAAGATATCGATGAGAGCCCCCAAAGGGCAGATTTGGATATGGGTGGGGGGTGGGGGGCTAACAGCTTTACAATAATATGTACCCCTTATGTACAAGTGTAGGAACTGTATTGAACAAAGAAGAATAAATGAGAAAACAACAACAACAAAGAACCCACACAAATGCTCAGGGTGTTAGAGAACTGAGCAGAAGCCGTGTGTTCATATCTTACTGAGACAGCACCGAGGCAAAAGTCAATTTCTGAAAATGTAGGATGAAGATATTTTAGGCCAGCATGCAATTACATGGATCTGTCTGGCTGCTGACAAAATTACACCAGACTGGTTTCCCTTTCGTTTTGTTTTTGTTGAAAAAAAAGAACAACTTGTGGCAGTTGCAACTTCCCATAAAACAAGGATGAAGATGTTGAAGTCGTTTGTGGCCAGACACCTGAACACAAATTATAAGTGCATTTTAAAGGGGGGAAACCCTGAGTTGCACACAATGGTTGGGAACAGAACTACTATACATTGACTGTCCATTCACAGCTTACAATTAAAATGCTTGTGCCAAACAGACTTTGGCTTTTGATGCCTGGTGTGTAACATCAACACCAAGAGAATATACTATCACTTAAAAAGAGGGGAAAAGACATTTTAATCTAAAAGAATTATCCCTTTTTGACTGCAAATCCAACTCTAATACAACATAACAAGTATTTTTGGTAATGTTGCTGAGCTCCTCTTTTACCATCACATTGCATTTGTTGATGTCACAAGGTACCAAAGTAACGTGAGCTTTAAGCACCTACGGTTACTATTACAGTGTCTAACTGGCAAGTAGTAATGACAGTATTTCTGCTTTATTTATTCTTTTTAATTTCCCTTTTTAGTTTGTTAAAATATTTGAAATATCTCTCATCTTAGTTGTCACAATACTGTTCAAAATGTATTTATGGCAAGCTGGCTTTTTTTTTTTTCTTGTTTCTGTTCTGTTTCATCTTCCTATAATATTTTAGAGAGTGGACTTCTATTTTTACGGCAAAGAATTGACAGATGCCCATCCCATCGAAAATGTCATCTCCAGAAGAAATTTTGTGGATTTATGGATAAACGAAAATGGCTACACTTCCTATAAGCCTCGGATAACAAATGCTTCAGTTAAGGAGTGAGAGAGGTAGAGGAGAGAAGTGGGCCGAGCTAATTTCAAACGTCAGTCGCTTGGCTTATTCAAATTGCAGCAGTAATGCATGAACACCTTGTTACCTTTCATGGCTCATCAGGGATCGTGAAGTGGCATGAAGGAAAGGTAGAGAGCGAGAAAAACAGAGAAATACTGCAACAGAAAGGGGAAAGAGAGGGGAGAGGGGGGGGGGAGAGGGAGATGGGGAAGGAGAAGAAGGAGGGATAGAGAGAAAAAAAAAAGATTGGCATGGTGAGAAAAATGGGTGAGGGGTGCAGAGGGGAGTGTGGAGAGAGTGTGGTGGGGAGGGGGTAATGTGTGGAAGGGGCGTGGTGGGAGGGGATATGAGAGGGGCAACATTTAAGAGAGAGGGCGTGCGGTGGGAAGGGCGTGCGTTGGAGAGGGGGTGAGGTATTGACGGAGCGTGGTGGGAGGGGGTACAGGAGAGAGGGGGTGCAATAGGGAGGGAGTGTGATGGAGAGGGGTGTAGAGTAGAAGCGGTGCGGTGTACTAGTGGAAGGGGTACACTGTGTGGAAGGGTGTGGTGGGAGGGGATATGGTGGGGAGGGGTGAGGGAGACAGAGACTGATGGAAAGGAAGAATATTGAAGCATTTGTGAGGTCTGAATACAGTTGAACCTCTATTATCCGGCCTCCCTTTATCTGGATCTCTCTATTATCCGGACGCAATCTCGCCGTGATTCTTTTTTAATAATTACGGGAAGAAAGGGGGATTCCCAACTCCTTGAGAACTCCTACCCAAACACACATGAATTACATATTACTTCCAATAATTGCATCAAATTTCCTTCCAAATTGCTTACCTTCAGACATTTCAACATCCCGAAACATCCCCAAATGTAACAATGAAAAGGTTGCAGTATACACATTACTACAAGTGGTACTACAATGGGCTACATCAGTACATGTGTACGTATATGTACATGTATCCCAAAGCATTGAGTCTCCCGTATCCGGCCAAATCCCTTATCCCGATGAGCCCCGGTCCCGACTTGTCCGGATACGAGAGGTTCAACTGTACTCAGCTACAATTGCACACTGCAGTGATACAGTGTACGCTATAGGATGCTGAAGGCACATTTGAGTGCAGTTCCAATAGCTACAAGGCTTTATCAGTATTAGACCACTGAGTATTCACAATCTTTTATATCATTTAATAATGCTCTAATATTAATCACATCTTCAGATTGAAGCTCACGCGTTCATAAATGTCCAAACTGCTTACTCTGCATTGGTCATCCTACATCAGGCATCAATGAGTGCATGGTGTACCGAAATCAGAAAACTTAATTCATTCAACTTCATGTTCTTATTCAAGGTATGATTCTATATATTCCAATCCTCTGACACAATATCATTTAATTCGGACTACAAAGTTTCAATGTGGATGGAGAAGGTGTTTTTAGGTCAGACAAACCAGATTCCATAACATTTGTACAAATACTATTTATCAGACACATTGTCTGGCAAAGATGTTGCGATTTGTATGAAATGTTGTCAATCCAAATGATAACGAAAGCATGAAATATATGCTCAATAAAAAGCATTGAATGAGCTTCTGAAAACACTTTCAACAGAGCACAGGTGAAACTGTCACTGCCATTTTTTCTTTAATCTTTTGCACAACACAATTCTATCAATCAATTACTCATGCCACTGATCATATATTTTGAGATACTTCCCTTTAGAGACAATTCTATAGCTTGGTACAGGGTTGTTACTTTAAAAGACTAGTATTAATTTGGAGAATAAAGGGCAATAATATAAAAACAAAAATCCTCTGGAGTCACCTTATGAACGGAATACATTTTCTTCTGGGAGGACGGGTAACCAAAATGCCTCCCAGAACCTTGGGGCAGTGGCATAAAATTGCTTCTCTGCACCTCATTTCTCTTCTGCAGGCTGAGATATGACGCTCCTATGACTGTGATGCATGGCCCCACTAATATGATATTATTCTATGTGCTCGAAGCTTGTTTACAAGGTTTGGTCAAGGAGAGACAGAGCGAGCGAGAGAGAGAGAGAGAAAAAAAAATGCATGGCGTCGATGAACTGCCCTTCTCCAATACTTCACGTGCCATCCTGTTTTCCAACCTCAGCACATCTTCAATTTTCTCTAGGTGATCAGACATCCTCTCCCCTTTGATGCTGCATGCACTCTTCCTGCTCTCGATAACTGCTTTGAAGGTTTCACCGACCTGTCTGCGCCTAGGTTGATTGTCTAGACGCGCTTTTCCCCCTCTGGGCTGAACTCGGAGGAATCGCCTCAGTTTTGTGGGGACCTTGTGGGCGACTCTTACTCATGCTGCTGATAAAATAGCCTTGGTGAAAAGTTTGCCCCCTAACAAACTTTCAATTAGGGGGGTTTGGAGTCAAACCTTACAGTTTTGAAGTCAACAATTCAATGTTGTTAAAAGATTGCCCAGAGTGAGAAAAAAAAAATTACTTCACGCATACTGCAACTGGGTAAAGACAAAAGGCAAAACAACAACTCCCAAAAACCAAACCTACAAAGCTGTAACAAGTATGAGAAATGTAATACTGTTGGAACATGCCCTAATAAGTTAAAGCAATACCCCCTTCCAGCAGCATGACATGTCTTTAGCTTTCTACAGAAAAAGGGTAGAATTCCTCACCTCCATTTTACCGTTAGTCATGTAGTCATTTAATTTCCAAGACTTTAAAACTGGCAGTATTCTTGCAATTGCAACTTTGAATAACCTCAAACTACACAGGGGGAGATAGTGATATGATTTTGTAGTAGAATTGCATTGTGTTTTCTCATGATAAATGATATTCAGACTCCATGGCACAAAATGTGAAAAGACAGGAGATATCATCATCTATGTTCACAAAACAAGGTGGAAGATTATACTTTTAAGGTGGGAGATCGATCAAAACCTAAATGCTACAATGCTACGCAAGTAAATGTACATGTATTGTACACTGTTCATGTAGCATTGTCTGCTGTACAATTCAAATCTTTATTCCATTCTAGCTTTCAGTTGCACTGTATGTTAATATCCTCAGTGATAATTCTGCCAGTATTTGCACATAGCACATGAAAGTGATAGTAGTTCAAAGATGCTCATCATCTCTGTAATGCAAATTTTATCGCCCTAGGAAAGACATGATGACGTAGCATGGATGGAAAATTGTTTGAGATGGTTGAAAGCGTCAATTCTTTCCAATCAGAAGTTGAAAGGATCCTTGGAAAGGCAAACGTGCGTATCACAAAAAATGACACAGTTTTACATGTGGCATTGCATTTCAAATTTTATAAATCCTTTTTCAAAATTGGGTTGCATTAGTGATATTGCCAATGATAAATGACACACGAAAGTGACAGTGCTTTTAACAGGCTCATCTTGTGTCACTAATGCAAAGTTGGGGGGGGGGGGGAGAGACAGCAGTGGCATGGCTGGCAAATTGTTCAAGTCGGGTGAAAGAGTCGACTCCCCGTCTAAACTCGTTAAGTCCTAATTAGGTCCGATCACGCAGCCAATAAGATGACATTCACTTCGAGGTGGAATGCATCTTTCCCCGTCTCCTATGAGAATCCTCAAGAGAGGGACAAGGAAACACAGTGCACACAAAATGTGTTAAGAAGAAGAGAAGAAAGAAAGCAAAAATAAAAGGTTTGATGCTTGCTGGTTGTCGCTCTGTTGGTGAGAGCTGTCTCCTTTAAATCCAGTCCGTAACATCCATCATAACAGCTTGTTGTAGCTCATTTTAGGGGTGTATGCTTCTCCCTCCCTCTGCCGTTTAATCACATACACTGATTTACATGATGAAGCATGACGAAAAATTGGAAGACCACAAATCCTGTTCTAAAATAATGTCCTAGATTATCTATAGATTTATCTTATCTAAACAGAAAGAAATGCTCAAACTCTGAATGAAGACTGAACGCAATCTGCAAAACATCTTTGAAACAGACATGACTTTGAGAAAAAGGGACGGGGGGGGGGGGGGGAGAGGGGGTTGAGGAATGGGGTCAATTAAAGTGTAAGTATTTGTAATATAAACCACACGAAAAGTTGTGGATGGGTACAGAGCGCATTAAAAGTAGATCAAAATAACAAGAGCTGTTGAAGAAGACACAGAAGGAGGGATATACAGAGAGAGAGAGAGAGAGAGAGAGAGAGAGAGAGAGAGAGAGAGAGAGATAATGGGTAGCTAGGGGAGAAGGTGAAAAAGAGGTGATAGAGAAAAACTTTGGGGAAGGGACAACAGTCTACAAAGATATTTGTTTCTACCCACGCGGCATATTTTCTTGTATGATTGATACAGAACACTATCAAACATCAGCTCCTTATTGTATACCGGGTATTCAAGCCCTTACATCTCTTTATCCCACCCCTACCCCCTCCTCTTCCTACGCAATAATCCATTACCTGCCTGAGAGAGAAACAACATCTTCAGAAAATTACCCCCGGGATTGACACTCCAACACTTCCATTAATTAATACACTGAGACTCTGGATGCCTCAAAAGCTTTGATCTGCCCGTAAGCAGGGTGAAAAAAAAATAGCCAAAAAACAAAAACAAACCCATAAGAAAGAAAAAACACAAAACAGAGAGAACATGAAGTGGAAATCAACCCTGGTTGGGTGCTGTACTCTTTTGATCGCTTGAATGAAATTTTTTTTTATTGTCGCTAATAATGCAACATTATGCACATTGTGATACACCACACAGTGTGTGCCTAAAGTGATTACTAACATGTACACCTGAATGAATCAATTAACTCTTCCCTGCACATTCTCATGAGGTGTAGCTAAAAGTACCCAAGTGTGAATAAAACTCACTACCCTTTTGAATATTAGACCTGTAAATGATAGACCAACATAACATGTACCTGCTTAATATTGTTAAGGGGAGTTATGAGTTCACTTAGAATCAATTTACATTTCAGGTCTTTCCAAAATGCTAAAAAATGCAATTCATTTTGAATGTTTTATGAACGTTTTAGATGCTATCATTTTCTAAACATACCATGGTTTCAACACTAGGCAGATACACACAAAGTCCAACTGGAGGGGAGCTGAAAAACTGGACATTGTGATACACACTATTAAAGAAATCATCAGTTGATTGAAGACTTTTACATTACTGATCCTAACTCTCATCATGTAATGATCAAACTTTTTACTCAAAGTTGCTCTTAGCGGTATCCCTTTCCCTTAAGAATACATTGAAAACTGAAAAAGCTTCTTTCTCTCTTTTCTTTTTCTTTTTTTTTGTCACCAATGCTGAAGTTTCTTCAAGACGGTCTTGTGACACTTCGGACAACAGCTGAAAAATGGGTGGGGAGACTGGTGTGAATCCATATAAGCTACAGTCAGCAAGGACCCAGCTACTAATTAGTTCTGGCATAGGGCACTCAGCGGCACAAAATGCTGTTAAATCGGATATTCACGACAAGAGTTATCCCTTTTCATATCTCGGCTTTTGTACATTCGCCGGATGCACAGAGCATTATGTCTGCTTGGCAGTTGTGTCAACACCAATTTGCCGACAATGAATCACACGCAGGGCGTACTCTAGCTGAGAGACAGAGTGGCCGTCTCGGGCCTGTCTCTCGCAATGCCTTTCTTGGGGAAACCTTATGAGATTGAACTACGGAAAGGTCAGCCCAGCTCTGGATAATATCTGTGTCACATGCATTATGAGTTTATCAGTGTATTAAAAAAAAAAAGGAATGAAAAGAAAGTGGATACTGCACAGCTACTGTGATGCAGTTATACATACTTTAAGTTTGGACTATCGTTGACAAAGAGTAAAGCAAGACAATACTGATTCTGACTAACCCTAAAAAAAAAAGAACCATCTTCTTTTGCTTAATGTTTGTTGAAATTGAGAAAAAGTAAGAAATACTGCATAGCAAAACACACATTATTTTGTTTCCATGGCTAATGTCTTTTAATTGAAACCTTCATTTCTAACTATGATACAAAACATTTATATCCCCATCCCTGTTACTGGCTTTTGAAAAGTAAATGGCAATCTATCATTATTACAACCAAAAAAAAAAAAAACATTGCACATGCACTCATTAGTGAGAAATAGAAGACAAAACAAAATAAAAAAAGACAATACCCTTTCATTCAAACATATTTGCCTGTATCATTATAAAGTGCACTCATTGTTAAAATAATCTGGCATTGAAATTTCTGCCTCACTCTTGGAAAACAAAGGTAAATTGGGAATGTGAAGTTATATTGCATACAAGAAGAAAACTGCACTTTGACAGAAACTGCAATACAAGTATCATACTGGGAATGCACTAACAGCAAGCAAAGTGTGAGTTGCACAAGTATTGTGAACTAATCAAATATCCCTGATGAAAGAATATCATGTTGCCTTCCTCATGTTACTGAAGAGAGCATTTCTGCTGCCCATACATAATAGAATTATGACAGACGAGAGAAAAAGTGCCCTATGCATAATTGTGTCTTGGGTTTAAGCATATGGAAAAATACTCAGTGTACAACTTTCAATAAATTACATTTGCTGAATGGCAACGCCGGCAAGAATGACATGCAACAGAAAGAAATTAATATCTAATTTGTTGAGGAACATATGCAAACTTTATGAAGACAAACACAGAAAAGAAGCAAGTGTGTTTATAGGCAATGACAGCCAGAAAAACATAATATGACATTATATGGCTTCTTCAACACTATTACGGGTATACCTACATTTGTACATGTAGTTTCTATAATATTCCACATACTATTAAGAATCTTGCTATAGGATTGGTCAAGAGCTGATCACGTGATAAAGCGTAGTTTTGCCCATCACATCACCTGAGAAGAAAAGTTTGTTACACTCTATGATGATAGTCATTTTGTTTTGCTGACCTCTTAGTCCACACAGTCATAACGCGTGATATAACTTACACTTTTGAGTACGCACGAAATGAAAGTGTGTTGCACTGTGGTCTATCATTTGACTAGGTCAAGTGATAGACCACAGTGCAACGCACTTTCATTTCAGTGCCACGCGCAGGGCGCGGAGCAAATTTGTTGTTTTGTCATCTACGCGCATACGTCATAAAGTAAACTACGTAGCCTAAGCCCTGAGGATACCCTAAGACAGCTAAAACGGGTTCAGATGTGGAATAAAATGGGAATATCTAGGACCCTAGATGTGGAATATAAAGCAAATAATCAACTTTTAGTTTCAGGCAATGAGACAAACTATCACTTCCTTGGTGATCTGAATGTGTACGCTATCTTTCCTCAGCTGCGCTTCGGAAAGATAGCTACATCCAGATCGCCCCGGAAGTGATAGTTTGTCCCATCACCTTTACCAACGCTGATTATTTGCTTACTAGTAAACACTTGTGTATATCCTTGCTGAAACTTATGGCTATTGCTCTAAAATAGGCACATGTGCGTAATAAGAGAAATGACGCTGTGATATGACTGATAACATAATTTCAGTTGGGTGAAGACAAAAATGCAATATTTTAAACAAAATGTACATGTCAAAAGTATTGCAATTTGAGAACAGATTTGATTGTGGTTGCTCTTTAATGTTTTATATTCGTTAACCAATTATCCACAAAGTGGGCAGGTGCAGTATCCATCGATCTTCTGCACTAAAGCGAATTGCATGTGGCTTGTTGGGAAATACGATTGCTACTGCACAACATCATAACGTAGTGTTCAACCTACCCACTACTGCAAGGAATGGCTCTTCAGAGTACAATAAAAGTTGTATGCAAGTATCTTTTTTTTAATTTTTTTTAAATTTTTTTTTTTAAACAAAAATCCTCTTCATCCCCCCCTCCCCCATTCAAAGTAAAGTGATGGGACACACATTTTTGGCAGGCAGTTAATCATTTATGTCTACGTAGATGAGAAAATGCAACACAGAATGATCAACAGCTGTTTATGTACCAAATGCATCTGAAAAAATATTTCTCAGTACATGGACTTTTTCTGAAATCATTACTTTGAAATGCCACTTCTGAATTTATTGTCCATCCACATTGAGTGATTCAGGGACTTCCTTTTTTTTTTTTTTTTACAGAGAAAGCCTCAGCGGAAAATTCTCAGTATTCCTTTCTGGTATAAAAAACGCTAATCTTTAAAAGCATAATTGTATCAGGACAGAAGTCCTGGAAACATGGACTCTTGTCCTTTTACCATCAAGGCATGACAGCTTTGTTTGTGAACTCCGTCTTGGTTCTCGCTCTCTGTAAAATGACATTTTTAAGCCATACATTTCCTCTCACTCCTCGATGGCATTTGTACTCAGAAAGCAGCAAGTTCTGCCTCTACTTCTCTGCGAAGATTTAAGACGTAAATGTTGCCAATTTAGGTCCCGACACTGCAGCTACGGCCATCTGTTCCGCCACGATAGATCCACTGCACCATCACACGCAATGCATGCAAAAGTTCTGCCGCTTCTGCATCAACACGCTCTGACAGAAGAAGGTGATTCACTGTGCGCAGCGGGTTTTACGATTTACGGCGGTATTTACCTGCAGCAGACAAGAGTTTGACATACTTACGGCAGCATCTTACAGGAGCTGCTCAGCCTAACAAGAGAAGGCTCCCCCTTGACTCTCCCCATCTACCCCCCTTCTTCCTCTTCTTCCCCTTTCCCCTAACAACACACCATCCATCACAAAACAATGAATATGACATCATAAATTGTGGACGAAGATAGATATTTAAGCTTTCATTTTGCATTTTGAATCTTATGCTAACTTCATCAAAGAAAGGGTATCTTAAAAAAAAAATCATGTTATATTCTGACTCTCTTGATACATAATGTCTTGTATAATGGGTCTCCACATTTGGCTGCAGAGATATGCTGAATAATGCAAAGACCCGACCCACTGACCAGGGAGGTGCTTTCCACCTCCCTGCCCTGACTTTGCATTTGAGCCTACAGTATACTGCCTATTGTGTTGTATCACTTACACAATCTGAAGGGACAGTGCAATGTGGATGGCACAATTGAGTGCAGAAAACTGGGTTACAAAACCCCTCGCTCAGACCCTCCATAGATTCAGTACACTTTTTTTAATGACCATTTCCAAAATATTCCATCAGAAATGTGCACAAGATCATTTCTACACACAAAAGATCTAAAGAAATAAAGAATACAAAAGACTGTAATTGAGTTTACTGTTCAGAGTAAAAACAGCGTAAGGACCCTCCCTTTTTCAGACAGCTGCCTTGAGAGCTGGTGCTCTACTGACCTGGATATATACAGTTAGAATAAAATTCGAGCAGCAGGAGTGGACTATAAATAATCAATGCAATTCTTTTTCTTTTCTTTTTTTTTTTTTGGGGGGGGGGGAGTCACTGAACTGAAAGCTGAGAATCTAGTCCTACTTGATTAGATATTGTGCGAGTTCTCTATTTGCAATTTTGATACAGATTCTTTTAGTATGCATGGTCTTGCCAAAGAGAGTCAGAAGGTTATTTGTACAGTTTACAGGACTTCTCAACTGATGATGTGCAGACAGCAGATATATAGTTTTGATTTAAATAATGTTGGATATGCAGCAGTATTTGAATAAAATGGGTAAAAACTTATGGAAAAGAATATGAATCATATAAGCCATCTTAAAGGACGGTAAAGCCTGACACTGAAAAGTCATGTGACTATACCATTCCTCATTCATATTTTTTTTTTTTTCTTCTGGATATTTGAAAGTGAAAACATATATTGTTCCCCTAGTAGGCAGTTATACGTACGTAGAATGATACATGTATCGTGTATGATAGTTGCCCGATTTCATCAAAAACTTACCAAATCAATATAAGGATGACACAATTCAGGGGTCAAGTTACAGTGTACTGGTAACCATCACTTGAAAGGTTTCACCAAGTATCAGAAGGTACAGATTCATTTTATCTTCATGGTTAGTCTTCAGAACATTTCTTCTCTTTTTTTTCTTGAAAGTATTTACTTGGTACTGGATAAATGTTGACCATGGAGAAGCTAATGATAGTGTCGATGTTTCCCTTCCCCAACTTATTTGAAGAGATTTAAAGTCAACAGAAAGTCATTAAAAGAATTGAGGGGTACATCGACTACATATCCTTGAGCAAGACAGGTAGATCACATAACGTAACTCTAGGATGTTGGTAGGATTGAAACAAACAAAAAAACAAACAAACAAACAAACAAACAAACAAACAAACAAACAAACATCCAGTATGGCACTGAGGCTGAAAAATTGTGAGAAGCAAGAGATTACACAACAACACAAATTCTTATACACTGTACCTTGTATTGCATAATATACAGCATAATATACAGTGAAGCTTGTTGATACATGAATGGAATATAATAGGATATGATACAGGAAAATGGGGTATGAAGAATGGAGAACAGGGGCTTATACAACTCTCTTCTCTCTCTCTCTCACCTCCCCACCCCTCCCCCCCCCCAAAAAAAAAAAAAAAAAAAGGGGGGGGGGGGCATGAGTCAGGCAGGGGTGGTTGACATACTTCGGATGGCTAGAGGAGATTGACCTGACCAGTGTAATGAGGAGTAGGCATGGATGGCTCTCTTATACATAAAGTGTTGGGTGAAGGGGTCAGGTTGGGGTGTGTCACTCAAAGGGAAAGGGGGGGGGGGTTCCACATGATGGTGGGGAGGAAAAGACAAGATAAAGAGTTCTTAATGCAGGGGATACTGAAAAACCAAACACATTAGATTTGCAAGTGCTGACTGCCTGTTTTTTTGCGGCATTAACATTGTGTGAATTGTCACTGGCATTCAATGCACTATGCCGACAAAACCTTGCATGCGCACTTTACTTGATTTCACAAATCATGGCTCCTCACACACTTTGCTATTAAGGTTTCACAGAGGAATGTGAAAATTCCTGGTTTTACAGCAGCACAGTTATAGGGAAGGCAAAAGAAAATGGTTGCAACCCGATGTTTATATTCACAAGAAATATGGGGCAAGTGCTGTTCTTGGTGGGGCAGGGTATGAAGTTGGTGGAGGAGGAGAAACTGCCTGGGGTACGTCAACAAAAGTGACTTGGCAAGTTTATGTAACTTCCTTCACATTTTTGTTTTGTTGTTGTTTTGTTCTTTGCAGGTTTGAAACCCAGCCATGAGAACATGAATAGTGTCGGTGAACACAGCAGTATGCACCTCATGAACAAGAATCGATTGGTGGTGTGGCTGGGAAGCAGGGTGCAAGGACATGTAGAGTGGGGAAGCCATGGGAGTTCAGTAGTAAGCACTTCACATATGAAGTGACTGTGAATTCATTAACGATGAGAGTGAGTTAGGGAGTAGGTTAGCGGGAGAAAGAGACAGCAAAAGAGATATAAGAGAAAGGCTGTCTTCACTTGATGGGAACAGAGCAGAAATAATGGCATGGTTCAGCTTTATAAGTATTATCTGATGAACCAGAACAGGTATGAAGAGCGTGAGAGCGCTCCACGTAATGGATATGACGCGATGGACAAGAAAACAAGACAGGAAGTGCCTTTCACACTAGTGCAAACATCACAATTTTGATCTTGGCACGATTTCATGTGACGCACACACCATGCAGAAGCACTCTTTTACAAATGTCAAGACTGCCATGATTTGTACTCTATGTCATCTATACATGTCATCTATAGCACTTAGCTTTTGAGTAATGAACATACAACTGTAATGTTAAGTATTGGAAATGTATGCATCACATTTTTTTGTTTTTTTTTGTTTTTTTGGGTGCATCTCAGCCAATATCTAATGGCAGTAACTTGCCAATATGATTAAGCCTTACTCTGCTTTGTTCTCTAATTGGAACTTACACTGGAGTGCTTTCTTTGCCAATCAGCACAGATGTCTGGGAACTGACTGTCAATGAATAGAGATTAGCTAATCCCCTGACAATCACTGTATCACTATGGCCTTCCTCTAAGACTGAGGCACAATCCTACACTCCTGAGTGAGATGGCTTCCTTTACAACTGGGTCAAGACTGGATATATATTCCTGATTGCTGATGGAAAAATCCTGGCAAGTTAAGCCCAGTGCCTGGGTGCATAAAGGGTTAAGATTGTGAACTCAATTACGCTGCCTTGCATATAAATCTCGGTGGAAGCCTCCGACATGAGTTGCATAAAAACACTGCAAAAATATGCTGACCAAACAAACATTATGCACAGATTTAGTGGACGAAATCTCCAATTCTCTCGTTCCCATAAACCTTAAAGGGTGATGGCAAGAAAGTACCTTCTGCTGCTGACAGTTTTGCCTGCTGAATGTCATTAGCCTTTATAAACCCCGCATTAGGGAAAGCAAAGAGGATTAAGGCAGCGTTATCATTCAATGTAAAGATATTCTCCTTGCCAGTGGGAAAGAAAGGGTCATGGCAAATTCAGGCCAAACCTGATAATTTATTGTACAGCAGCATCTGCCTGCTTTCACATTTTTAAATCATGTATGTGTCTGTCTGTTGATATGTCTGTATGAATTCAGTAGATGAGGAAAAGGGGGGGGGGTGGGTAGTGATGGAGAAAGGAGAAGGAGTGGGTGCGGATTCCTCTACTGAACACTTCATCCCTCAAAACCGCCCGCCTCAAACTTGTAAGCCGATATCAGCGAATTCCTCCAGAGTAATTTATTGTCTACCATGTCAAAACTAATTTGCTTGGTCATTGTGAACAAAATGTGCATAGAGGACTGTAAAAAGAAAAAAAAAAAGAAATAAGAATGAAGCAACCAGCATAGTGTGTAAGAATACAAGAAGAATGTTATTTCCTCTTCACTTGCCAGTTTACATTCCATTAAACTACTTTATTTTGCTTTAATTCACTTGTTGTTCAACAGTGTATTATCATTATCAATCCATGTATTGTATTTCTATCAGGCAACAGGCAAGTGTTATTTTTTTTTTTAAATTACAAGTAAACAGGAATCCTTAGGAGTCCATTTTCAAATTTGAAAATAGTGGTCATTGTGCAGAAAAACATGAAATATCCAGGCCTCAGAAAAACAACCAAGCAAACCGTAAAGTATAATTTGAAAATTTATATACCACAACTGTTCTTTGTAATTTCACATCTTTGTTAGATCATTCCATCCAGGAAATGGCAAAACTTTTACAGCACAAAATGCTGGAAGGGGGGGGGGGGTTACAGTGGGAAGAATGATCAAAATAATGGCAGTGCTCTTTGACAGTAAACTCTGAACACTACCTTATGACCCTGAAGGGTTGCTCGTTATGTTGTTGCTATTGCGTTCTTGACTGTGCTGTTTGTTTTCCTTCAACAGCATACTGACTCCACCTCCCCGCCAGCGAGTTTTATACATTGTGCACCTTGCTTTTAATTTCAACTGGTACCTGGGACTTTGATCAAAGAAAAACAAAAACTACAGCTTGTCCTCACTGAGTTACAAATTGCTCGATCAATTTGTTTAAAACTTCCTGTTTTTGTGCCTTTTATAACATTTGATTATCCATATTGATTCAGGACCCTGCCTTACAAGGTGTTGTAGAGGACCAGTGGCAACATGCTAGGCATGTGGTTTGCCACTGGATCAAAGCTTACATCAACCATGACAATCAACCATTCATCTCTTCACCGTGCAGGGTCAGAATCTCGCAGCACAAACACCGTTTTACAGATTCTGGCAACAGTGAATGATCAAACAGTCGTGGTATTTGAAACTGTACACATTCACTCAACAAAACGTCCTTCTGTGAAATAAGAGGAGCAAAGTATTCAGCCTGTGCATTCCTGTATTTGTCAGTATAATGATTTAGCAATGATTGATTTTAAATTGGAAAATTCTGAACACAGAAGGTGAGGCACTAGAAACAAATCGCACTTGTTGTGAACACACAATGTATATTGTAAGACTCATTGACTGTAACAAACATGGCTGACTTTATGATATCATAATACATATGACACTTCAAAAAACCATAATATTCTGTTTTCTGTCCAATCTTACGGGACATCAATTCTCTGTTCTTTTGAGCATAGAATGGAGTTTTCCCTTTCAGTCATATCTGGGTTTATATCAAATGAAGTCAAACATTTGGGCACATGAAGTATGATTTAATTGCAGACGTCCCATCTTCTGTGTATGCTGTCACTTTAAGCCACTGAGACCCCACTACTAGAGAGACTGCAATTCTACCCCCATGACATTTTAAAAGCAACACTTAAACCATTTCAACCTACATTCACTCAAAAAAAAGTTTACTTCTCGTCTAAGTTGTCAATTTTGACTTGTTAGCACCTGGTCCTTGTACTTTCTCTGACTACCCCCCCCCCCCCCCCCCAACTTTGCAATGATAAGAGCCTTGTCCAATACGTTGCGCAGGAACGTGAAGCACAAATTGAATTAATGTGATGAACAGCTAGGATCATGACACGTCACACTTGTGACTCCCAACAAAGTGAAGAAGGAGATCGGGGGTTACGCATCAGCTTGGAAACTTTTCCTTTGCTGATGGTAGAAGACAACACACGAGAAAAACAAAATCAAAATAAAATACAACAAAACCATAAAATGAAGAGAGCACTCAAGATGTCCATGTAAAACCTTTTCAGAATGCAATTTACATGATTGAAATTGCCACTCCAAGCATGCAAAGGTCATCAGAAAGGTGAATTCGAATATTCCACGGTTAAGGCGAGCTCTACAAAGCATTTCACTTGAAGCTGTCTGAAGAACGTCGAAGCAAAACAGAATATAAAATGAACTGGAATAACAGGAAAACAGGAAAAATGGGAGCGTGATCAAGGATAATGTGGAAGAGATGACATATCACAAAAGGTTTATTTCTCTATTCAGGTTAACATCATCTTTATCAACCTACAACATCAAGGAAAAAAAACAAACAAACAGACAAAGAAAGACACATAAAACCTTGTGCAGCCAGAATCATAAAGCATGAGAAAAGCACAGCACAGTATTTACTTAAAAGAGCAAAGACGACTGCCATGAAATCAAAATGCTCTCTGGTGTTGGCATCATCTGTGGTTATGGGATCTGTAAGTGATGGTTATCCATTCGGTCATTGACCACTCTGGCCTCCATGCATTAATGTCCACTTCTCAAAATCACATTGCATTCCAACTCACCACAACTAGGGCCTTATTACTATTAATACCATCATTTTTTTTTTTTTTTAATATTTAAGACATATCGTCAAACTCAAGGGGGCAGAAATGATAAATGCCAGCCTTGATTTACATCTAGCCAATGCAAACGAGCATGATTGTCTAAGAGGGGGAATTCACCACTGATAAACCAAAATAAGACGGACTGGTACTGAGGCTATCCAAGTGATATCCCTTTCCTCTCTAACCACAAATCACAAACCACAAATCTATCTCTCCTTGGGAAACTGGACTTGCAATGGATGTGCAGTGGATACTGCCTTCCTTCTACCCGACAAACTGCGCGAGTTCAAGGCACTGGAAAACTACTGCTAGGATTGGGATGGGGTTGGCGTGCCGTCAGAGATCTTGGACATGAAATGATGATTCACTTGGTGTGCAAAACCAGGATTTTTGAACATTCAGTTGACATCCATCCATAGCAAACAAAAAAGAAATAATCTAACATTTACGCAACTAGCAAATACCTCTGAAGTTACATTACAGCACTGAAATGATATTGAGCAAAAAATCTGCACGCTATGTGTACAATTGAAGGCATGTTTGAAAATATTTCATGTCATGATTTAATTTGTTTTGTTTGTTGTTTATTTGATTCTGATGGTAAAGTTCACAAGGATTTTTGCTGAAATCAAAAAGGCTTGAAATGAGGCAAAATAACAAGTGCCATCTCAGTGTCTGTCAAAGGTCATGATGGACCTGCTGATGTGAAGGGTCCAGACAAGGCACAGAGCTGTTGATTACAAGGGCAAACCTCGTACTCACATATGTTGCGGTCCAGAGTTTGGCCTCTGCATCGAAGGAGATGAAGACGAGATCCTCTGGTACTCCTTTCCTGGCCATGATACGCTGCAGGATCAGGTTGGAACCTGGACCAATCATGAGCAGATTATATTCATACATTAATTTCATAGAAACATATAATACATAAATATGAAATGATAAAGTTTTTTTTTTAATTTTTTATCCAGGGTAGCCTCTTCAGTGTTGCCACTGCTCTGGTACCAGAGGGCCCTGCCATCATTATTAGCCTAGCATTGCCAGGTACCCGTTAAATACACCTGTGTTGAGAGGAACATGTTGGGTAAAAAATCTTTTCCAAGGACATACATTGTAGGCACAGGGTGGGAATTGAACAAGGGTCCTCAATTGAGAGTCAGGAGTTTTATCCACTATGCCACAATGCCCCCACAGGAATTTAGGTCATGATATTGATAATGTAGATAAGGAGAAAGGTTTTTACTGTTGCTAATATGCGATGAAGATTGATATCAATGCCCAAATCATGTACAGAAAAACAGTTGCAAGGTTATAGTCACAAGATCCCTGTCAGAAACCACTATACTAGCTAGACAAGCCACCATTCCTTCATACAGTGTAGGCACATAAGATTTTAAAGTAACAGCAAATTAGAAAAGAAAGTAACTCCTGCAATTTTTCAGGGAGTAATGAACTCATCAAGCAAGGGTTTGTAAACTTTATGTGTGGAGCATGGTGACTACACTCATGTTTTCCCCTTTCCACGTACAATGTACAAAGTGTCCCTGAAACATTTAATAGGTAATAGCGTTTGATATAGAATGAAGTCCCATGATTTGGATTTCAGGTGATCATGACATGGTCAAACTGTAAGTATACTGGCATGCTGTAGGGTTTAATAAAATCATCACCCCTTCATGGGACATCTATTTCAATGAAACATATTAAAAATCTGAACAGCATACAACTCTCACAGTTTGCAAAAGGGCTTGAAGTATTCTGGATAAAATTGCTGCAGGAAGGATTATTTCCCAACTTTTGCGTCTTGCTATTTAAAGTGTGTCCATGAAACATATTAACTCTATAGAAGGAATGTTTTTCTTTTGTGTTTTTTCTTCAATGGATATACATTGTACGATGATCCAATATGTTAGTGGTATATTGCTATCTGACTCAACAAGGGTTTTTTCTCATTTGTGAAAAATCAGAGAGTAACACACATAGATAGGCAATCCATCACATCAAGGAACCGCCATATAAAGCACAGGATTCAGTGAATCTGTAGAGTCTCTCAAGAGTAGATCAAGTCTGCCAAATTTCAATTGGGGTATTCATTTTACTGCCTGGCAGACATCTTAAATCTGAAATTTATAGGGCATTTTTTCCCCTCATGAAATATAAGGAAAATTGAATTGCAATCAAAAAGCTTTGTCTGATAAATCAGGTAATTCTAAAAGCCATCATGCAGCGTGCCTCCAAACGTTTGAACTGGGCTGCGCTCTAAGGCAATTATTTAGTGACTGAATACAGCACTACATAATTTGATTTAACAGTGTACAGTTCGACCTCGATTATCCGGCCATGTTGGGACCGGCGCTCATCCGGATAAGCGAATTGGCCGGATATGGGAGACACAATGTTAATGTATATAGCTGCCGTCCAAGCTGCCGTCCCAGTGCACTGGCAGCTAGGCAGGTAGCGTACCCCGCAACGGTGGTGTAATCTATGCTAGCCTGCACAAAATTGTAGTCCCCTCTTCACAAAAATAAAGTATATCTTTATGTGAAAATCATACATTTTTTACCTCATTAGATACTGAGAAACCTATCATGCACATCTTCTGAAATTAGTGAAATAGATCCATGAAAGTCACTGTTTTTTTCTCAATTTTTGGATGCGTGATCGCGTCCGGATAATAGAGATTTCCGGATAAAAGGAGGCTGGATAATCGAGGTCGAACTGTACTTTAATATTCGAAAGTGCTCAATGTATATTGCAACATACAGTACAAATGCTGGTTGTCTCTGAGGAGATATACATGCAATATTCATACATCTGTTTAGCATTAATTATACATTTCTTATTTTATCACATGTTCGGGCATACAGTGCATGGTAGTGATGGGTTTAAGCGATTAAATAGGATACAGTACAGAAAGCTGCCCTGTACAGAGTCATACACGAAGGAAAGAAATAAAGAGGCCAAAACACAACAGTTGGTTCAACCATTTGCATTATGACTTTTATCATTTATAATTCAAAGCACATCTTGTTCATTCATTCATGATTATATCCAGTCCTTCTCATGAACCCTACAAAACTTGTTTAGGGAGACCAAAATTGCCTCCCTGCATATTTGTGCGAAATAAAGAGTTTTATTGCAAACAAAATCATCTTCAGTGGATCAAATTACTCGGTAGAGTTTTATTCATCTTTTGTTTTGTTTTTGGCTTGGTTGTTTTGACAGTAACATCTTGATTTATGCATTGCCCTACATCTACTCTTCGAACAACAATACAGACAAAGACAAAAAACAACAAAACGGAGGGATAGACAAGAGCATCAAACGTGATGTATACCGAATCCTTTAAAACCAAATAAATTTTACTTCTTGCACGCAAACTGCCACTGTCAATGTATGTTTCAATCCATAGACATCTAAAATATCTCAGCGCCCTAACTGTGATAAATGAGCCACACAAACAGAAGATCTCGGAGAGAACTTTCGCTTGTGAGCCAATCAAACGAGAAAAGAAGAAAAAAAATATAGTACAAAGAGCGCAGTGATGTAACAGCCTCTCTTGGTGGCATTTACACAAATCCTGCTTTTGTACAACATGCCAAGCTGAGTTATCCTGAAACTGATCCAAACCAAATTTGGAAACACAAACATGCCAACTCTTATTATCAGAGTCATACTTCATGGGATCGATGGCGTAAAATGTATGACATGCAGTACATCATGCTCACTGGATCAATTCTTCTGAAAACAAAAACTACAAAGTAGTGGAGGTAGATAAAGTAATATTTTTGGAATCATATTTTACACCTGACAGGATTGGCCAGCGGTTTTACTGGCAAGAATGAGTGATTGTATGATGAATAAACAATTATCATCTCATATTCTGGCTATTAATATTTGTATAGAGCACATCTACAGCGAGACATTCATCTGAAAATGACTATGAAGATTTACTTGATCAAGAACACTCATAACACCATATGAAATTTAGTGCTTTGAAAATAAAAGAAAAATTACGCTGGCAAAATTGCATTTTCAATATCAACAGGCACAATTTTCTGATTGCTACATTTTCAATATCAAGAGGCACAATTTTCCGATTGCTATTGTTTCTTATCAAAGACTATAACTCCTATCCTTTGGATTAGAAGTCAAATGGAATTCTGGCACATTGGGAAAAACAACAACAACAACAACAAAGATTTTTTGGTTTCTTCACTTTTTGTGTAGAAGAAAAAAACAGAACACAAAACAAACCCAAACTAAAACCCAAACAAAGACAAATGCAAGTAGTGCCCTATCTCAATCATCACGCTATCAATATCCTCAGAATTTGGCAAAAGATGGGTGTACTTGTGATTTCTAACAACTTTTTATTCCATACATACACAACATTGCCTTAGTTTGTATGTACAGTAATTTAGGTCAGGACAGAATTTGGCATTTATGCTGTATAAAGAATGGAGTGTTTTATGGTGGCCATGTAATTCTCTAAACCACACAGTTCTACATGACTGCATTAAGTACCGGTACTACAAATATCTGTGGGAAATATGTTGTTCCACACAAGATTATTATCAATACAGTTGGGATCTCTTGTTATTTTAATTCAGACTTTGGTCTATAACCCCCCCCCCATTATTACAAAGTATAAAGGAACACATATAAACTGAAAGTACAATAAGGCAAACTGAAGCCTTTACTACACAGAGTTGATCACTAGTGTTTCTCTTCAATGTTCATATCTGTAATGCACTTAACAATCATGTACAACAATATACACAGGGAACAAATTTATGCATCAGTTGCAGCCCAAAGCCAACACTACATATTACATGAGAATACTCTCATTTACAGTTCAGTAAAATTCTCCTTCCATACTCATTACCAGCCGCTCAAGTTCAGCATGTGGCAAATGGGCATAAGACTGAGAGGCATATATACACTGTAATTTACCATAGTGACCGTATCGAACTGTCTCATTTTTAAAGTGATGCCACATTTCACTCCGTTTCATTGCATTCAGTCAGGCAGCTGCTGATATTCAACTGCACCGAAGAGAGACGCAAAATCAATACCGCCTTTGTTCTATTTCTACAGATGTATTGATGGGTTTTAAAGGTTGTTGATGATTCCATGTTATTTATTTGTTTGTGAGATCTATGTGTACATGTTAATGAGAATGTCATCTCACTGTATGTTACAGTATGGTATTCATATTCTTCACATTGTTCTACCAGTTGCATACATTTTTTTAAAACAAAAATGAAAATGGAGACCCCCCCCCCCCCCCCACAAAAAAAAAAAAAAAAAAAGGAGCTACATTATGACACAAACTATTTGGCTCTCGGTCATTCAATAAATAAAATGTGTTGCACATATTTTTTTTTCCTTAAAACTTAATAGCTACAATTTAACACTACATATCACATATATACATTTTTTAAAGCAATAATTCCGTAATCTATCGAACTGCAAACGTGTTTGACTAATCATGGTTCCCTTGGTATATATAGCATTTTATTAATAATGACATAATATAAACATCTATCTTATCATCTATCTATCTACCTAGCAATCTATCTACAATCTTATCATCTATCTATCTACCTAGCTATCTATCTACAACCTTATCTATTGACAGGGCTCCAAATTAGCGGTGGCTCAGAAAATTAGATGTTATGCCACCAAATTTCCAAAAAGATTATCTTTGGGTGGCTCGATCGGGTAGCTAAAATTCAAAATAAATCTTTATAAATAGGTCTCCATGTCCTTTTATTTCAGTCCATTACATTTCTGTTTTCAGGCTACCAGAGAAAAAAAAAAAGTTAGTGTCAAGCCCTGCTATTGATATGTGTTAAATATATACAGCATGCATACACACTCACATTTTCTTATTATAATTTCTTATTGTTTTTCGTTTGTTCTTGTAGAAGGAAGAAAAGAGCACACACCTTACTTTAAGAACATTCACAACTATTTGTGCATGAGACAAGTTATTGCTCAAAGTCTTGCAAGAAAGCCTCTTCCCCGTCTAAATACTCTCACTTGCTGTTTTTCTTTAACCAGTTTATACTGTCACTTGTTTTTTCCTAATCTTTCACTCTTTCTTTTTTTCATACAACGTGGTCAACATTATCCAGAATGTTGTGACAGAGACATCACAAACAATCGGAAAAGGGCAATAGTATGGAACGTGAGCTCCTTTATTGACAGAAATTCAAGCTGATGGAACTCTCATCAGCTGTACAGAGGCGTGATTCTAAGCAAGCTTTCTTGCTTGGAGGGGATACCTGACGGCTTGGTCAGTCAGTCCAATACTCTACGACAGCTGAACGATCAATACTTTTAAAGCATAACAATTCTGACAGCATCTCTCCAACAAAATCTGGCTCAGCACACGGACATTTATTATTTTCACGCGAGTGGAGTTCTTACCTTCTGAGATGAAACCTTTTAATCTGTCTTCACTGAATGTTTCTGCTGTTCTCTGCACCTCCTACAAACATGGAAAAACAAACAAACAAACATACAGACAGAGTCAGAGAGAGTCAAACAACCTATTGGAATACAAAAGGTGTTCCTTGAATACTTCTTACATGGATATTTTTTCTGCTGACAGTTGCTTGATTTTTTGACTTTTACCAAAATATAACTGCTGACACATAATCTGCATTAACTTGCCAAGTTTTGTTCACTGTGCTTTAGCTGATCTGCCTCTACCCATCTTTTACCTACTGCATACAGAGCAACAGCTTGTGGGAAGCAGCTTTCTCAACAATCAATCTTTAAACAGCAACACATCCAGTCGGATTAAAAGGGGGAAGTTACCCTTGACAATGTGAGGAATCCTTCCTTGAGAGAATGCATGCCAAAGTCAGTCTTCATAACTTTGAATTCTGATGCAACATATATATTTTTTATCAGATCTGCCTTGTCCCATGGATGTCAAATATAGCTCAGCAGGCACAGGAAGAATATTCCTTTTCTTACATCATTATCTATTTCTAGTCTCCAAATTATCTCAGTCGTTTCAAATTGTACAAAAGAACATTGGTTATGACATACTTTGTACATCATAAGACATATCACATTCATACTATACTTATTAATGAATTTGAAGCAGTGATTAAACTAAGAATGACAAAGACAGGACAAAGCTCAAAGGTTACTGAACTTCGGCTAAAGACTGTCACATCCAGTCAGTGGTGATGTGCATTGGTGGAATTGAAACACAAGTTCGAGGTTCAAAGGACAAGGTCATTGGTCACTATACTTTTGCTTCTCAGACAGGGTAGAAATGCACTGATAATCATTTGCTTGGACATGATGGAGGTAGTATCAAAATCACAGGACAAGTTAAAACTTACTGTACTTTGGTATAAAACAGTACAAAGAAGAAGTTCATTTTCCAGCCATACCTAAGCTATGAATAACCAGTGGTACTATCTGGTAAGAAGATCAGGAGTTAACAAGACATTGGTGGCTTTAATACAATGACAGGGGTGAAAAGTCAAGAGTTAAGGTTTGAAGACCACCAAAATTTAAGCATACATATGTGCCATTTTCTGGCCAAAAATTTCACTATGTAAGTCTCCTCCCCTCCCCCCCCCCAAAAAAAAAAAAAACAAACAAACAAACAAACAAACAAAAAAAAAAACAACCAACAAATATATATATATATAGATTGCCGTAAATGGATTGAAATAAATAAGGAATGAAATAGACTTATAAGAAAATAGATATTTGATGCAGAGGGTTAAAGGTCCATCCTTGGCCAGTGGTCAAGGTCAATAAGCTTTATCATGCTATATGAGAAGCATGGTCATGTACACGTACGGCACATCGTATAACAGTGATTGTGAGATTCATGTAAGTGGAAGAATCAGCTGACTAGTCAAATTGCTCTGGTTTCAAATTTGAATTTCATGGAAGCTTGCGGGATTTGCAGAGATGTAACCTTGTCTTTGAAAGGAATTCAACATGAGGTGCAGATAACCCCTCAAGCTTCTGGTCTACTATGGGTATTTACTGTTTCCCATCACGTAACAATACTCAACTTCAAAATCTACCTCCTAGTATGTCCTCTGCTCCCAACAATGTGACTGAGGTGTGTATGAATAAAAAAAGAAAGAGAGAGAGAGAGAGAAATAGAAACTGAGTAAAAAAAAAAAAATGGGACAAACAGCCCAATGACACTGCAGGCACTGGTAATGGGCGAATTTACAGATGAGCCTTGTTTGGGTGCAATCAATATTCTCCTCAACCTCTTGGGTGCTTCCTCCATCTCTGGCTGAGAGTGCATGGGTAACTGGGCACGCCACGAAGCCTGCCCATGGGACGCCGTGATTGAGCGCATCGGTACGACGTGCCGTTTCCCCCGTGTCCACTATAACCCACGAATTAACCCCTTTTATTTGAGGCGCTGGCCAACTTGCTCTAGAGACACTGTGGGAGAACTTTACAGATGGTAATGACTCGCTGCTGATCAGCAGTAGTATTCAACTGGTTAAGATTATGCAATATTGAATGAAATTTACATGGAGTACAGCTTGTGTGCACTTGTAGGGAAATCTCTAACTGCCTCTTTTCATAAGTTTTCCCTCGAATTTTGATACTAAATCAGCTTTTAGAAAAGCCACGTTCATACATTTGGCAGAGTTTGTAAGGGTCAAAAGTAGAAGATACCTTACTTATCTGGAATTATCCGGAATCTGCCCCCTCTACGTTTCATGCTGTAATTCTGTAATACGAGAATCCTTGAGAAGCCTCATTTTAGCATATAAATATCCAAAAATGCCTGGCCTGGTTAGGGTTAATACAGCACGTTTCAACAATGTTGTGACGTGCAAAACTCGTCAACATCTCATCAACTGGGCCCTGGAATCAAACCTACATTTATTCTCTGCACTCCTTGGGGAACACTCTGGTAAGGCAACCATTTTACTGTACACTCATGCTAGATATTATCATGATAAATTCAAGCACAAGGAAACTGACCAAAAATGATATATTAAATGAATGAAACTTAGCAAAGAAAATGGGATTCCTTTGGGATTTGACCCCAAGACTACACTGCTAGCCGGTGCTGTTACTGACAGAACCATAGAAAGCTCTAGTTCTGCGTTTGTCCCTAAAATGTTCATTGCTCATGTTTGGATTCATTAAATAAACAGCTGCACCACTTTGGTGAACTCGAGCCTCGCCCAAGGAAGTAGGTACCAAGGCAGGGCTTGAACCCTGCACCTTCTCATCGATAGTGCAGTACGCATGAACACCACCACAATCTGAAGACAGTGACATTACTGATCACGATACCGACCTGGCCCCGAGCGACGATCTTGTTGAGGATGTATTGGCCATCTTTGTATATAATGTGTGTCTTCTTATCAAGCTGTACATCTTCCAACTGTAATGACACGAAATAAAAAACAAACAAACAAACAGACTTTTAGAAACATTTCTTTGCAGAAGACTCACAGTTAGACAGCACAGGCAAATGAATTGATATTATGAGCAGACAGAAGGGTGAAATTAGAGACTGCTTGACATTTGAGCAGTATGCTATGGATCAACATACATGTACTATTAAATCTCAAAATTGGGTCACCTGCTATCATACATTATCTAAAAGTGTCTTACTTTATACCTTTAAATGCCTGATGAGGTTTCATTTACCTATGAATACATTACATCAGTACATGTATCATTCTAATATTTATTCTTTTTAGTCCAAAATGGTGCGAAACATTGTATTTTACAAAAAGATTTAAAAATAAAGATGAGCATTCTCCAAATATAGTAGGCTGAACATGATAACTTTTCAGAAAGAACGTACCATATTGAATAGCATCACAGCATTCTATAAATATAATACTGTGAAATAGGAAATTTTGTAACACAAAATTTTGGCGTATTGGAGCTGACAGCCTTTTTCACGGCATGAAATGCTCAGAATTGCCACTGGTATTAAAGGCATATAGTGTAGACAAGAACGTTCACATACATTTTAATTTTGCGAATCTTGGCTCTCGCGAAATTTAAAATGCAGGTGAAAATTTGGGGTTTTAAAGGGATCGTATAGTTCTGGTTGAGACCTAATTTCAGGTTTCTAACATTTTTTTTTTGTGAGATAATCAGAAACCTCTTATGAAATATGAAAGAGCATGTAATTCTATGAAGAATTCAACGTTTATTTGATGAAAACTGGTTTTGAAATGGCTGAGATATGAAAAAAGAGCAATTCTAATAAAGTGTGGGACCCACACTTTATTACGATCGCTTTGTTTTACTCTGTTTTTGGATGTCTCAGTCATTCCAAATCCGATTTTCATCAAATAAACTTTGAATTCCTCTTAAAATGGTATTTTCTGTACTATATCATTTAAGTGTTTTCTTGGTATCTTGCAAAAAATTAAAGGCCCAAATCTCATCTCCACCAATACTGTACCATCCCTTTAAAGTATACTCAATAGAAAAGTGACTTGTGTCTACTGTTTTATATCATCATCTTCAGCTTTCTCATATGAACATGTGCAGCATTTGATGGTTGCATGGCTTACCTCTACATACTCGTGATGGTTTTGGTCTAATGTCTTCAGATTTTTGGAGATATAAGCTGCAGGGATAAACAAAAACAGAAAACAGGAAAAATGTAACCATGTACAAACAAAATCTCTGTTGTGCGAACACACACACACACACACACACACACAATTTACCATCCTTTCTCTCTGACACATCTCTGAACTATTTCCTATCCTAAGACTATTTCTTTTGCTTTCCTATGAATACTTTTGAAATCAATTTTTTTTCCCCCTCACTTATCTTTCTATGTCAATTCTTGCAATGTTCTCATTAAAGTTGTCAGGTACTGAAATGCCTTGACGACTTGCCAAGTACAATGTACATTGATATTGCATATGTGTGCGTGTGTGTGTGTGCGTGTGTGCAGGTGTGTGTGCCTGTGATGATTATGGTACAATGTACATTGAGTGAAGTGAAGGATTGGGGAAAAAAAACCAACAACAGTTATTCACTCAATGGGAATGACAAAATATTGGTAAGGTGTAAGCCAAGCTCGCATCAGAGAAGCTACTGGTCAATGACACTGTGAATGCCATTCCACTTTTCACTTCCATTTTCAACAGCCTGCACTGTGACATATAGACATCTTTATAGACATCGTCTTCATCATATTTAAAGACATGCTCCACAATATCTGCTGGAAGAGAGAATGACAACTGTACTTGATCTTCATCCAGAGAACATGCCTCAGCTGCTTCTCAGCTGCTGGTATACCATCTTTATGTCATTACTGGCATGCAATAATGTGTCATGGCCAGATGAAATAAAACATGAAATACTCAGCTGGGACAAGAAGGTCGCTAATGCAAACATTACAATGGCAATAGCTGAAGTTATAACTGAGATATGGTTCCAAGCATTAACATACTTACAATGTATACCGATTCTGACACTGTTGTCTCCCTGTTTCTGAAACTGAGGAAATCTCCAACTATGTGTAGCTGGGTAGACATATTAATGCCCTTCTTGGGTATGTATGCCATTGAAGTGCCTTTCTTGTCCAAAACCACTCATAATATGCAATATTTTCCTCTTCTTTTGAATGAAATTTAAAAGAGTTAAACACACGCTCAAAAACTCTTTTTTCAATTGTATACTATTGCAAAGCTGAAACAAAACAAAAGTTTCATAACTTGGTTTTCCCGATGGAATTACTGTCTTTTTTGCTCTCATGAGATGACATCGCATTGCTTTCATTTCTTCCTTGACTTATGTGCAGACAAACAGACAAAGGAGTGATCTTCAATTTGAAGGGCACCAAGGCACTGCTTCAACTTTCTGATTTTATCACGCATAAAACTGGTAGATATAATATGTGTCACATGTTCCTTGAGTAAAAAAAAAAAAAAGATGTCTGTCAGCATCCCCCGACTATCGATGGTCGGGACAAATAAACAGAGGTGTCGCTGTGATAGATTACAGGCATGCAAAGAGCATTTGATTGCATTCAAACAAATGTACACCAGGAAGGGATGGGCATTGTGACATCACAATACCGTGCAAGATCATCCCTTGCCACACATCGGTCCCCAGCAAGTTCTGACTTTTTGAGTGGTAGCAGTTCTTGTCGTACCAGTGGTAATTCCTTCTACCATTTGTTGAAACCTAGAGGAACGGCCAAGACCTTCAAAAGAAAGCATGATATGCTACTATCCTTCTGCTTCTCAAGATGCAGCATACATGCTGCACATAAACCTACCCATTCCAGGGTTGTCACAGAGAATAATACCCCGAGTTGTGATCTTTCTTGGCTCAAATATCAAGGTGGTTTGTAGTCGCTACATCTGACCTCCCCCCCCCCAAAAAAAAAAAAACCCAAACAAACAAAAAACAACAACAACTATACAACAAAGCAATAGAAAATATTTTTTGAGATCTTGCAAAGCATTTCTTCATATCGAGCATGGTGAGTTGCTATTTTGAAAAAAAAAAAAAAAATTGCATGGCTGGAAGTAACTGTCAATTTTTATATGAGTGGCACATCAATTTTGTACTGCCAATACGTATAAAACATATCTTCCTACCACAAAGCCATGTGGCAGATGAATTATCAATTGTACTGGATGTAAGAAATTTGGCATGCATACTAGAAAAGATGCCCTTCCTGTCAGAAAATCTCATAAACTCATTGATTGTCGCTGACATTTTGAAGTTGAAGTTGTGAGGAAATCATGTCAAGGAGGACAATTTCAGTGTTGACAATTCTCACGACAGTAAGCTTTGCAGCCTGACAGAGAAATTGTCTCAATTTGCTGGCTGCACACAGCAGGACTTCAGGCCTATTTCCTATGCCATGGACCTATGTTTGCCTAGCTTATTAAGTGATAATCTCACTGTCACTCTCTAGTCCTTTCACCTCCACCAGACATACTTCATATCCCACGACATCATCCCCATCTCTCTCTCTCTCTCTCATCATACAAACTACTTGCACTATACATACAGTAGGCATATGTACAAAAAAAAAGTGTTATATCATGATATAATTAATACATAAACACAGATCCACTCACTCCTTCTATCCTAACAGCATTTGTGATAAGCAGCACACTATAAACACTTCACTGACAATTGATAATGTCACTGATTATCAGTCTCTCCCTCTATCTTTCAATACTCTCATGCACTGTGTATTAATAAAATTTTCACTGGCAAGTGGTTTTTATTAGTACCCAGTGAAACTAACAATACTAACAATCTTCTTGCATGTTCTCGTCCATTTTCAAAAGTGCTGGTCTTGTACCATTCAGACAAAATTTGGCAGAAATCAAGATGGCTTGCAGAAGAGGACTTCTGCAAATGTTTTATAATCATAAGATACACGCATCTACATGAAAACTGTCTGTGGTCATATATGTATACAAGTAATATCCTACAAGAGAGCTTTATCTATGATTTCCTATCCTGGCACTACACAACCTGCCATGTACAGCTGATGCTGTGCAAATGATTGAGAGTGCTTGGCTTTTATAGATGGCTACTGTTGACCATGAAGGGATGGAGTGGCGCATGTCTATAAGCTGATAAAAGCAAAGGGAAGCACCTCACTCCAGAATATTACCATCAGGTGTAATTAGCCATGGACATGAATGATGCCACCCTACCACAATCAATCATTCGATGGTGAAGGATGATAGCTGGTAGCAGTATACAAAGTGAGCGTGTTGGCCGAAGGGCGGGGATCATGGAAGAAATATGAAGCAAACTTAATAAAGCAGAACTTAATGAAGAGAAGGCACAAGACATTGCAATATAAATGAAAATGGTGAAGAAAAAGGGAAAACAAAAAAAATAAAGGAAATTAGCCCATAACTGCTTTCTGAGTGGCCATTATTCAACGGCAACTCAACTGTAAGAATATGAAAATATAGGGGAAAAAAGAAAAAAAAAAGGAAAAACAGTTCATGTAAAGATCATAATAAACTACATGAACCAAAACATTCAGCTTGCAGCAGATAACATTAAAGGTCCTGTTTACCTTAGGGAACAGTGATAAAAAAAAAATCAAGATATGACATTTAATGAATATGTGTAGGTCTGTTGTAGTATGTACTACAAAACATTCTATCATATAGAATTTTTGCGATAAAGCCTAAAATATAAGGAGATATCTGTACTTTTCTCAATAAACCGTAACTGTAGACGATTTTAATAGTCTGGAAATATTTTTATTGTAACTATTGTTCACATTTTGTATATTTAACAATACTTAACATCTATTTTACCGATTCAAATTTTTACAGTGGTTGTTTCTATCCGTAACTCACATTTTAGAACTATTTTAAAGCACTAATGCTGGGTTTTTGTTTCATCTGCAAATGGTAAATTATGCCTTTAAGGAGATGATGACGGGGGAAAATACAGAAGAATGGTAGGAAGAAGGCTATAAAGTTCAACTTACGAGAATTAATAACACAAAATGACCAACTCTTCATGAAGATACAGCCCACAGAAATGTTCTTGTCTGTGATGTCATAAAGAATGTAATCTACAAATTTGTACATTGTACATATCAAATACCTCAAAGATTTGATCATTACTCTCCATTTTCCTGCTTTAATTTCTATGTGCTCTTGACAAAGTCACACTTTGAAAAGTGCCTCAATGTCTAAATCCTTAAAAACATATTATAATAACCACCCTACACTAAGCTACTGAAGGATAATCTGACTTTATAGCGTAACTGGTTATCAACAGAGAAATATCTGTGAATATTACATACTGTTATACTGACCTTTAAAGTCTGAAACAGAGACTAAGTGACAGAGAAAGGAACAAGAGAGTGTTTGATATGTACAACAAATAGATTCAGGGAATGATTTTCCAACTCACAATTTGATTAGCAATTTTAGCTGATGAATAATATTTTAAATGGTATTCTGTACACTTCTATGGAAGAAAACTGCTACACAAAAAGTGTAGCAGTAGTATAAAAATGCATAGCGAATTGCGATGCGATACCAGGAAAATTATTCCCTGAGATCGATACAAATATTACAGATAAAGAAAAAGAGAGGCAGACAGCAAACAATTTCTTTGCTGACAAGAAATGGGTAAACACGGCACCACTCCACCCTTCCCATCACTACCACCACCACCACCATTGCCATCTGAATGACAGAAGGAGGTTTGAAGTTTAAAGACTGCCGGTGTATAATGCACACTAGGTCTAAATGCACAGCATGAGGTGGCATACCACGACAGGGATGTCCCACCCCTCCTGCTGTGGGTATAACATGTGACTTAAAGGAACTATAGGGATGCAGTCTGCTATCAAATGCATACTGTCTTGGTCCATAACTTGATGACTACTACAATACTTATAAATGTACCATTTTGCCAACAAGCATCCTATGATTGTCAATCAGTCACACACAATAAACAATGGCTACGTTTTCAGCTATTTCACTGATGGGTCAGCTTGTGCCGATTTGAACTGCTGTATGTGTATATTTGAAATTCATTTCTTTTTCAGCTTGAAAATGGTGATACTAGAATAAAAGGAGACTATTACTGATTGCTTTACAGTAACATCTGATGCCAGCTCATGAATATTTGGTCAACTTGGTATACATGTATAGTCACTTATCTATCAATTTATCAATGTATTTTAATACTTAGTCTTCCTCCATCTAGGAGAGCCAAATCAGGGGTTTATTCATTGCTACTATTGGAGGCCTGGCAACAAGATGATAAAGTAAAGATTAATTCAGAATATTCATTCTAATGCAAGAAGAACTACAACAACTGATGACAATGTACATCAGAAATATCCAGTCAAGCATAAAAGAAAGTAATATTGTTTAAAATTAGGAGCCATTTGAAATGGAAAGAATTAAACTGCAGATTGGAAGGCAATGAATCATTGTAACTAATTCTAAATTGTCTTAATTCAATAGTACTTCAACATCTACTGCAGATTACTGTGCATAAAAGGTGGGATCTGTCTGCATCACAGTAACAGTTGACGATGGGTTTTCTCCCTTTGTTCAATGTAAATCTTGCAAGTCTAACACAATCAATTGCTGGAGGAGTCTTATATTAAAGCTGAGACACTGTAACTTTGTGAAAAGAAAGTTATATAATGATAATGTTGAGAAAGTTTGGAAAGAAGCAAATTTTACATATTTTCTTTTCATAATGCTGTAATGGAAAAGGAACAAATTTATCACAGGGTAGAAAATAGTGCCACTTTGGCAGATATTATAGGTGAAGTTCAGACAATCAGCCAGCAAGTACTGTATTATACTCGAGTGGGTATTACTCCTATTTTGCTGGTGATTCTTTCTCTCCAGTTGATAGACCGAGTTGTTCGATACTCTCTTAATTGGAACACTAACCATGGATAGTGTCACATCCTGACCAAGATAAATTGTTGATAGCATTAAATGCAAAGCTGTGCCCGGAGAGTAGCTTTTTTTTTTCCCCCCTACCACAGCGACTCGTGAATTATAAATGCTCTGCGAGAATCACTGGCAGCTGTTATTGTTTGCGCATCACAAAGGCAGAAACCCCTCCGAGTGTGGTGCAGCAGCCTTGACTCCTCCGTTTCTCTTCCCGCCACGCCTCATCAGTGATCTCTCCCTGATTCAATCAATGTGCTTGCTATCGCTGTCAGCCATCACAAAGATGTATGTTGACAAGCCGTGCAGCAGACAGAAAATGATCGCACGATCAGTATCAACTTGCAAATAAACAAACTGGACAGCCAAACAATCTGTAGCCTGTACTATGGACCGAATTGCTTTCTGAGTTATTATTTTTTTTCTTCATCTGGAATTAAAAAATGACATTTACGTCAAGCTATTCATCAGCAGAAACAAGGACTATCAGACTTTAAAAGTTGTTGGGTAACTGGAAATATATGCAGAACAAGTGAATTTCATATTGAATTGTGAGTTATACATGTAACATGTGCAGGATTTAACGTTTGCAGGAAGACTAAAGACCCCAACAAGAAAATAAGTTCCAGTACATGTACAATGCAGTGATTGGAAGCACATTTCACTCATCACCATGCTGTTGATGATACACAGACTATGCCTTGCATACTGGGACGTGTTTAACTTCGAGTGTGTAAATATTGTAGCAGCTGGTGACTGGACTTACGAATGAGATCTATTTTTCTCTGCACTGACTCCACTCTCAAAATATGATCAATATATTGATGCTATTTTCAGTTTATACTTAAAAAACACACACACACACACGTAAAAAAAAAAAATTCCCCCAAAACAAGTTATCAAGAAAAGGGATACACTTTTATCAACAATTTCTGAGTACTTTTCTGGTGCTTTTCTGCTAGAATCTCATTTTATCTTAAGCCAATGCTTATCTTGGTAATTTACCAATGAAATTTCTGCAAATGAATCTCAGGGTCATCACATCAAACATGGAAATTATCA
This sequence comes from Diadema setosum, assembly GCF_964275005.1. Classification (NCBI taxonomy): domain Eukaryota; kingdom Metazoa; phylum Echinodermata; class Echinoidea; order Diadematoida; family Diadematidae; genus Diadema; species Diadema setosum. The sequence continues at coordinate 30,789,419 of NC_092704.1, read as the reverse complement.
AACTTGACTTTGACTGGTTGTGTTGAATTAATCTTCTTACATGTATAAAGCCTAAACATGACCAAAATTGTTTTGCCAACTATCAACCGATTTCAAATCTCAGTTTTCTTGGGAAAGTGATGATGAAGGTACATGTAGTTCGTAACAATAATAATAATGATTAATGATAATGAATCATGATAATAATGATAATAAGATGATAATGATGATAAAATACTGCTACTCTCAATGACAATATGTGCACTTCTAAAGCACTATAGTGTATTATAGAATTAATAAAAATCCTCTTTGGTATACTGTGGTTTACCTGCTCTACATGAGTAGTTGCAAAGAATAGGACTATGACAGGTCTGAACAATCAATAGGGAGCTTTAGATTTTGACGCGCGGACGTTTGAGCCGACGCTTGCGCTGGACGTTCTCCTCTCCCCGCGTCATGTGGAAAAGTAGCTTTAGATTACGCTGGGACGCAACGTATAAAAATAAAATCGCGCCCCTATATGATCAGTGCATGAAGAAGCTCTCTACATCGCAAACTGTGCAGATGTGAAAATAGCCCAGTACGCGTAGTGAAAAACTCAGGCGACGCAAGCTAAAAATAGATTAACTTTACGCGCGCTACTGCGCACGCTCAGAACATGTTTTTTTCCTTTGAACGTCCGCGCGTCTAAAATCTAAAGCTCCCTAATGTCTACAATGAGGATGCACTCATCATTAATTGCATTTTAGCATTTTTATAACTGGGAAGGAAAAGATACTTTTATCTCTGATAAAGTTGACATCAATGATTTACTTTGAACTTGTAACAGTTTGGTTAGTAGATGAAACACGAAGAAGAGAGGATGTACAATGTATGTATGTCTGTGTTTTGATTTGTTGATGCTTGTTGTTTTTTTTTTTGCTTTTGAACAGAATACAATGTGATAATGGACTGACAATCACTTGAATCCTCTGCATCTGTCATTAGTCTGTCTGCATGACTGCAATGGTCTCGGGTATGGTGTATGTTCAAGGTCTCTATATGATACTCTATGAATCTGAGTGAAAAGCCATCTCTACCCCCCCCCCCCACAACACACACACACACAAAAAAAAAAAAAAGAGAGAAAAAAAAGTTTGTTGACAGGCAACCAAAACATGACTTAACCTTTGAATGTTTGATGGCTATCACATGGATGGCAACTTGCCTCTGTGCTTGAACAGAGACGAAGGTCTGAATTACGTGAGGCAAGGAAATGAAACACTGGTCGGAAAGACACTTTGAGTCTAGAGGTAGCATGATTAGATCCTGACCTATTTTCACTGGTCTTGCCTAGTCTTTATCCTCAGACAGCTTGAACAAAGATAAAAACTATGATGTTGCATAATGTATGTCAGATATTTCTCTTGACAAAACAAGGGTTTGTAGTAAAATAATTCAGATATCATTTCTATATTCATTATGAAATGTAGGGTTTCCATAAAACTGGGCAGCTATACAGTTAAAAAAGCAGCTGAATACAGCACTGAAACAACCGAAGACAACAGAAAATACAATTGCATTTTAAATACTTTGAAATAGTAGAGAGTACATTTATGTGCTGTTAAGTGTGCAAGAGATAAGATTGAAGAATTATGCAAATCCTAAATGTTATATTTTGTGATTGATATTAACCACTAAATGTCTTAAAAACTCACTTTGTGTTTTGTTATGCCTCAAAAGGCACTCAGATGGCATTCAACATGTTTTAATTTATACATTTTGATACACATTTTACACACCTGTATAGGCTGCATATCACACCCAACATAATGTTGACTCATACAGATTAATTTTTTTCTTTAACGTTATGTATTTTTGACAATGATATTGATATTGTATTGCTGTATCATCTCTTGTACATCCTATCACGTCAATACGTGTGCTTTGTATGTACAATGTACATTGTATGTATCGATGCAATGTGTATGCATGCAAACAAAACAAATTTACAGACACAGACAATAAAATCGAACTGAATTGAATTGAATTGAATTTTCATGGCATTTTAGGGATTCAAAAAAGCAATGAAGCTCCCAGCACTTCCCTTAAAGTAGTAAGGATTGCAGAATGACTGCGCATGCAAATGAACGAAGGAGAATATTCAGAAAACCGAGCCGAGAGTACCCCAAAGAGTCCCCTCTTCGCACCCAGACAATGGCAACAACATACAATTTGCTCAACTGGAGAAAACATTAACTGAAGTCATCTGCTGGTCACAAAAAGGACATAAGTGAGCAGTTCCTCCCTCAGGGTTTCATCGCCCTACATTTAAAGACAGCTACCAGTATATGGCCATTCAATAGTCGCATTCATATCACCGGAGTTATCTTTTTTTTTTTGCATCGTGATGCAAAAATCAATTTTATTTGTCATCGTTCACACATATGCCGAGCAGGTCAAATTGTCGTGACAGTTGAAGAAAAACAAAAAAATAAAATGGCACTGATAGCGATGTGGACGTACATCTGAAAAATAATGCTTTTGTGTGTTTGTGTGTGTGTGTGTGTGTGTGGGTGTCCGTCCACACAAGAATTAGCAGTTTTTGCATTGCATTGCAAAAACTGATTTTCAAAACCCGGTAATTTAAAGTGTGTATGAATGTGGCTATATTATGTGTTGTGAAAGTAGGCTAAATAACAACAGAAAAGAGTCCCATTTCCCATCCTCATGTTTTTCTATATTTTATATTTACAATGATCATTCATGGACATATTTGTTTACACTGTACTGTCACTTGAATCAATGTCATGGGACTCAGGGAAAAATTCACAGCAGAATCAACGCACTGTAGACTTGCAGCTTGGCAAATCAAAGTTCATCATCCTTGAAAGAAAACTGAAATCACCCTGGAATATACGGTACAAATACAGTCTTTGTCAAATAGATGTGATCAGGTTTCTACAAAATCACTATAGAATCGAAATCTATTGCTTTGATGTTGATAAACGAATGTAAATAACATGCTAAAAAGGTAGAAAGAAAAAAGACCTCTCCAAACAGGTTTTTAAAAACAACTAGAAAACTATAATGAATACTCTCAGAAAATTGTTCAAGCTCTACATGTACCATGTGATTGCTGTGCATACCATACCTGCAGTCAGAATTTTGTTTTGCAGCTTTTGGAAGCCAATGTGCATGTCTATAAAAGGTACATGATATGTACATGTAAAATGTCTAAATGTCTGGAACTTAAACTGTCCTCTTGAAAATGAAGCTAAAAAGTGCTCAAACAGAGCTTTACTAGTTACAATTGTATCACAAGCACGGTGCTCCTTGCAATAATTGGCAATTACAAGTAGTTGCTAATGAGCATTTCCACAGTATTTGATCAATACATTTTACAATATATGTGTACAATGTATGATCTACAAGTGTATGACCTTAACTGATCTTTAATGTATTACAGGGAAGGCTTTACACATTCAGTTTTCCACATTAGCACAACTGCAAGGCATGTGAGACATGGATTAGATTGTACATAGTGTACACGTAGTTTATTCACAAAGCAACAACAAAAGGGGGAAAACAAGGGGGGAAAAAGGAAACAAAATCTTTATCATGAACAGAATAGCTTGTGCACAGGTCTATCAATATAGGCCATGTTCTCCCTTTTGCACAGACAGACCTACATTTTATGAATGGATGCACGCATGCAATTACACTAAGTAGCATGTCTGCATGACATAACACCAATTACACTTGGGTTTGTTCAATGATCATAACCTAACTTCATCACCTCAGGATTATAATATGCTGTACCTACTATAGTCCATGGAGAAATTATGAAACGCAATTACTGATAGTGCTCCTAATACCCCGCCCTCCCACTGCTCCCTCTCTCTCAGCCAACAACAACAGTAAGTTGTTTTTTTTTTGTGTGTGTTTTTTATTCTTTGTTTGTATTGCACATATGTGTAAAAAACGGTTTGCTTCAGCCTGATCAGGAAAGTTTTACTTTCTTTCTTTCTTTTTGTGAAAATGACAGTTCAGGGCCCCATTGCAAGAAAGTTGCAATCAACTGCAAATGATTGCTAATTTTGAAACAACCATTCTGATTGGCTCAGGGTCTGCCCTATTAAGAAGACATGCATGCAACAATGATTTTGATTGGCCAGTGACAATCAGTTGCAAGTTGCGTTTAAACGCAAAGTTTCTAGCAACGGGGCCCAGGTATTGTATCACAGCATTTATCAGATACATTGTACAAAGCTCCTTTTGTCAGACATGAGCCAGTACTTTTTTTTTTTTTTTTTTTTTTTTTTTAAAGACTACTGTAGCAAAGCTTTTAACGTGCCAGACAAATAACATTTTAGGCATGTATGACCTCATAATCATGTTTCATCTACTACACTGCAGGCCCTTCGACAATCCCTTTAAACATAAGGCAGGTCCTCGTCATTACGTGCCCCAGGCACATTCACACTCGAGTAATCTTATTGCATTTAACGCCATCCCAACTGCCTCCTCCTCTCCACTCCTCTAGAAGCAACCCTCAACTCCAACCGCCAACATTCATCTGATTCAATAACATCGAAAAGGACTCACTTCCGGAGGCTGGCAGGGCCCAATTTTGAATTTGATGGCTTCTCCCGAATCACATAAAAAAAAAAAATAAAAAATATGAGCAGTACGGCTTGAACGGATTGTTCACACAGAACCCTATATTTCATGATATTCCTTGTATCATTCACACATAACATTCTATTCCACATTCTATGAAAGCAATCCTTAATTTTGTTTTGACGTCAATCTGGGGCCATTTCATTATCATATGTTGTTTTTTTTTAATAGTTCTAAAGATGTAGGCTATATTTATAATAAATGATGGGTAACTGTGCCATAAAAACATAAACTGTGTAATACGATATTACTCTTGCTATTTCACAGAGGTCTACAGAAATGCATGTGTATGTCACACTGGCGAATGCAGCTGATGTAGTAACACAAGCTCAGTCCATGCATTATTCCTTTTAAGTACAAGCTGTCTGTAGTGGTCTTCACAAAATTTTACAAGAATCATGTCAAGACACATACAGGTGTACTTCATTAAATGGAATGTTTGCAAAATAGCTTTTAAGTTTTGAAAAGGTTTGAAGGTCCACTGTATAATATTGTATATTAATGCTCTCCATCCATTCTAATTAACCTAGGTACATGCATCTTTACTTTGTGACATGGCGGCACTGTCACACTGCCACAACTACACCCTCATCTTACAAGAAAAATGCAAGAACGATAAATTTATGCCAATGATTGAATTGTAATAAGTAATTTATCTCAATATGATGTCATAAGCACCAGATTAATGGTAACCATTACAATTTAAACTGTGGCAACTTTAATATATATACCAAAAATTTCCAATGAATATATATTTAAGCCTATAGATGTAATGATATTGCCTTTTGGGATTACATATTATGTCACTGATATTAAAGTAACACTATCACCCTAAAATAAATGTACAACCAGCTACAATGTACTTTTCTCAATATCTCACATCTGATATAATCATCCAGTACAGCGGTACAGCAGCAATTTAAATAGCATTTATCTACATCTAAACAAAGCAAGCTCCTGACATACATTGTACCCTCATTTGATTACTACCGGTATTGAATTTACCTATAGAGATGTATGAATTATGAGCTGTAGCAGGTACACTCAGAAAAAAAAACAAGCAAATACTTTTTCAAGTTAATATTTCTCATAGAATATTTGGCTAAAAATTGATGAATTATACACCATATTGAAAGTAATTTAATTGGCTATCAACCTGGTAAGTCAATAAAAAAAGGCAAAATTTAAAACTGGCCGACACATATACAATACATGTAGTTTTGGTTAATGGAAATTCTGCAAAGAAGCATTGTGGAAATCTTCAAAAACTTACCTCTAAGTGATGTTCCCATTGGTATATTGTCGATGGTGCCATGGCTGTTGGCATGGATGAGAAGGCAGTCCTCACCATTGTGCCGCGCCGGCTCAACGGTGACTGTGAACTCTCCCAGCTCCTTACCGATCGTGGAAATGGCCACAAGGCTGTCAGTGAAGAGGATATCTTGGAGGTCTTCTGTAGCTGTGGGTTTGTAGGGTACGGGAGAGATAAAAGGGGGCATCAGAGCATAGCTGCAATGGGAACTAGAAATAGGGCAGCTCACTTGAATCCAGTGACTGTGGAATGTAAATTATATGAAAAGTGGATTTAATTGTCATACATATGTACCTGCAGTCAAGACACTTAATCTTGACTGCTATCATTGTAATAACTGACTACTGTAATGTTAACCAGTTCCATTTGAGGCACAAGACTTTTGCAAATTGGAGCCAACTGCCTTTTCCGCACGCAAAACTTTGCAAAGTACCAACTGGCATTCAATGCATTGTGTCGACAGAAACTTTTGCGTGCATTTCACTTTTGCAAATCTTGGCTCCTCAAAGAAATTTGCATAAGTTTCATGCACCCAAAATTTTCTGGTTCTAGAGTATATTCTATACCAGGCCTTTATATTGTGGTTGAAGAATATCACCACATATAGGCAAAATCTTCTTGGAGGAAACCCGAAAGCATATCAAATTGAACTTCTTTCAAGATTTTGATTAAGATATTTTGGTCAAGGCAAGGAACAACAATCATACACGGCAACATATTTTGAAGACCATACTAAGTAAAAGCTATAAAGCATTTAAATCTATTGTATCAAATGTTGCACAATGAAATAAGCATGAGATTTTCATCTTGGGGGGGGGGGGGGGGGGGGAGAGCAATCAGTTGACTTTGCCTCAGCAGCATGACCATTCCAAAAACTATATATCATTAATAGACATACAAAATACTGTGCTATGATACTTCAATTCCACTCAGTCTTCTCCAGGCATGAACTTGCCAAACAACAAAAAAAGAAAAAAAAAAGAAGAAAGATCTAATTGTCTTTTTTAAGGTTCATTTTAAATGTTTTTTGCTTCATTAGCATGCTAAACAAACTTGTACACACAAATGATGAAGGCTTGGCAAGAGATCAAAGAAAGAGTGAAGTTGACTCTGAAAAGTGGATTGTATTATGATTGTATTATGATGAAAGGGAATTAAAAGTATCTAAAATAATGCTGCAAAACTGCCCATATTGCAAGCAATTGTATGCTTTTTCTGCCAATGATTCGTCCTGGTACCAAACTAACAGATTCATTGAAATATACATGTAGCACACTGCTGAACTATCAAACATTTGCTTTGACTTAAACAGAAGACACCCAAAGTGCCTCTTTCATGGTAGGGAGAAAAGCAGTGTATATATGCACAAAGATAGATTAGGATCAATAGTGTTTACTGAGAGCAGTTGGTACCCTTCTTTCAGGAAGACAACATCTTTTGGCCTTTTCACCTACATGCACAATGCTATGAATAGCACTGCCAATCATGCCAATATAGTCTCTGAAATCATTTAGGATTCATTGCACGAGCTGTGGCTGGTGATTTCAACCAGAGTCAAAATCAGAGCTCGAGACAAAGAGAAGACCTACTGTATTCTGAGTTAGTATGGCTTCTCTATTAAAGATGTAGACAGGCTATTTTATTCTCTGCGTAGAATTTACAGAATCAGAACAGCATGTTTTTGACATATGTTTTTTGATGACCAGAAATGTAAACTTTCCCTTCAAAATCCATACATTGAATATCCGCTGTATGCAATCACAATGTACATCTGCCAGAATGTACACCATTGACAAAAAAAAAAAAAAAATGACTGGCATCAGAAATCCGTCAATAGGAACAATCTCAACATCACAGAATGTTTGCAATCACGAGGAGAGGCTACAGATTGCAGAGCCTATCCACAGACATGCTTTGTGTAAACAAAAGGCCTATAAATCTCGGCAAGATTACTCATTCATTGTATACGTAGGCGTGAAGCATTGGGTATTTGAGAGCAGCTCTGGCTAGCAAATGCTTGTTGATAGGAACAAAATGGCTTCATATGAGGGTACATATTCATACATGTGTACTATGTCTTGTTTGTTTTTTTTTTTACCCCAAATGAGATTTATGAAGGCGATTCACTGGTATAAGTTTTCAGTGTACAAGCATTATAGCGTGGAAATATCCAGCACTATCTTTCTCTTTATTGTGCTCATTACTAAAGTTTGTATGGATTCCATCATTTTAAAATCAACTACTTTGGTGCACCATTGCTTTATCATTCCATTTTGTGCAAGTAAGTATGAAAGTTTGATCAATTTCAAAGAAAACACAAAAATTGCCATTCTAACTATTAAAAAGGACAGATTCCATCACTTAATCGCACCTTGTTGCACCATTGCTTTATGTCTTTATTTTGTGTAAGTTTGGTTAATTTGCACAGAAAAAAAAATTGTCGTTCTGGTTGAAAGGGCAGTATTTGACTGTCTGTCAATAAGGGAGTCTTAATCATATGCACAACCCAAAAACAAAGTATTTTCCGAATGGTAATCTCAAAGCCTCCTCTACCTTAATATGCAAAAACTAATGAATGCAAATTGGATCAGATGCAGGCTTCACAGTTCAAATCCATAAAAGCTGCCATCCAAGTGTACAAATTTCAAAATACTCACCCCCCCCCACAAACAAACAAACAAACAAACAAACAAACCCACCTGGAAGCATCATCCATACACTGAGATATCTAGACAGGTATTGATACAAAACTCTCCTGTATTTCTGAAATCCAAACTGTCAATGCAATTTTGTACGAAGAGAAAAATGCAACTGAAGGGCAGATACAAATCCAAATTATATCAGATGGCATGACATTCGATCTTGATCAAATTGGTCATATTTTTATGACTTTTGGCAACAAAATACGGTCAAACTTTTTTTTTGGTGCTAATCTTGTTGAATAGACCAAACATTTGCGCAAACAGCAAATACAACAGAATTTCGATGAGTGTTAGCATTCAAAGGACATCCAAGGTATGTACAGGAATAAGGTGAGGCTCAGAAAAGCATTAATTTTACACTTGTTGCAGCTGTTGTTGGGGATAAAAATGCCAGCACGTCAAAGAGTTCATGTAGCCAGCTGTCAATACGTCTGCATCCAAATCAAACACATTCAGTCTATTCTCAAAGAAGAGCCAAAAGTTGGATGTTCCCAGTTTTTAACTGACATGTCAGATATCTTGCCCCTTATCCAGACTATTTATTCAATGGCAGATTCAATATAAACAGGAACATTAAAAGGATGTAGTGTTTTGTAGTACAAGGCTGTAGGGTGCCCAATGAATTCAGCATTTCTCTCTTTCAAGTTTCTGGATGCCTTGGCAATTACACTTAAAGAGGTTATCTCTCCCACGTCTGCAAGACAAAGCAAACATGTGCCTTCACTCTCAATTGAGAGTTCCATTTCTTGTCTCTTTCGAGAGGGGGAGAGAAAGAGCCTTATGAAAACAGCAGGACAGCTTCAGTTGAGTGGGTTTATGGTAGTTTGATGTTGCTTGTCTTACCATGCACTCATCATCAGGCCTGCATGTGACTACTCTCCAAAATTCAATTCACAGTTCTTTGAGGAGGTAATATACTTTCTGCATGTTTCTAGGTTCCATATAAAAAATCTCTCACCTTTGATTAAGGAGTATGTCCCATTCTACCTTCAGGATAAAGAAAGATTTCCCACATGAAATGACAATGACAAATATTCCTTCTCTATCTAGAAAGCACATAGAAACACAGTGGAATATTCTTCCCTGACAGGGATGGTCCTGGCATGTCATTGTTTGCCTTGAACATCTGTTTTTCCCAAAAGTAAGACATTTTCTGTAGCATTTTGGTTAGCAGTTGCATTTGCCTTCATTTAATCCATTGAACTCTGTATGAGCCATGGCGTAAACCCCCTGTGTGCCACACTATTCTGAGATAGCACCCAAGTCATGCTTTGGGAAAGCGTTCTGTTTTTCAAATCTATTTTACTTTTATAGATTTTTGCTACCCTGGACAATATTCAGCAAATTTGCAGAGAAAATGACCAGCTTTGCTCTGATGTAAATTGTGTGACAAATTTATGATTGCTTTTCTTTCAAATGACCAGTAGCTACATTATTGTAGAGACATGACTTTTGCACACACAACAGTGACAGAAATTTAGAATTTACTCACAGATCCAGTAGGGAACACCCCTTGATACTCAATCACCACATAAAATACATGCTACATGTGACAGGAATGGAATCGTAAGAAACGCTTTCATTGTACTGTGGCATTTGACAATTAAATATCGCTTGGTATGGGTGGTTGTATGCGTTTGAGCAGGATGCGAAGTTGGCACGCCATTGACTGAGTTGGGCATGCGAACATGACACATAAAGAGTTAATGAGACCTTAGCTCAATTCTCTTTATCCTTCATTTAGTACAACTCTAATTTGATCTAAAATATGATATCACAACCTTTAGTATTAACGCAAATAAATGTTAATTCAACAAATCAAATCCAAAAAACAAACACCTTGCAGTCCACAGATGTGCACAATCATAGAATGGGACCATGATGATGAATACGAAAGTGCTTTAGCAGTATGGTTTGATTTGTTATGGCATGTACAATCCCTGTAAAGAATATTTCATATGAACATGTTTGCAATTTGATTTGCATCTAATATCCCCTAGTGAAATCAGAGAAGAGCTAGGTGGTGTGAACAACAGTGCAACAATTTTGGTTTCTGGGGGCAAGGAAGAAGAGTGCAACAATTTTGGTATCTGGGGGCAAGCAAGGAAGAGGCCAACTCATAGCCTGCAGCTCTGGGTGGTATTATCTCGCACCTACGCAGCTAATTGAGACCACAGATATCAATGGATACTGGGAAGGCATCGTGAGATGAAGGAACACCAGTGAATTATTGATGTTCTGACACTCAATATCTGCCTTACAGCATTGTGCACAAGCACAGAGTGTATTTACCCTACCATACTTGCATGCAATGCCTAATCGCCCGAAGAGAAAGCTGTATGTATCGTGTCCGTCCTGTTCAATAGGAAAAAAAAAAATCAAAACCTGAGCCTATGTATGCAGCGAGAGGTACGCTGTAAATGTGATCTGTGGGCTTTGTACAGGAAATGTTGCAGAAACCGTAACTTACTGATGGAGTCCAGGAAATCCAGAGCTGTCTTATTAGCCTCAGCTAGTGGTAAATCTGGTGCATTTTCTGCTTCTCTGTAAGTAAATAAGGGAAAGAGATGGAGAGGAAAAATAGTTATAAATGGTAATTCCACTTTAGTCACATGAATTAATGACAGTATTTACTTAATGTGGGAGTCACAGCTTGACTCCTTGGCATCAATTAATGACAGTGCTAATTCTACAAACAGGGATCAGTTTGACTCAGCCCTGTCCTCAAATCATTTAATAGGAGAATTGTTGCAAAGTAGAACACACAACATTGTAAACCATTGAATATGAAAAATGAATGTTACCTTTTAAAGGGTATGTACAGTTCTGGTTGAGGTGAAGATTTAGCTTTGAACGTTTTGCGAGATATTCAGAAACCACTCTATGAGATGTCAAAGTGCATGCAATTCTAAGGGGTATCAAAAGTTTATTTGATGAGAATCGGTTCTGAAATGGCTGAGATAAAAAAAAACAACAACAACAAAGTGAAACAACGAAATCCTAATAAAAGGCGTGGCCTGTCGCCTTTCATTATTATCACTTTTTGGGATATCTCAGACATTTGAAAACCAATTTTCATCAAATAAACGTTGAATCCTTCTTAAAATTACATGCTCTTTCATATTTCATAAGAGGTTTCTCATTATCTCACTTAGGAATGTTATAAACCTGCATCCCCACCTCAACCAGTACTGTATAGTCCCTTTAAGTGGTTACATGATGAAACTCAAAGAGGAATAATATTCAAAACCTCATAAATGGTAAAGTGGTTCACAACCAATTTCAAGGTTTTTGTGTGGAAAATTATATGTTAAAATACACAGTATACATACGTACAATAATTCACATCTTTTGAAGTAACGCGCACACACACACACACACACACACACACAATATCATAGAGGCAGAGCTTTGATTGGATGCCCATACATCTTTAAAAAAAATAAATGAATAAATTCAAACACATAGAATGTCACTGATTGGAACACGATATTGTGGAGCACTGCCATTCTTAACAGGGTTTGTCAAGCATGATGGCAAGGGTAATGCACACTAGCTTGCCTCAAAATGGGTGAGTTTTCTTCAGATCATAGTACTTCCTATAGGTAGACTGTCCAGAAGTTGTTCTGTCACTGAATACTGTATACAACTGTAAGTGGAAATTTTCGCAGTAAATGTATGTCGCAACCTGAAACTAGTGCAAAAATGAAAGCACGCAAATATTTCAGTATGCCATGTATGCGTGTTCCAGTAATTCATGTCCCAATTTGGCAGAATTAAAAACATGAAAATTCATCTTACCCAGCCAAGTGCAAAAAAATTACTCATGTGAAAATATCCACTTCTACAGTAGTTGTTCAAATAGCAAATTCCCATACAAACTGATAGAAGACAGACCTGTATAAGCTTGTTTCGAATGTTTGTTTGTCCTCACAAAATCATGGATCTTGGGGCAAATGAAATGATAAGAATGATTTTTGTTGAATAAATCCAGAATGCCTAATCATTCGGTAAATGTGAGATCCACATTGTGCTTAACAGGGATGTCAAGTTCAAAAAAAAAATTATGAGTGAGATTTCATGACTCGGCATCTCGGCATGCGAATGTGCGCGCGAGCGAGGGTGTGGGAGGGGTTTTTCTCCCCTGTGGCCTTCCACGGTAGGGAGGTTTTTCAATTTTTAGCTCTTAATGGTGCGATCAGGTGCATACTTAAGTGACTATTTGTTACTTATTTTGAAAGACAAAAGGAAAATATACCTTCAATTGCAACTATCACTTTAATATTTTGAGCTATGCTCATTATCATAGGCCCAAGTTGCAGACTTCGCCCCATGCGTGAGAAAAATGGGTGTCATGCGTGAGATCGTGAGATGGTCCCTAAATGCTTGAGTCTCACGCAGAATGCGTGAGACTTGGTAGCTCAGGCTTAATGCGAGTCCTTCTACGTTCTGTTCCTTTGAATTCTCAGTTTGACACATTTTCTTTCACTCTTTAGTCTTATACCAATTACCAGTCATGGAATAATCAACAAGGTAATGTATACTGTAAGACAATGCATTTCATAATTAGTCCACCAGTACTCTAGCCCTATTTTCAGCCTGCCACACTTTACACCAGTCTTAAAGGGGCATAGTCCCGGTAGTGTAGATGGCGCTGTTGATGTTACTGCCGATCACCGTTAGCATTGATACGAAGATTGCCGAAATTGAGCTGTCATCAAGAGTAAAGCACGTAGGTGTTGCTAAGTAACGTTGCCTTCGTTGTCTTCTCTGCGCATCACGCAGTCTGTAGTAATGCCAAGGTGCGTGCATATGTGCTTCTTATTATGACATCACAAAAGAAATTTGCTAAAGCTGTCATCCCCCTGAGCCAAATCATGAGCCGAACTGTGATCGGACCACTGACACAGTGGATCGGACTTCTTCGGACTCGGGAAAGTGGGCCAAAGCGTAAGCGCCAAAGAGAAGTCGATAGCGTAGGTCTCTATAGGAAACTTGTGCCGCGTACGCATTTGACTAAAACACCGGGACCATGCACCTTTAACTCTGCAGAGCTCTAATAACTCAGTGCACATCATTCATGCACATCAATTCCCGAGTGAACATGTTACAAATTGATACAAATTAAATATATTGCACTGTAAAAAGTGGAAAAAAAAAAACACCAAAACCAAAACTTGTCCTTCCTGAGTGCACAAAGGTACAATGTACATATTCCTAGTCTGAGCGTGTGAGTGATATAATATACAAATGTACCGTATGCGGACATGTGTGAGTTACATTTGTACACATTTATGGTGTCATGTGCACACTGTATGTATGCCATAAATACTCATTCAATGCAGGAAACAAGTAATGTAGATTGAGTAACTGGAGAATGTTGTATAATTGATGAATTTCTGACCTGTTTCAATCAAGACAACTGATACATGTATGTTGGGATAAAGGTAGAATAATTATTAAAGCAGTAGTACTGTAACTGTATCTTTACAAAAGACAGACAACCTCCAATCAAATTTATCTAAAACTGTAAAAAAAAAAAAAAAAAAAAGGCTTGAAAAGAATTAATGTCAGGCACCTCGCTGAAGTTCCCTCAGATGACAGAGAGAGCTTTTGGTAACCAATGTCAAGATTTCTAAACCCTAAAAAGCATTTAACACTCATATGAATTTTTGAAGTTTCTGCTCACCCCATGAAGTCATTGCTGGATGAGAAGACTACTACAAGCTGTGATGTCACATGCATACAATATAAAGACAATATAAAGAAAATTCAACATATTTTCACTTTTCTTGCATCATAAAAGAAGACTTGACTTCCCTCTTTCAGAGGGCAAAGGGGAATGATATTACCCTTAACATGAACGTCAGTGACAAGTTGAGGAAATGTGCACTTTTTTCAAGAAGTAAAATTTTGTGAAATGCTCTTTATATTTTCCTTATAATGTACGCATGTGACATCATACACTGTAGCTGTAGTAGTCTTCTCATACAGCAGTGAGTCAGTGACTGTGCAGATACTTTAAATTGATTCATAACTTTTGAAGGGATTGTCCAATTTCCCCCAAAATTTCACTGATGTGTTCTATCAAATATTGCTGTATTCACTCAATCCACATGAAGATGGACTTTTCTGCAATATTTGTACAATTCAAATAATAATATTATACAATTAAGTATCTACACCAATACATCAAACTACTTTATCAGTGTGGATTTTGTTAAATACATCACAAAATTTCACAAAAACCCAAAATATTATCACCTTGATAATCCTCCAGGATCCGTCTCGCCTCTCCAGAATTCGGACACGCGTTTTAGATTAAAGCGCGTTGCAATGTCAATGCACGCATAAGGCCATACAATGGCTGGCACAAGGTCGCATCGGGGGCATTGCAGTGCCCGTTGGTGTCGTAATTTTTTCGAGTCAGCACTTGCATTCAACCCCTGTACATTTAGTCACTGCATCGGCATATACAGAGATTTTATTTTACTGTTGTGCTTTTGAGGATACCATCATACTCTAAGCTTGCGACATGGGACTTAAGTTAACTCCCGTGTGCTTTGGAAAAGTTGCGCTGATTCTGCATTTTTGACAGCGAAATTTAGGATTTTAGATGGATTTTTTTGAGGTGACTAAGGCACCTTTCTGTTGTGAACGACAGTGCCAGTATGTGAAATGATGTGATGTATGTGTTGTGACAATAGAGACAGATTTGCTGGCTTAGATAAGTGATAAGTGTCTGGATTCTGGAGGCCGGCCGAAGAATACCGGAGGTTTTTACTCTAGCACAGCAACAGTTAACTGGACATGGTCAACCATGTGCCTAAATCTGTGTGGAACAGAGTAAAAATAACATTGTGCAGAGTTCTGCTGCCTGCAGCATGCAAGCAGCTGATTTTATTTTCAGCTATTGATATTGACATTATATACATATTTCACAACTTACTAAAAATGACACCTTTTTCAATCCTGTACGCCACAGAATTTGTAGAAATCACAGAAATGATTTGAAATGTCAGCGCAGCACTGTCGACCACGCGGACGTACAAACTCTAGCAGCACAATAGACCGGTTTACTAATGATATGCATAATGACGTCAACCCCACGCGACCCTAGTGATTGTAACTAGGTCGGGCAAGTGAAATAAGCGCGGACGCGCGCGCCACACTGTTTTTGCATTCACGAGTGTATTGTCTACGATCATTACTCGCTGCCGATTATCGACAACTTTTGTTTGCTATAATCTTGCTTTGAGATGGCGTCAGCTTCAAGTTCTAGCCAAAGTTCGAGCAAGCCATGGAAGAATTGGACAGTTAAGGAATTAATTGAGTATTTGAGGGATATAGGTGTGAGCACAAGCGGCTACAAGAAGGAGAAACTCATCAAACTAGTGCAACTGTCATAGCCGATTTGGATTTGCCCATCGATCCCGACCTCTCCCGGGCGGACACCGGCCGGTCACTGCAGGAGAAGCTCGCTCTGGTAGGCTGCTCGTTCTCCGATCCTAACAAGCTCGCTGGGTTTACAACCAACTTTGACAGATTTTGGACTCTTTGACGTGTTCAACTACCTGATCATCAATCGGACTGACTATGACTGGAAAAGCTAAAGGGATACAAGTCATTTGAGGACTACCGTCTTCTCGCGGATGGGAGTGTTTCAAGCCTGAAGTTCAACGAGGTTTCAGACACGAGCCCTTTTTGTGTTTTCCTTAGTGAGGTTAGGCCGACCGGACATACCTCAACAAACCAACGTACCAGACCTGGGTCGTGATGAATAAGTCAACGGGGGAAATAAATGTTGCCTACTGCGAATGTCAGGGAGGTTAGGTCTATCATTGTTTTTGTTTTTAATTTTAGGTCTACGTCTAGATCTACTCTAGAGTAGATCTAGTCTATATAGGGCTAGGCCCCTAGGCCCTAACTGTTATTGTTAATAGAAAAATAGGTAAAAATCGCCATTCTATTTCATGAAGTTTAATCAGTCTGAGTTTAACTTATAAAAAAAAAATCCTTGGAAACATATCGATTATGAGAGATTCGTTGTCTAGTTTAGATTTCACAATCAATCATAATGCTTAGAATCATTGAAGTTTAAAGTGATGCAGTCATACTGTTGTATGTTCCGTAGCAGCAGTGTTTTCCACCCATTTTCAGAACTACTGAAGACAAAATTGAAGCCAAAATTCAATAAAATCGAAACTATAGTCCAAATTGCGTTTGATCACAGCAAAATTTTCCCTCATCTAAGGTTGGGAATTGATTTAGAGACATACGAAATGCCACGAGGTAAAGTCGAAGTTGATGCATCTTACACATGTACACAACATACACGTATTAAAGTCTACATGTGGGGATGTATCGGGGACAGCTGCAGCAGCCGACGTTGCAGGCTCGCATCCTTTGTTTGCCCGAGGTTGCGGCCGTGTGCAAAATTAAAGATCTGTGCATTAGTAAACCGGCCTATTTGCATCGTTCAAAGCTGGGAAAGATTTATTTTGAATCGCCCAGCCATGATCACAGCAATCTCAGCATTCCAGGTTAAGGACCAGGACCCATACTTGCCAACATTTTCGAAAAAGCGGTAGAATCCAGGATGCCTATGCGAGCAGCGTTAGCTTGAATGCTAATGAAATCTTTCAAAAGTGGTAACCAGTTAGAAGTCTACCGCCAAATGCGGTAGAGTTGGCAAGTATGAGGACCTGTCACCGATGCTGGATGTAATGTTAGGCTAACCTACAGTGCTACACAATGTCAATGACAATGTGGACAGTAAACATGGTAAACGACATATTATTAGAATTCAGAAGGCTGAAGCGAGAGGACTTGAAGCCACAGCCAAAACTTCAGTTACTCCCTATTCTGAGCTCTCACTCTTTAACGTTAGAGTCTAGACTTTAACGTTAGACGGGACGCCGGACGGTGACTTACCCACTCGCCTCCTGCTCCCCGGGCTGTTGCAGACCGGACGGTCCATCCAGTGCGCCAAGCACATCCATCGCAAAATCAAATGACCAGTGTCTCAGCGCTGGCAACTACTAACTGTTCACAAACTACGTCGGGTCCTTGTAGTATAAAGTACGTGTAGAGCATGTAAATATAATGCGTATTCAGAGATCGCGTTCACAAAATGATCGTGAAAGGGCAAAGATAACTTCAATATCAAGCTACAATTTCCCAGATATTTCGGCACACAGCATTATCTACGTAGGATCTTCACGCACTAGGTTAGATCACATACATCACATACATACGAGGTACGGCTTTTTTTCCGATAATTTCGGCGATATATTACGTAATATGTTCCTGATATCGGTCACAATCTTACGTACGTGTCTACGAAGGTCTGCGATAGCAAATGTATTCGAATCGATACAGCACCACTTCCTATGTATCACTATGGCATCATGCAAATACAGGTGAACTATTTAGCATGGGGCTACCTGTAAGCAAGTGCGAGACTGTAATTCAGGTTGAAATACGAATCACTTTCTTTACTCATCACTGTTACCTCATATCAGCTGGGAATTGATGATTAAAGTGCATGTTTGTATGTATTAATGGCTACTTATGGCAATTTTCATGTCAGAAATTAGCATTACAACGAACCCTTCCTTACATACAATGGAACGTTCCATACTGCAAAGGTAAATACTAATACTTACCGTCTGACTTCAGTGTCCGTGCGGCGCTGTGGCTTAGTTGGTTAAAGCGCCTGTCTAGTAAACAGGAGATCCCCGGTTCGAATCCGGGCAGTGCCTTGGGGTGATTGGCCCTCTTTTGCTGTACTACTGTACTTTTTGTGGCCATCCCTTATTTTATTTTGCGATTGGCTATAGATGTGAACATGAACATTTAGGTTTGGACTAGCGTTTTCTGGTGTTTCAAGCTCAACATTTTGTTGGTGATGTGAAGACATCTGGGCACTTGTACATAAAAGTTGAAATCAAAGAGAATTCATAAAATATAAGTCCCTGAATACTCAATTTCTGATTCTCAATTCTGATCACTATTACCAAGAAACTTATGTTTAATTTTCTGACTTATGAACACAAATTGATTACATCTTTTTACGCCACAGGGCCCTGGTTTAAAAATGGGTGACATTTGTCCACAACTTGCAACGCTACCCTGGCACACCAAATCAGAGATACTGGTATCCTGTAACTTTATTAATGCTCATTGTCAATTTGTGTTCAGATTTTTGATGTTGAATCCATGACTCTAGATCTCCAGAGCTACCAACTCTCATGCATTCTGCATGAGACTCAAGCATTTAGGGTCTGTCTCACGATCTCATGCATAGCACCCATTTTTCTCACGCATCTGGAGCATAGCTTAAAGGAAAAAGTGAGAAATGCAATTGAAGGCATATTTCCCTTTTGTCTTTCAAATAAGTAAAAAAATAGTCACTTGAGTATGCACCAGCTTGCTAAAAATTGAAAAAGCTCCCTACCGTGGGACGGCAGACACCCCCTCCCACACCCTCCCCTCGCTCAGTCGCTTCACTCGGGCACATGTGCGTGCGCCGAAACGCCGAGTCATGAAAATCTCACTCATAAAACTTTTTTGAACTGGCATCTATGGATCTCTATAATCATCTCTGTAGCCAAGAGTGCTCTCCATAATTCTCCCGCATAAATTCCATGAAACAGGGACCTACTGGCCCGAATTCACGAAGGTGGTACAAATGAAACCATGGTTTAAACCACGGACAAAAACCATGGAGCGCCAAGTGTCGCATGGAATATTTCGTTACGAATTCAGTCATTTCGTCGATGAAATATTCTGTAACGAAATGACAACATTTTGTAACTAAATGAACATTTCGTCAACGACATGATAATTTCGTTAACGAAATGGTCATTTTGTCGACGAAATGACCACTTCCGTAACGAAATAATTCCGTGCGACACTTGGCGCTCCATGGTCTTTGTCCATGGTTTAAACCATGGTTTCATTTGTACCACCTTCGTGAATTCGGGCCAAAGTGTTTACTCCATTCATTTGCAGAATTGTTGTTTGATGATGGGATTGCATGCATTGATCTTTGCCCTTAACCTAATCTCCTGAGCTTATCTTTCTGTCAAAGGATTATCTTGCAAAAAAAAAATTCACCTGAATGACCATTCAGTCCAATGAAACCACCACATATGATTATATATATAGCCTGTAGAGGGCGCACTACCTTTGCAGATCACTTAACTGGGTTATTCCCAAACACTCAATTGCTTGTTGCTCTCACAAGCAATACACGTGAAGAAGTATCCAGTCGATCAGATCAAAATACCTTGAATGGTTCTCCCTTGTGTGAAACTACAGAGATTTATACCCCATTATACATATAACACACAGGTCTGAGTGCATCAGTCTTAATTGCGTGCATAAATGTAACATGGAATGCTTATACAAACCACGAGTGGGTTCAGGTTAAATTCCAGAGTTACCGCATGTTCACCAATAATCCTACCGATGCATGAAAAGATATGTGCATCATCTGTTTTATGGAACAGGGTACAGTTTTTCTTGCCAGAAGTCCATTTTTGGTCATGTTACCGAAGGGCAAATTTACTGGATGCATGGTTTGCTAGCCAATAGGCGTCTCTTACTGAGTGCGCGAACGCTTGCTTAGTGTGCGACCCTTTGCTACAAGTGCACAAACTCTTGCTACAAGTGCACGATAACAGTAATAATCAACACACAGCTCTTGACCAATGAGATCGAAGAATTTTTGCTACCCGTTCTATAAAATGGGCTGACATCTTCAAATTATTGTACAAAAGTAGCTATCACAGCAAAATCAATAGGCCCTATAGTACTAACACATATCTAAATAATTGTTATAGCAGCCCAACAAGCCATTCACACTCAGACCTCCTGCATTTGATCACTCTACCATCATACATTCCACTGACCACACCAATTCCAAATAATGACACCCAAAGGAAAACCTCATAAAAACTTCAGAAGAATGTTGGCTTTGTTGAAATTCAAAAAGAATGATTTATTTACAGCAATGTGTTTTTCTGAGCTCTGTGGCTCTGTATTTTTTTGTACATCAGTATCTCAAGAAGATGTATGTACACAGCAGACAATACATACAAGAATGTGCTAATGCAACACAATTCTATGATACAAGGATCTACACAGTGGGTCACACCTATGTGAAATTTTAACATATTCTGCAAAAAATTCTTGCCCTTTCTTTTCACATTACCAAAGCTTCCACACACAATTTGAGTAGCAGACTCAGCAGATACATGTGACAAAAGTGGTATGGCCGTTTTCATGGGTTGCAAGGCATGTCGCAATGGGGAAATTTATCCTTCACCATCACTACTTATTCACAGTTTGAAAATATTTTGAAAAATTTGATGCCTGTATTAATGAAAAAAAAAAAAACCCAAAAACACAGACACACACCAAAAATACTACACAAAATTTTTTATCATCATGATTTCAAACCATTTTTTTGAACTACATACTTATACATTGGGCTTCAAATTTCAGGAAAAAAAAAGCTTTCTTTTCTGTTTCAAAAGCATACCTCCTTTTATGGATTGGGAGTAAAAAAAAAATAAATAAAATAAAGAACCAAGAGCTAAAAATACTACAAAACATACAAATTGGCAGTTTTATAATTACAGGTAATTCTGTTGTGAAATTGTCCAAGATACACCGGCATCTGATACTTCCTATGCACAGCACAGTGATAAAGAGGAACCTCATTATAATTAGCAGCTTGGGACCACTGAAATTTGCTTGTTCTATCAAGTATCTCATTATATCAGGGATAATAAACAATAGAACAAAAAAGGAATGGGACATGCAAAATGGTCTCATATCAGGTATCTCTCTATATCCGACCTTTTTAGGACACGGTTCCATTGTGCATGACACAGAACACAGACACCCTGGACCATTTCTTTAAAGAACAAATCCACCCCCAAAATGAATAAACTTCAAAAGAAAGAAAAAATTTTCCCTACATAATGATAAAAAATGACAAAAATCGGATTTAAAAAAAAGGATGATATGACATTTTGAAATTTATATTTTTTCGGAAAAAACATTTCTTGACCAGGTCTTATGAATATTTAAATGAGCGAGTTGACATCATACCCTCACAATTCTTGTATGTCATTTATGAAGTTCAGAAAAAAATTGTTATTTTTTGCTATTAACATACAAGTAAAAGCATGTTCCCATATCAAGATATATCAGAGTTAACATTTGCTCTTTTTTATTTTGGGTGGTTTTAAGACAAGTTTTTCATTCATACAGCTGAAATATGAGATTTTTGACATTTTGTACATGAAACCCATGTAAATAGGAAATTGTGAGAGCATAACATTGTCAACTTGCTGATTTGAATATTCATAAAGACTGGTCACGAAATGTTTTCCAAAAAAATTTGAAAATTCAAAATGTCATATCTACCTTATTTTTTTATCCAAATCTTGTCATTTTTTATCTTTCTGTAGGGAACATTTTTCTCTTTCTTTTAGAGTTTATTTATTTTTGGGGTGGATTTCCTCTTCAAGGAGGGTGGCAATCATCTGAAAGATTCAATGCTTGCATTTACTACAGCAACACACTTGAATACTCGCTAACGATCCGTTGTTTCCTGGCTGATGCTACAGTAGCAGCAATCATTGCAGCATACCATGATTCAAACCTCTGCGGTAAAGCGGATCTTTGGTTTAAGCCACCAAGAGTGGGATTGAAATGTATCATGTGGAACGTTTTAAATTTGGAATGTTATTCAACACCACTGACATGGAGTAGAACCAATTCATCTAACATTTCAGACAAAATTCACACCCAAGGTCAGTTTGTGATTCACAAGACAATGCTAAAAAATTCTTTATTTTATTGCAGGCAGACCAAACTGAAGGTCAAATTCTAATTTCTGTCAGGACTCAAAGACACCAAAGCCCTCCTTCACAGCACATGAAGGACTAGGTACCACAAATTGAGGCATATCTCAAGTAGGACATTCTGGGAACAGGAGATACATCTTGCCAAACAATTACCATTAACACAAATCAAAATTTCACCCAAAGATAACTTGAAGAATTCAGTTCAGACATATAAACTTCTGCATAATTTGTGAAATAAACGGCCTTGAACACAGAATTTTGGCAACACACATTTCATAGCAATAAATATAATTTTTTCTGGTACAGTCTCTGGGTAACTACATTTACGGTTCTGAGCACCCTGGGTCATTAGCTGGGAAGAGTTTTGAGCTATTTGACAACATGTGTCCTTGTGATGTAATCTGTCATGATAAAAGACACTCCATGTTATGGAGATTAATATTCCTGAGCCTGCTATTATCTCAAAGTATTTCACACGATGGCTTTAAAAAAACTCCTGAACTTTGCGTGTGGTTTGCATCCATCTCAATGGGCGTAACGCAGAAGAATCAAGAAAAATCATCTCTTGTAGGATTGAAGAACCCTCAAACCAGTCCACGGAAGAGACTGACATCACAATTCCACCGTGTTCCATAAAGAAGGAGATTTCTGTTGCTGATTTTGTTCTGTCTGCTTTGTTCATAGAGTCCGTAGGCTTTCTGATCAGTTTGGCAGAAGCATGGCCGTGCTGTCCTACATGGGGTAATTGAGCATGACGTCTTGGCGGGCCAGCTCCAGCAACATAGGATCGTCGAAAAACTTGTTGATACTGACATCTTCACTGAGACCCTGAACAGACAGATGACGGAATTCAGACGATGATAAATAATGATAATAACATGATGATACAACAATGACCAAATATAGAAGTATTTTTAGTAGTAGCAGTAGTAGTAGTAGAAGAAGTACTAGTAGTAGTAATAGCAGCAGTAGAAGCAGTAGTAGTAGTAGTAGTCGTAGAAGTAGCAGTAGTAGTAGTTGTAGCAGCAGCAGCAGCAGCAGCAGCAGCAGCAGTAGTAGTAAAGTAATAACAGTAGCGGCAGCAGCAATAAAGACAATAACACTAATAATATGTGTTCATCTATGTCACATGCAGGTGTAATTAATACACTAACACATGATTAAAAGCTAAAATCCATCCAATCAATCTCAACTGTCAAATCATCACCAAGTCTATAAATCATATTACCCATTAACCAAACTACAAATTCATTTTCAACCAATGCATCCATAAACACAGTCTACAAGCAGTGGAATACGACGTACTCTATAACCAGAAATTTTCATGTGGATGAAGTTTTTGTGAATTTTGCAAGGAGCTAAGATTCATGATATTAAAATGCATGTTAAAGTTCCTGTCTACTCTACTGTACATGTCCATACTTTCACCCAATTAATTTTTCACGCAAAGTGGCTTAAAAATATATTTGCAGTTTTTTAAATTTGCGCTGCATGATTGTCAATCCATCTAGAATGTGAAGAGAAAATTGTGAAGATACTTTCACGGCTTTCAGAATTCGCGTCAGCCAAAAGTTGCATGAAATGCATGAAAATTAATGCACCACAAAAATTTGTGCGTTTACAGTTTGCATTGAATGCCACTGTCAATTTGTGAAAATTGCATGCCTCAAAAAGGGCCGTCGGCTCCAAATCAGAAAATTTCATGCCTAATTATTTCTGGTTTTACAGTAACAATACATCTCCCCCATAACTACTGCTGTGCCAATCGATAAAGAAACTGAAATCAAACCAACATTCCATCACTTTGTCTTGATCACACACTCTCTTGAGGTATTTGATTGATTACTGATATCTATCAACAAATTAGCAACCTAATCAATGGAATAATGAAGTCTTTAACCCGTTGAGGACGGACTGATTTTGCTACAACACGCATTTTCCATAGACACTTGCCAAATATACTCAGGACTCATCCTCAACGGGTCTACCGATACAAGTGACAGACACAATTTTTTTTTTCCCCTCCAAAATCCACTGGTTTACCACTTCAACAAACACAAAAACAAAGTGGGAGGAGACAAACCTACCTTTCTTCGCCTAGTCTTGATCATAAACTCCCTGGCGAGGTGAGTGGCAGGCTGGGGCTCAAGCGGTCTGATGATGATACTCTTGTCCAGTGGATCACCAGGCACGATCTTTGGGTCACATACAAAAAAAAAATAAGATAAAATAAGGTAAAATAAGCAATTCATATTACTTTCTCACATGGAACAGATCTTGTCCTTACAAATTTTAAAACAAAACAACTTTCAAACAAACACATACTTTTTGCTTTGTTTTCTAAATATTTTTCGAGTAGAATAGAATTAGATAATATATTTAAAAAAATACTGTATCACTTTTAACTTGACTGCCATTACTTAGTTCTTGAATATCAGGAGCTGCAGCTCTGGCAGTCCTTTTCAGGATGATGTCAGACACTCATGACTTGTCATACAACTCATCCTACTCAAAGCTGTTGGATGATATGTACTGCTACAAAAAGATCTTTTTATAATCTGCCACAAACTTGTAATAGATGATTCATGGCATTTCTGTAGCAAAAAAAAAAAAAAAATGAATAGAAAAAAAAAATAAAAAAAAAAATCCCGAAACTGCTTATCCAATAGTGGCTAGTCATTGGAGTATACAAAGTCAAGAGAGGCCTGAGCTTTTGATCCTAGCAGGATCTTTGTTTGTTTATTTGTTTTGGTTTGTTTTGGTAACATCTTTGTACACCAGGTTTAGGGCTCATGGCTTGTTCAACCCCCTCCCCCATATGCTGTTGCTATTTCACTCTTTTCCTCTTCTTTCTCTTTTCTCCCTTGTGTTGTTTCTTGTCTTGTTTGATGTTGCCTCCCTATTCATTCTTTATCCTTCACAGGCTGCCCCCTATGATCCTTGGGATCATTACTGGCCCACCTCTGCCTTTTGTCTGATCACCCCCTTGCTTTAATCCCCTTCCTGTTTGGCTCCCTGCCTTTGACTCCCAACCCACCCCTTTTGTTTTCATTGTAGTGTCTCCCTAGCCCTCCTCAGACTGTGCTTGTTGTGTGTAGTCCATTATGTCATCGCTTCACTACATGTTTGTCATTTTGCCTCTGACAAAGATTTTGCTGGGATTGAAAGCTCTGGCTCCTCTTGACTTTATAGCATTTATGACACAGGGTGAACTTAAAAACTATGATAGACAAAATGTCGGCCTTAAAGAGAACAATCTTCATCTCAATCCAGGTCTTATTATTGCTTGACAACAACACATGCACATTCATACAGGAATAACATCTTGAATACTTAAAGCACAGGCACTATATAGGGAGGGGGGGGGGATTTACTGGTAATGCTCTTTGCTTTCACACAGTCTTTCGCTAACTGTAACAAATCTATTAGCCTTTGATCCCCCAGGAGAGAATGCATAGTAACACATTTACTTGTTACACTACTCACTACTACAGGAGCACCTTTCCCATTCAAAAGCATCCCCAAACAGAAACAAAAGATTGATGAGATGGGTGGGTATGTTGCCATGGCAACTGACTGCATCCCTACCTGCCAGTGGTGGAAGACGGATAGGCAGAAAGCCTGGCCCTGGGTGTGGGTCCTCAAGTCCGTCTCAAAGCCGAAGGAGTCAATGGCAGGGATGAAGGCCTTGATGGTATACAGCGGCGACCCCGGCACAGGTGCATCCTGGGTAACGTGACCCCTATGTGAGGAAAAAGTTAAAAAGAGACAAACGATGGAAACAATTAATCTTCAAACCATCACACACATGATCAAGTATATGGTAATTATTGAACAGCAAATTTCCTCAGTACATCTTACCAGTACATGAGAAATTATCACAATGCAAAGAAAAAAGGAAAACACATGCACACTTAAATTGAGGCATAATTTTGTTTTTCTTTTCTTTTTCTTTTTTTCATTAGCATTTCACAGACGCAAACAAACAAAAACTCTGCAAAGAATATTTTCAGATAACAATGAACTGAATTGCATGAAAAGCCTGGCAAGGCTAGCAAAGCTAGCAAGAAGCAAAATTGACTGAACTTATTGAATGCATGATTCTAGCTAGCTAACGGGTGGTTATTTTTTCATAGGCTGTTATTTACTACTTGCCAGTCATAGTTCACTTATGTATACAACAGAGCTCAAAACAACTCTTGTCTTCCTAGACCATTTTCCCACTCCTTCATGCATTTTGCCATTAACATTTTTCTAGATGAAGAAAGTAATCGGCTACCTTCTCCTGGCGAGTACTGTGTAGACGGCAGAGACGCAGTCAGCTGGGGCCTGCACCTCCACAAAGTTGTAGGGCTCCATCAGTCGAGGGGTGGCCTGCATCGCATCACAAGGAAAACATTCGAGACATATGCATAATAAATGGCTGCCTGTTTCATCAACATGTACATCTTTTCCTAGTGTTTTAAAGCTTCACAACCACAATCATGGCTTCAACCAACCATTATACTTGAATGGCTAGTTGTTGTGACGTATCTCTCCTCAACTGACCAGAGTTTTCTCTATCAATACATCTGTATTTTACAGTTGTTGAATACAATTGAGTGAAAACTAAGCTAGCATAGTGGAAGGCCATATAAATGTGTCTGACAATATTCTGTACATATCTTAGTCCCATTCATTCAAATTTCTGATGCACAACTGTCTTCAGGCTCAACTAATCTATAGAGTCCCACCTAATCATTTTGTTGTAAGTCACAGGTTTCCGTGGGGTATAATTCACCACAAGACTTACCATGAGGAAAGCTGAATAGGCCACCCTCCTGGCTGTGGGGATCACCTGGCCACCTCCCCGGTGGATAGGTTCGTTGGCGATCACTGCATCCAGGATCTTGAACTTCACATTTCGGATTGCTGCAGGAAACAGATAAAAAAAAAAAAATAAATGTAGCAAAACTGAGTTTCAATATATTGTTGGCATCTCTGAGTTTCAATATATTGTTAGCATCTCTGAATATTGGAATGCCTTGCTGTAACCCTCATTTGTAATCTTCATCTGTAACAATGGCTAGGGAAGAGTTCTAAATGAAAGTTTCATTCGATATGGACTCATCATGTAGGTAATACTCTGACCTTAAGCATTAGAATAATAATTGTAGGACCATTTCCACTGAAGATTTAATGTCATCTAAATTTATGCTAATACCTCATGACTTCCTCAACAGACCATGTCCAGGCTAGTATGAGAATGTTCCCCTGGCCATCAGCTCTCATGTGGTTGGATTAAGCCTGCCTAAAGAACTTGACTGTTGCACATGACAATATCCTCATTCACTGCTCATCAATGCACGGCTGCATATCTCGTCAAAACTCTCATTTGACTCTTAATTCCTTGCACGTGAAATCTAATTGGTGAATGCTATGAGTAATCAGCAGAATGCACTCATAAGTGACCTTCATCTACTTTGACTTACGTTCATCACAGAGTGGCCCCTCCCTGGTACCCCACTGGAATCCCTGGACGATGCTATCCTTCACCGACGTCAGGAGGTCCTTGTCGACCTGTTCGGAAGCAAAGAGCCATAAGTGACTGTGACATCTCAGGGAATCATCTCAATGTTATGAATATTCAACAGCCATGTATGGCCAAAGCTGCGCATCCAAATCCAAAATTGGTCACATCTTTGTTTTGTTATGCAAATGGAATGGTTTGGGTCAGGGGACAAAACTGTTAAGAAACTCCTTTAGAGTGCCACTTAACACCCTTTTCAACTTGACTACGATAAACAGATTAAAATCAGACGAACTAAATGATAGAAATTTCATAAGCATTGGACTTCAGATAAGGAAGTCATGAAGTTTCACATTTTTATGCATTTTAACAAAATAGTGATGTCAGTAATAGTCACACATAGAAATTGACTGCTATAATATCAGCAACTCACAACTCTCCAACAAGTTTGATAACAGAAATACCATAATAACCATGTCTTTGGTTGATAATTAGTCTACAATGGCCCTTTCCCCCATAGGTCAGCACTGCTAAGTTACTGTACGATATCAAAAATCCCCCCCCCCCCAAAAAAAAAAAAAATGATTTTCTTTTAGATTTCATGTCAGGAAAAAGACATCAAGTGAAGGCTTGTAGTATTTCAATATGTGAAACCATGAAGCTATCATCTTATCTAACTTGCTAAAGTTGTTGCCACTGAAATAATTTCATAAAATGATCTAAGACTTATAAAACACAATAGCTTTCTTATTTTCAGTTCTTTTTTTTTGCAGGTAAACCTTTGACCGCTTTGTTTGTTTGCTTTAATACTTTTACACTGTATCACTAAAAGTTGTAAGCTGTAGACGTCACACGCTATTTGTTTGCTTGTTCGCACTACAGCAAATAGGAGTACACATTTGTGCAAAGCTTGTGGGAAACAACAAATGATTTACTGTTGGTTTTGCAAATATACCACAGTGGGCAGCAAACTAAGGTTGATTTAATCACAGAACAATAATATCTGACGACTAAATTCCCTTAAAATCCACATGAACGTGGTGCAGAATTGCGCTTTCACCCAACACAGAGCAGCAGGCTCTATAGAGACAAAGAGTTCCCTTACCTCAGAGGGAAGGGTGTCATCAACCAGGATGTTGGGGCCCGTCGCGTCGGGCCCAAAGGCCCAGATGGACCTAGCTGCCAGCAGATCCCAGTCGTACTTGGTCTGGAAGAACTCTCCAAGGCGTTTCCTAATATTATGACACAATTAGAGACAAAACAGGGTATGAAAATGGGCTAATTCAGTGAAATGTCAAGCCAACCCAAATGTAAGCTCACCTGTTGTCTCAGGTAAATGAAGATGCAAGAGGGAAGATGACCTAACAAAGTAAAAAAAAACAACAACTGCCAATAAACTATGATGATGTCTTGTATCTAAAAAAAAAAATCAAAAAAATCGAAGAAGTGAAATTATTTGTGTATCAAAGAAACAGACAAGTGAACACAGATGGAACAGCATACAGAGCAGGAATAGTCATAGCAACCAAAGTCACCATCACCATCTACAATGCATGAGCTCAGCACATGAAACATAATAAATTGGACTCTTACCAGGGAAGCACACATGACATAAAATTAAAATCCCGGCCCGACTGACAGAGCTGCCCTGAGAAATTAGCACGCAGAGAGTCGTGCGTACCTGTTCCACGTGATCTGAACAACCTCATTTTCGATGTCCTCTGCCAGGTTCTTTTCCAGCGGCTCCGCAATCATGGTCAGTTTGTTCCTGGAGTGAAGAGGGATGGAAATCAGTCAAAAAGGGCTTCTCAAATATTTAACCCTTCCTGCATAACAACTTCTGATATCAGGTTGACTATCATTTACGAGTTCCACAATTCCTGTGTTGTGCCCTAATTGCAACCATCATTACCATCACAAAGTTTTCAATTTAACTAGCATGTAAAGACATAAATGGCTCCTCTGGTCTTGGAAGAATGAAGGAACAGCTTGTGTGAGGATAATTGTATGTCTTCAGTGACAAGAGAGACAAGACAAATATTAAAAACATGGAAATATCTATCAAATATTAAAAACATGGAAATATCTATAAAAAATAAAAGTCCTAGTAGGTCATTTTGAGCGATAAACTACAAAATATTTAAGATGGTCATATCTTTCTCCAGTCATAAGTGTTAGTAACTCTCAATTTTGCTAAAATCCAAGGCCACTATTAAATATGAAATCAATATTGCTGTCAGTTCTCCTGTTGTTTTTCAGAAGAGAAAGTTGAGCTCCTTATCAAACATAATTTACATCAATTCAATCACTGCAAACAACTAGCCTTTCCCTCAAATGCTAGGCACACTCAGAATCTAGTTACGTAAGTCCCCCAGATGCTAATAACTTCAACTGAATACCCCATCTCTGTGAGAGATTATAGAATCTGCCAAGGAGCTCACTTCTTATTGGGTGTCTCAGCAAAACATTTCAGTGACGATGTCTCCACCACAGTCTCACAGAAAGACACCACAGGATCAGCAACCTTGATATCTGAGTGTAAACAAATAAAGTTTTAAACAATTAAACTGAGAATTTGGCAACTTATTGCCATCTACAAATCACAATGAAAACTAAAACAACCAACATTAGTCAATCTGTCAATCAATCATACATGAATCAAAAAGAGATATGAGTGCAGAAGGAACTAGAAATGCAAACTAAACAGAACATGTAGTATCCCAGCTTTGTTGTGCTTGGGAGTGGACTGATAGTTGCGAAGTTAAGAACTCATGAAAATATTGCCTCCCAAATTCTACCACTTGCAGAATTGTCTACAAGACCTAATTTGGCACATATGGTATGCCCATATGTCATTTACAGTATGAGAGAGGATACAAAAAACAGAAACAGGAATTCAAGCTCAGCATAGTCTTCTTGGTCTCTGAATTCTTTCTCATGGCAAACTCCTCAAGTTTTTGAGAGTAAATCGTCTCAACAATTCTAAGGGACTTTTCTAATCAAAGTTTGCAATATCAGAAGTTGCTGAAAATTGCGGAATAAACAATAGGAACAGTAATGTACAAATTGTAACAACCATTCAGCTGATAGTATTCAAATTGCTGCTGAAGTATATGAAATTGTATTAGACACATCTTTCCAGAATGGATCTCTGCATCTTGTTTTCAAGGGCTCATCTCACCAATTTCTGAATACATCTTCCTGAGGTCGTGCATGACACAGTCGAGGTATAGCTCTCCTGTCCCTAGGATTACATGCTCTCCGGACTCCTCAACCTACAATCGTATGAGGAAACACACACAAAAATTGTATATTTTAATAATTTGCATACATTTGAAAGTCTGTTCACAAAAAAAAAAAAAAAAAAATATATATATATATATATATATATATATATATATATATATATATATATATATATATATATATATCTTCTTCTGCACATTGTATATTTTGACTTTCCCTGGGTCTTTGCTAGTTTCAGAAGATGCAAAAGTTGGAGAGAGGTTTCACCATCGATGCACATGGTTTTAGCTAAGATGGGTAACCTTGAGTTACTGGCAAACAGGTTTGTAGTGGAAATTTTTGTCACAAGTACAGTGTATATTGGTTAAATTTACAAAGAAAGAATGTAACTGCAAAGTAAGAGCTCTAACTTAATATTACCTCCTCATATTAAAAAACAAACATGGAAAGACAAAAAAAAATGTACCCTCAATTGTAGATCCATGGAGACATATCATTTCCCTCCTGGATGGATCAACTGGGGGAGTGTTGCTATGGCACCACTAAATCTGGCCCACATCCTCCACAGAGTCAAGGTGATGGGGAGTTGCAATGGTGCTTTTATTTTTCAAGAATTTCTTCGATTTTCTTAAATTTATCCATTCTCTCACTTATACCGAAATTGGCCTTGCTCAGTGGTTGGCTAAGGTCAGCCTACTGGAAAATCTATGAAATATGCAAGCATACAAATACATTTGACGTAAAAATTTCCACATTTTACTGATTAAAAAAAAGAAAAGAAAAGAAAAAAAGAAGCCATACTGGAGTTTGCATGTGTCAAAGATGATTGCAAAACTATTACTGGCTAAAAACAAAAGAAGATATAAATAAAATAAACAAAGTGTTAAATAAATGTCTTGGAATAATGTGACACATATGGGGTTTACACCATGGCACACAAAGAATTAAGAAAGACCCACAACAAACCTTGGTGGTGATGAGAGGGTAGCTCTTGTTGACTTTACGCAGACCATCCAACATCTTGGGAAGTTCTGACGGGTTGACTGGCTCACAGGCGATCTTGATGACCGAGGTTGTGTTGAACTTCAAAGGCCGGAAGATATGCACCTGTCAAAATGTAATACCCAGATGGAGTTATCATTTTAATTCCCATATCCATTGTTATCACTACTGTCATCACTAAACTCAACTTACAACTTGTTATTATCATCATTATCATCACCATCAACATTATTGTTAAAACTGGTGTGCATTGAAATCAATTAATGTTGTCTTTCGAGTGCTAACACTTGTGTTCACAATAAATAAGACATTTGTTATGGGCCCAACATTATTCTTCCCATATCATCTTGTTTTTAAATGTGTTTCCTGATCTTCTCTGGCATGAAACTTTAATAAAACATACAAGAAAAAAAATGTGTCAATCTAAATAGATGCTGCAAAGAAACATGACATTTCCAAGGCTTTAGACATTTAAACATGATGACAGACAACATGAAGACACTTTTTTTTTTTGGCTCCATTAATGACAATATCAAACAGGTTTGTGACATAGTTTTGGTCTATTTATCGCCAAAATCTCAGCTGCAAGGAAAACTTAAATGTCAAAAGACCTCAATGACAGCTCTAATGCTCCACTTAATGACCAGTTTCAATGCTCAATGCAAAACCCAGTGTACACAGACATCTTCTAATTGACTCAGTTTATCATTTTGTATTTTAATGTTTAAATTGCAATATGTGTATGATTTGTTTTTAAGGGTACATTCTATTTTCACAAGCCTCTGGCTTTCTCTGAACTGTACCTGCTACATTTTGTAAACAATTTAGATTCAAATGATTTTTATTACTGAATAAATGTATGAATTGAATTGAAAGACTTTTAAGGCAGTGACAGCTTTCCACCTGCCTTGTGACTGTTCACAGATAATGTACAGTTTTATCATGAAAACCAGCCTACAGATTGATTACAGCTGCTTCCTCTTCCTCTGAAATGTTTGTATGAGTCAAGAAAGTGCTCTACCAAAACTATAAGGGAATGGTAAGGTGGACTCACCTCATCTAGACCTCTGCTCTCTGTGATGGTTGACGTCTTGACAATGGGCTCGTCCACGCCTTCGATCAGGACCCAGTTTCCAGCTGGCACTCTGTTCACCTCGATCTTGTATCTGGGATGTGACATAAAATGGGAGGAACAATGGAACAATGATGCTTATCAACTTGTTGAAGACTGGTTCTGAGTATATGTTGACAGTCGTCCATGGGAAAGTGTGTTGTAGCAAAATCAGCTCATAGTAACAGGGTTAAAGCTTTGTCCATGATCTTACAGCTTCATGTACAGTGCACATGCCTGTGAGCACTGTACATGCTTTGGTACCATTGTAATGGATACTCACTGTAACACAATTTTGCCTTGTCTACCTACAGACATACCATAGTGTTCACATTAACACTCTAATATTCACATTAATACTCTCAACTAAGAAGTAACTTTCAATAAATTTGCTTGTGTGGTTTCTTTGGCTATATATAAGAAACTGTAAATGTTTTGCTCAGTAAATGCCAGTAGTACAAATGCAGCTGAGTCAAGCCTAAATTATCATTCCAATTTTTTTTTTAATGGACGCCCTATGCTAATTTTGGGGTTATTTTCTACATTGTTCAACTGTTTCTCTACCCTGACATTGTTGCCAAGCTTTAATGAGTCACCTCTGACCCCTGATCCACGTACCTCGCCTCTGAGATCCAGAGCCTCCCCACCATGGTGATGCGGGAGTCCTCCTCGTCTTCCAGGGTGTAGTTCTCCCCGAGGACCCGCACCTCTTGGTTGGCGTGGATGGTGCCGCTCATCACCCGGCCAAAGGCGTGGAAGCTGACCCCGTCCTCCGTGCTGTACATCTTGGTGGTGTGCAACATCAGGGGGGCCTGGGAAGTAAAAAGACAAAATGAAAGCAAATTTACCTTTAGACAACATGTGTCTTTCAAATTAATGGGACAGAGATTCAATAGAATCCAATATATTTCTGGGACAAGCACTGTACTAGGGCTCTCTATAGCTCAGTTGGTAAAGCACCGGTCTAGCATCCTGGAGGTCTCGGGTTGGAATCCCCCTGGAACCCCATTTTCTTTGCTTAATTTTTCACTTACAAGTTATGATAAAGTTATAAAACTCCTTTGACGTATGAACAGCTAAATGAAATATAAAAATCATAAGAATTAATGACCAAAGCAAAAACTATTCTAGTTAAAAAAAAAAAAAAACAATATTGCAGCAATCATTTCGTTCACACACGATGTGTCACTAGCCATGAAAGTCATATGCACAGAGTACAGCCTACCTCTGGGTCACAATCCACCATGGAGTCCCCAAGGTCTGAGTCGATTGGACCTGTGTAGCAATGTTCCACCTTGGTTTTAGCGTTGTCGGCCGGTGAGGGAACATGCTGAACGCACATGTCCACAAATCCTGACAATGATGTATAGTAAGCAACACAAACATTTTCCTCGCATGAGTTACTTGAAATTATGAGGGCATATTTTGGAAACAGTATTATTCACGTCTGCATATGTCTTACTTTAAAGGAAACATGATATGTTTTTAAAACAATGTTTGTTTTAATATAAAAGCCTTTTTGTAGACACTTTTTGTTTGGAATCCTTTTGCTTCAATTCACAATATTATTTTGCGAACTGGATCATACCTTTCTCACAGTGCTGGGTGATAACATTTTCATTAACATACCCTGTGTCATAAGTTATCTAATAACTGTAACAAGGGTGGGATTTATAATGACAAAACATTCTAAAATGCTTCAAGTGTCACATTCATTAAAACAACAAAAACAAACATCATTATAACCAGTTCAGCATATACATCGACACCGTGATACTTATTATTCATCCTATCAATATCACCATAGATATCATATTGCAATAATTACCAATCTTTCAAAGAGTATCCTGCACATGCTTTTTTTTTTTTAATCGCTACAAATTTGAAGCTACTCTGTGTTTCTCTCACCTGTAAAGTCGCCAAAGAATTTGCGGCAAACGAGCTTGAGGAGCGGCCGGATGTTGAGCTTCATCTCCTCCTTGGTGAGGTGGATGCCCAACTCATCCAGGACTCCAGGGAGAGTGGAATCAACATCACCTACCACCTGCACATCAAAAGAAAGACAGAAACAGGTAGAAAGTCGAATGAATGGGTAGACAAATAGATTAGATAGATAGATAGATAGATAGATAGATAGACAGACAGACAGACAGATAGATGGATAGGTAGATAGACTGATAGATAGATGGATAAACAGATACTAGTAAATAGATGTAGAGAGATAGATAAATAGAGAGGTAGATATATAGACAAATACACAGATAGATATACAGACAGAAATATAGAAAGATAAATAGATAGATACAAACATTAATGGACTGACAGTAACATAAGTAGGTAGATGAACAGGTATGTATACCAATCACTAGACAGACAGATACACTATTGATTGAAGAGATTAATGCATATATGCATATACTAAATCAACAACTGCACACATACACAAAAGCATATAAAGACAGACACACACAAGTATAAACGCAGTATGTGAGTACACATACACATACATTATGTACGTTCATAAATAAATTGACACAATATAAACCAGACAAAGCAAACCCAAGTAGTTTCAGCAAAGTGATGCATTTATAACATAATTTACAGCAAAACCATGCAACTGATGTAAGCACCAGGCAAATAAAACATGACACCACAACAAAGGCATGGGATTAAGGCCCTCACCTGTGCAAACAGCTTGTACATGGGTTCCAGGATAAACTCTACAAAGCTCCTCTGTGATGTACTGACTGGTGGTTTCTTGGTGAACTTGCGACTGCAAAATGATAAGGTAAAATCCCTTGAGACATTGTTGAAGACCACAATCAGATATTCAACTTACTAATTCATTAATCCCATAAGTGAGTACATTCTATGACTTTTAAGATAATCAATGACATTTATTGAAATTTTAGAAATCATACAATAACGTAACAGTGGAAATTTTCTCGCATTTCGCACAACCAGAAACCAGCGCAAAAGTAAGAGCATACAATTATTTTTCCTGCTGTATGTTCCAGTCATTCATGTCTTGATTCAGCGGAATTAAACACATGCAAAACTCATCTTACATTATACCCACTTTTACAGTACACAGCAAACTGTGACACATGTGTATTTAATATACAAGGTGCAAATGTCTATTGTTTTTGGATCTTCTTTCCTCTTTCCTCCCTCAATCTCATTGATATAAATGATATAAATGAGCTATATACCCTCCCTTTGGGACATCATTTGGCATCACCATTTCATATCATACCAATAAAGGTTCATTCTACATATTTTACATTTCTAGTGAAATGGCTGTTAACACTATCAAGCATTTGCTCAAATTACAAAACCCCTGAGCATTCCACACTTTCAAATATCAGATCTTGAAGTTTTCCCATCAGATGAGTGACACTCAGGTGTGTGCTGTAACTACTGTGGTTGCATTATCATTTCGGTCCTTTAGCATTCGAGCTATAAAACTATATAATTTGCACAAGAAGAGGTAAACTTAAATCATTAAAATGTCTCCAGGACACTCCACAGAGTTGTGCAGATTAGGGTGGGGGGAGGGGGGATCAATAAAGGACACGGATAGACTTGAACAAGCATTTTAGTTTATGTGTGGGACCATACTGCGTCTCCAAGACCCTTTTGATGACTATAAGCAACAACATAACTTGTCTGGTTTGTGGTGGTATCATTACAAAGATATTGCTCTTAATGTCACCACATACTGTATAAAACATATCATTTTTACGGCATTAAATTTTCGCGAACTGGAGTCGACAGCCTTTTTCGCAGCATGAAATTTTTGCAAGCTTCCTCTAACATTCAATGCGCATAGTGAAGACAACAACTTGTGCATTCAAATTTTGTGAATCTTGGCTCTCGCGAAATTCACAAAATTCACAAAATTAAGATGCACGGGAACATTCCTAATTTTACAGTACTGTAATATTTCCCTTTGAACCTGGGAAGTACTAAATGCTTAATCTGAACTGCAGGTACTGAAAGCTTCATTTCAAAACTAAACGGGTGCACGGCGCAATGCCAGGACTCACGTTTTCTGGCTGAAGTAGATGTCACCCCACAGCCTCTTGGCGAACTGGTTGTAGTCGATGTCACCGTACGTGTCCGTGTAGATCTTGGCGAAGGAGGCCAGTGTGAAGCACACGCTATACTGCGAGCTGGCGAAGCAGACGTTTCCGAGGAGGGGGGACACGATCTTCTGCTCCGCCTCGTCGGTGTACACGCTGTTGAGGGGACAGAAGGAGGGTGTGGATTCTTACAAATGCACAGATGGGTTAAAGTCATTGAATGCAGAAAAAAAATCTCCATCACTCTTCAGTATACATGGCATGGGATGTGTGGTTTTAAAGCTGACACTTGTTAAACGGAAATTATCTCAGAGGTCTCATAAATTCTGACGTACAGAGTCTGTTTATGATTGCAGAAAAATCCATTACAAAACAATATACAATGATTTACTACAGTTCACTTCTTCTCTATAATCACATAGGCATCACACAAAACTGAAACAAGTACACTCAAGATGAGAAAGTTCCATACTTGCAAAAGCTGTTTTTCCCCCCTAAAAGAAAACAACCCCATACTCACATCCTCATAGTAATAGCCACATTGATAGGGTCTTGTTATTTTGCATGATTGTTGTTAGTTCTACCAGGTCGGGAATAAAAGGCAAACTAAATCATCAATCCGGCATACAAACTTTGTTGATGGAATCTATACATTGTTTTCTTTGACCATTTCACAGCATGCAGCAAAGCACTCTACAGGCAGAATTCAAATACAGGTGGACAGTACCTAAAATAGCCAAAAAGACACTAGTCTGGGAAAATAAATACAACAGCCACGTTTGAGCACTCAATATCAACCCAAAGCAAACCAATCCACTGCATATTATACCATACATGACAGATTTACGGTGTTAGAGCACTCTATGGAGAAAGCGTACCTCATGAGTAATTTTTAGAGGAGGTTACACGTTTTGTAGCAACAGGGTCGTACACCTGGCATGCATTACGCTACATACAGGCGTCCCGAACAATCATCTCTTTGCATTATGATGTATGTGCGTGTTACATGCATTCTTCTCATGCCAACTTCTGGTACGGTTTGGTACACTTATGGACCACATTAGGAAGTGGTCCACCTGCAGACAGTATGGTACAGTACACTTCAAGAGCATTAAACGCTCCCCTAGAGTGGTTATGGTACAGTACAGTAAACTTCAGGAGAGTGCTGAAATGCATCTTATACTGTATATGCCAAATATTTTGCGAGGTTCTACTTTCCACGAATTTCACGAGTCAGGTGCTTTCACGAATTTAAAGACAAACAAAAATATTCACTCTGATCTTGATATGAATGTGACGTGCATGCATACATTTCTCTGTTCAGTACAGTACTCCATGATTGCGAATTTAACCACTCGTAAAATTGTTGGAAGTCCCGATTTGCGAAAATGTAGGCTCGCAAAAAATATATGCCGTATATCATATGCCCTACCTGAGGAGCCCATTAATCTCATCCACGATGTGCCTGAGCTTGTAGTAGGCGTCGGTCGGTGGCAGCTTCAGCTCCAGGACCAGACGGTCAATCTTGTTGATGCAGATAGTGACGGCCAGCTGCTCCTGGACGGCATGTTTGATGATGCGCTCCGTGTTCAGCATCACCCCCTCCGCCGCATCCACGAACACCACTACGCCGTCAGAGAGGCGGAATGATGCTGTGGCTTCATCTGAGAAGTTTACGTGGCCTGATGATATGGATAGCAAAACCAGTATTCAATGATTACTCTGTTTATCTCAAAAAATCTGGCCATAATAAAGATATGCATACCGATGGTATATTTGTTGTTTTTTTAGCCATCTGTTGACATTCAAATTGAATCTTACATGTTCTGGTTTCATAGACCACTGCAGGTTGCTGAATTGATGCATTAAAATTCTGAGATGTTTCTCACGAAAAGTGGTTTGAGATAACCGTTTTTTGTTTTTTTTTCTGTACTTCTACCTCTTTACTCTTAAAGTTGGGATGCATTTCACAAATATCAGCTGTCTTCAAGTCAAGCAAACCTAAGGCCGAAGCTAGAGGGTTAAGCATACTGGACTCCTTGGACAAAATCTTGCCTGGAAGATTTGCATGACATTTGAAAATAGCAGTAAACCAACACCCTAGGCAGAGTCAACTGCGACTTTTATGACTGTCAGTGATGCATATTTTAACAGTTGGCCTTGTAATGGATGTTCACATTTTTAGAGATGCAAGAAATGAATGTTAGATCTCCAGATAACTGCCGGACATATGGATGTAGCAGACAATTCATATAATCCCACATCATGTTGCACCAAAATCAACAGGTCCATGTATAGGTTTGTGGAAATTGTTGTAGTCCTTGAGCAGATAAACTGATATTCTGAAAAAAAAAACCCCAAGGTCTGTATTAACCCTATAAAGCCCAAGCTATTTTGACCCCTCCCAGGCCCAAGGGGGGGCACATTGTGCCCCCCCTATATTACTTCTTTATTATATGATGTATGACCGTCATATTTGACACATGGGTAGAGCAACTCATACTCTACATGACCCAACATTTGAAAATTCTCAAGGTCATCCACTGAGGGCGCTATTTACCAAAATATAAAGAAATACATAGGAAATATGCTAAAATCATGTTTTTTCTTTTTATTTCTTTATCCCCAGTATACATGTTTTTATTTCATATCAATCATTTTCATATTTGCCACAAAGGAAAAGCAAGTCAACCTTCACTATTTGTTAAAGTTGAAATTTCTCTAGGTCAACACGTGGGGGCGCTACTCATTACAATATAAAGAAATATATGAAACCTATGACGTATTGCTTGGAATGGGTACATTATATTGGTATCACATTTCATATTTCCAAATATTGAAATTTTGAGTTTGCAGATTGATAATATGATAAAAATATGATATTACAGGCAAAGCTTGTGTCAAGATAACACAAAATAGAAGGGTAGTCTTTGGAAAATGCTGTATTTTCTATTATTTCTATTATATCTATTGTTTGATGCCTATGTCATATAAAAATAAAGGAAATAATAAGAAGACCATTTCAGGGAAATTCACAACCATAATTGCTTCACATTTTGGTCCTTCAGCAAATTACAGCCAAGAAAACCCCCATTTCATCCATTATTATATTGCTAATTGAAATTGGAACAGAAAATCATGCAAAATCTGACGAACATGGTTGTCAGTTTACGGTTGCCATGGCAACCAGCAATATTGGACATAGCTAAATTATATATCAAAATGTTCGCAATAAGATTTTAGGAAAAGTCACCAAATTTGGTTGAAATAGAGTAAAGGGTGTAGGAGTCGCAAACGAAAATATGGTGGGGGGCACAATG
Organism: Diadema setosum; assembly: GCF_964275005.1. NCBI lineage: Eukaryota > Metazoa > Echinodermata > Echinoidea > Diadematoida > Diadematidae > Diadema > Diadema setosum. The sequence goes on along the minus strand of NC_092704.1, from coordinate 30,748,605 downwards.
TGCCCCCCCCCTTGGGCTTTATAGGGTTAAAAGGAAATGGAACTAAGAAATAGCATTTATTCAATGAAAAACACAAGTGCAGCCACGCACAACATTGGGGAACATGGAAATGCTTATTTAAAATTTTTTAAATGTCTCCTTCCAATCCATCAACAGTTAAAGGACATGTTCACCTTCATAGACATGTGGGTTTTGTGAATGCAGCAATATTAGTAGAACACATCAGTGAGAGTTACAGGAAAGTCGGACAATCCATTCAAAAGTTATGAATTTTTGAAGTTTCTGCTCAGTCACGACTGGATGAGAAGACTACTATAGCTTGTGATGTCAAATGTGTACAACGACATAAAGAAAGTATAAAGCAAATTCAACAAATTTTTATTTTTCATTTTTTCATAACAAAAGAACACTCGACTTCTCTCTTTCAGAAGGCAAGGGGAAAAATATTACCCTTAACATACGTCAGTAACAAGTTGAAGAAATGTGCACTTTATTCAAAAAGTAAAGTTTTGTGAAATTCTCTTTTTATTTTCCTTATATCGTTGTACGCATGTGACATCATACACTGTGGTAGTCTTCTCATCCAGCAGTGACTGCGCAGATACTTAAAAAAATCATAACTTTTGAACAGATTGTTCGATTTTCCCCAAACTTTCACTGATGTGTTCTACTAATATTGTTGCCTTCATTCAATCCACGTGTCTATGAAGGTGGACTTGTCCTTTAAAGCCATATCGAGGGTGTAGAATTCAAGGGGTAAAATGCACTCACCCGGTGTGTCCATGACGTTCATGAGGTAATGTTTGCCCTTGCAATCTGGGAGGACCAGTGTGACTGGCTGGGCTTTTATGCTCACTCCTCGCTGGAAAGAGAAAAATGAACAAACTTGACATCACATCCAAATCATCTTCCAGGGAGACAAACTGTCTATACACCAATATAAGATTGATGGTCCTGGAAAACGTAACAAAATCCTCTTCAGAATGGAATGTGTGATCACACTTTCAAATCCTGGGTAAATATGCATCTTCGCTTTACAGAATGACAATTTGCCATGCTATTTACAGCTGAGAAGGGTTCATAAAACTAGTACAGTGCAGTCCTGTTAAAACGAACACTATTATAACAAAATTCCGGTTACAACGAAGTAAAAATGTAGGCTGCAAGTTTATCCACTCTATGTATTTTTATTGTTTATTTGTTTGGTTATAACGAAATGTTGATATTACGAAAGAAATCGCCGGTTCCAAGGACTTCGTGTGAAGGAACACACACAAGCATGAGCTATGCCCCAGGGCATAATATCATCTGCAGGTTTTTCAATCAGCTTTGTAGGAGACTTACATAGTAGAAAATATATGTACATACATAAGGTTTAGCCTCTTTGTTCTCAGTTGCTTGTATGTTTAATGGGAGTCACAACCCAATTTAACTCCTTTCTATTGAAAATGAAATTGATTTGTTCACTTTCTTTCTTTCTTTCTTTTTTTTTGTAATGTTATAATGACCTGATTTGCTGGGGCCTTTTGACAGAGCAACCATCAATTAATACCCATGCCACATAGAACAATTAGCATTACATTACATCAAGTTTAAAGAAACTGAAAAAAAAAGGGTAAAGAAGCATAACATAGCAAGCACAGACAGATTCGTGTCTCCTACATTGTAGATCCATGGAGATAGGAATGAGTGAAATCTCTCGCGGATGGATCAATGAGGGAGAGGAGAGAGGAACGGATCATCTCTGCCTTGCTCTGGCACAACATTTATTGCCCGCATCCTCCATAGCAACAGGATGATGGGGAGTTGCAAGGTGCCTTCAACATTCCAAGATATGAATATTTATAAGTCAGAGCCTTCAATTAGCATACTGTGCAGGTTAATGACAAACACAAACACACACAGACAAACAATATGTATACAAAACATATTGTTCAGCAGAAAATGGACACATTCACTTTGTTGCCTATTGTAGCTTAACCAATGAAGGGCAATCACTCAATTTTAATTCGAAGTCACAGGTAACAGTTCACTAAGAAAATAGTTTGAAATACACAGAACAAGGAACACTGTGTGTCTTTTCTCTCTTACCTCGTGCTCTGTGAAGAGTGTGTCTGTGTACTTTAGCTGTTAACAAAAGAAATATAAAATATTGCATCAAATATGTAATAGCTGACGCATAAGTTTCACTGACATTAATTAAGAAAGAAATCTCTCTAAATTGTTTTGAGATTAAAAAAGCAAAATGTCACAATACACTGATGTATTTCAAGACATGTGTAAATTCTCATGTCAACGAATGTATCTGATGAAATTATTTCAAATGCTTGGAACATACACATTTATATAATTCTATCAGCACAGTGAAATGGCTGCTGTCAAATTTGTCTATGACCTTTACAAAAATAAAGTTTAGCCAAGTTATGAGTTTGCAGGATTGATGTCTTCAGGAACAGATGCAAAAAGAGACTGAATCTTAATTAAACAACAACAACAAGCAGATGTTTGGCACTTGTCGGATTTCATCTTTTCAACACTATCACCTGAGATCACTAGACAATCTCACTTTCTACATGATTTGGTTTCCCACTTTCAAACTTTGCAGCAGAATACTTGTTTACACATGGAGTACTGTTGTGGAGTCTTGTTTGAATTAGAGTAACATAAATTGGTACAATAATCTTTCGAAATAAAGGTGTACAGATTCTGTACGGCATTTGCCAGAACATCTGCATGTACTTATTCATAAATATGATCATTTCTGGTGAAGTTGTTGAGGATGACAAGTGGTCCGCAAGACCATGACGAGAAGTCCTTGTCTAAAACTTTGTCTCCACATGTCAATGTCAACAGATCACATGACCCTCCTCCCTCCCCCCCCCCCCTATTTTTTCTGGTTACAGTTTGAGGAGCACTGCTGTAGGTTGTTAGCACTTGGAGCATGATAAAATACTTAGGACTTCCTCAGAGACATATCTTTGTCATTTCTTCAAACATAGCAATGATTTTCTTCCTTTTATTTTCCTCTGATTCACATCATAATTGGGTGAATATATGGGAGCCACGTGGACACGTTCACTGCATGGCAAATCACAAGTCATGTCACATGATCACTTGGCAACAAAATGGTCATGACATCCTCAACTTTAGTCTCATTTTTCTCACCTTTCCACCAATTTGTTGATCTAGTTTCCTAACCTTCATTCTAAACATATAAACAAACAAACAAACTTAAGAAGTTGCTATCTTGGTGATAACAGGGAGCTTTAGATTTGCGACAAGGACGTTCGAGATGATGATTGCATTGGACGTTCTCCTCTCTCCCTGCATTGTTTTGAAAAGTAGCTTTAGATTGCGCAAGAACGCAACCTATAGAAAATAAAATGGGCCCCCCCCCCCCCCCCCCATATGATTAGTGCATCAGGTAGTTCTCGGCATCGTGAATTGAGCGGACATAAAAAAAGCCCAGAACGCGTCGTGAACAATTGGACAACACGAGCTATAAATATAGATTGTGCTTTTGATAAGCAATTTTGCACATGCTCAGAACATCCCATTGCGAGAATCTTAAGCTCCCTGATGACTGTTTTGCGTGTCAAACTCACATGCCGATCCTCTTTGGTTCTCAGGTCAGGGTGTGTTTGTTCCAGAAGGCAGTCCACAAAGGTTGTCTGGATTGGGAAAATTTGAAAAGACATGAAATATGGTAAAATTTGATAACCAAACCTACAGAGAGCTGTAATTTAAAACACAAGAAAACTGCTGAATGTAATTCTGTATGGAGGAATCACACACAAACACACACAAACACACACACACACACACACACACACAAACACAAACAGAAATCAAGAATATTACCCAATTAGCATTTATACAGGCACAAGAGTCACGGATATACTCAATACTCACCTTGCCATGATGGAGGTGTCCAGCCAGAGTCACATTGCGAATCAGATTGGCATTGTCCATCATGTCTGCTAGATACCTACAGGGTGTTGGGAATGAAACAGGATGCTGTGTTGACTTTGTCTCACCATAATGCAATGCATAATCATGATCATCACAAGATTGTTACAAATAAGTAAAAATTACTGCTGCTGCTGCTGCAGCTGCAGCTACTGCTACTGCTACTACTACTACTACTACTACTACTACTACTACTACTACTACTACTATTACTACTACTACAACTACTACTACTACTACTACTACTACTACTACTACTACTACTACTACTACTACTACTACTACCATTACTACTATTTCAGAAACTAAGTCTACTGCCATTTATATTTTTATATTCTTTTTTTACACACTAAGAAATATAATCACAAATTCTCATGATAGAACAAAAAAGGACTTACTCCATATCATAAGCAGTAGCAGGCAGTTCTTGCTCAGTCAGGGTAAACTTCTTTTGCTTGACTGGTGCAATGACAGGCTCTGTGAATGAATGAAAAGATTTAACAAAGACATATACCGACAGAGTTATTGCTCTGACATAAACTCACTGCCTTGACTCTCTATAAGAGATGGGAGGTTTCATGGAATGCAATGCAAACTTCTGGAAAGCAACTAAAAACTTTGAACAATACAATTATAGCACACAGTATGTTTGATAACATTTCATCAAAAAATCAATTATAGCACACAGTATATTTGATAACATTTCATCAAAAACTCAATACTTGATACTCTGTGATCCCATGAAACAGTGACTTCACTTTCTCATTATACTGTATCAACACCAAATCTGATTGCACACATACACACACACACACACACACATACACAAATCATATATACCTGTTCATAACGAAAGAAAGAAACAAACAAACACTGGCAGAAATAAAATGTATCTGGCAGAGGTAACCAGTAGCGAATTCTGGCAGAGGTAACCAGTAGCGAATTCTGGCAAGGCACTTTTATCCTCACTGCCAAGTCTTTTGGAGGAGACTTAAGCAGTCAGTCCTGTGTGTAGGAACACTGAACCTAATGCACATACAAAAACCAATTCCACTTCTCTCATAAAGAGCAGAGTGAAATCCCAATGCAGTGGTCAAATGTACACACACACACACACACACAAACACACACACAAAAAAAAAAAAAAAAACCCTGCTGATATCTGCAAGAATCTTAAGGATTGAAGGAGGCACAGATTACTCCAAGAAGAAAAAGAAAAAGAGGAACCAACCTGTCAGAGGTTGTGCATCTTCCTCGTGTACGATGGTCTCGACATCGGGTCCATAGATTTCCTCGGCCGTGGGGTAGTACTTCTTGTCCTCGTGAAGCACAACCGCCTGGCTCCTGTCCTCATCGTCATGGACGTCAGCATCGTCTGCAATGTCGTCATCGTCATCCTAGAGAAAGTAGACACCAAGTGAGGAAAGCACAGTTCACACGAAGTTAGTCTTCTTTGTTTTGTTTGTTTAAACAAACATGCTTAGTTCTTGATACAAATGGCAATCAGAGAGCCTTACCTTACTGTACGAGCTGAAATTTTTGCGGTGGTTTTATTTTCGCGAATTTCATGAATCGCCTTTGAACCGCAAAAATAACAATGCGTGAAGAACTAAGTTCAGTTAGACCCTCGCAACCGCAAAATTAACAACACGCGAAAATGTCCTCCAAGTAGCAATTCGCGAAAATATCTGTACGTGAAAATTTCAGCTCGTACAGTATGGTGATGCAAAAACAAACAAACAAACAAACAGTATCCTACAATTTCAAGTACTGTTATGGCAACAATGCAAAATGGACAAGTAGACTAGAAATCTTTGGTGACAAAAGTCTAAAGTCTATGTTCAGAATCCAAATCTTCAATAGTACATGCACTGTACAAAACAAAAAACAAAAAAAAAACACAATGTCAGACACACAAAATTAATTCACTCACGAGGTACAATGTCTATCTCATGTTTCATTGAAAAAAAAAAGAGAAAAGAAAATGGAAAAAAGGAGGGAGAGGGCGAGAATGAGAGAGACAAATGTACATCAAGAGAAAACTGGGGGGCATAATAAAGGATTAGAATTAAAAAAACAAATGGGGGAGATAGGGAAAAGAACAAGGATTACTCCACTGACCATGTCAAAATCTGCCATGGCGTCTCCCTGGCCATCTCCCTCTTCGTCCGAATCGCTGTCCAGCTCCGGACCAATGTAGTTGCCAAACTCATCATACAGATCTGCCTCCATCTTGCGAAAGGGAGTGACGACTGTTCAGATGGTGACCTTTGCTTTAAAAATAAAATAAAATAAAAAGGCAACATGCAAGATCACATTCACAAATATAAATTAAAAGGGCACAAAAGCCATTTCTATCTCAAAGCTAAATATGACTCAATGAGACACATCATTTTATTAAGACAACAAACAGGTTTGAAATCATATGAATTTATAAAGACTATGATGAATCAGTTTCGCTTCATGGACAAGCTGCTATCAGTATCAGGATTAATATCACTTCATGTTTGGCGGGTTTAAGCCTACTCAATATCTCATTTAAATCCATCTAGAAATCTACTTCTACTTGCACTTGTAAATTGTACCACCCGTAGAGTAAAATATCCCGTTTGCGGCAGTATAAGCATTGTTAAGAGTTTTTCCAACTTGTAAACAAATCAGGTAAATTATTTTCAACCATTTCATATATCATAGACAAGATTATTCATTAACGCAATTGTTTTCATGAAAGAAATTTACCATTGACCAACGCAGTTTTCATGATTTACCAGGGCAAAACCCGGCACAATTTTCGCCGATAAGGGCGATATGCGACGTAGTATTTCTGCTTGCGGCACGATGTACAATCCCTATGCAATACGCGCGTGCTCCGCGATCTTTAGCTGAACGCCTTCACATGTCTCGCGAACATTGCGTAAGCGCCAATTCCCATTGCGAAAGCACGTGAAAATAGGGTGCGCACATGCATTGGCCGCAAACAAGATCGCACTTCTGGCGGTGTTGTTGATGTCTTTCTCGTGTTTTTCTCATTTTTTTCGATGGTAACATCCACTTTCTGAAAAAAATGGCGGCCCACATCGGCTCGCGAAAATTCTATTTTACGTGAGGATATGTTTTCAAAATCCATGAACATCGAGAAAATGAAACAAAATCCAGTTTCTTGGACCATTGTTTCTTAACTGTTATGTTAAGAAGTACCGAAAATTTCATTTTGGATGCGATATGTTGTCATTTACGTGAGAAAATTTCACTTTCGTCAGAGATCGTGCCCATTTTATAGGTTGGTTTTTGTTGATTGCTAGTGACAGTGTGTTAGTATATGTGTAGGTTAGCCCGACCAGACGCTGTTAATACGCTACGCGAGTACAGCGTCTGACCAGCGAGCGGGCACCTTCAAAGTGGGGAACCACAACACAACTACAAAACTTATGAAAATTTATACGTTCTTCATAAACAATGTACACGTTACCAAACGTTACTCACCTTAAGTGCATGCTTGTATTACAGAAGGTTCGTAAGTCCATTGAGAGCCCTCGTGATAAGTCCGTGGAACCAAAAAATGATACTTTCTGGCGGATTCCCTAACACCGTCGCAGTTCATCGTTGCAGAATTCAAAATGGCGCCTTGATCTCGTGCGTGCGATGCGCTGCTTGAGTGTTGGTGTAGCAGCACGGTCGACAGCGCGACCTTTTGAAAGGGCATTCAGATCATGTGACCTCCCGAATATTGGAAATGGCCTGGCGTGAAAGACGATGTACCGTTCGTGAACCGTTCACACATGCTGCATATAACCATCAATTTTGGTAAGTTATTGAATCTAAATTTCAATACTCATAGCATAGATATGAAGTCTCATTATCATTTTGTTCGTCAGATGAGTTTGAAGTGGCAAAAAAATGATCTAAAGTATCAAAATTCAATCCGATCGCATGCGGTCGTTGGACCCTCTTCGTGTTTGGAGCTTCGTTGGTACAGCCCTGTCGCGCTACGTATGTACAGCGGCGACTGGGCTGTGTATAGTTAATGTGTAGGTGTGCATGTAACAGTGCAATGCTGTGTTTAGCTGTATATTACCGTGTATGTTGTACCTGCCGCGAACGGCTGCACGGCCGCTTACTGACGCAGTTACTCTAGTCGTCCTTTAAAAGGCTTTATCTCGACTGAACTTTTCAGTTTTATCTTGCGATCACACTGCACTCATATTAATATCAATAACCTTTGAACCACACAAAATTATCGGCACCCGCACTGAGGTTCGACCAGGCCATGCTACACGTGAATAGATATTCTGTAGAACACAAGAATTAAGAATACGATACCAGATTATAGCTGTAGCTGTGGTGCAGTGGCATGTACGAAAAAGTTTCCAACTCAAAACCAGATACCTCGGACTACACTTACGACCGCACGCACGGTAAGTAATGTAACTCGAGAACTAAGTTATCACTTTCACAGTGGATCAGACAGTGGTTCGCGCGTACTACCTAATAATTTAACATATTTTACCATGTAGTTAACTTGGAACTCAACTAATCGAATGTCTAGCTCTATAATGCACAAAATTAGTTACCGCAGCGAGAAAATACAAAGGATTTAACGTACCAAAGATCGTCAGTACAACGACATGCGGGAACACACGGTACCACAGCGTAAATTCGCTGGTTCACTGATCGTTTTCGATCGTGTACTAGTGGGAAACGGACAGCTGCCCTACCCGAAGTCATGCCGTGGTTTCTTTTCTGCGCCGACAGCACAGCACCGCGACAGGGTTTCAGAGACCAGCGAATTTACTCCAATCGTAGCTCAGCAAGCTCTGGATCTGCGACGTCGACAGTCGGTGCCATCGTGTTTGTCGAGTGAGAAAAACAGCGATTAAACATGTTAACTTGACGTTTCTGAATTTTTCTTTGGATTGTTTGATTTGACCAGATTTCAACATGGTTTTCAAGAAGTGTACAAGACTGTTACTGAGCCGATCACGGTCCGTGTTCCCTATTTTGATGGGGATATGTGTCGGCATAGTTCTGAGTATGCTCTGCTCTCCTCTGTTGGAGAGCAACTGCGGGTTGGACAATTTGGTAGCTGTTCGTACTGGGCGGAAAACTCACACCATTTTCTACGGCACCGACGAAAATGGCAACATGCTCAGCGAAGACGACTTCGAACCGGTTCTCAGAGTCGAAGAAAACCCTCCAGCTCGAGTAGTGGAGAAACGACGAGTCGTGCGAACACGCTTCATCGCCTCAGAGTTGGGCATCAAGGAAAAACTGTTTGTTGCTGTGGTCGTCTCCAGGGGGGAGATCCACTCTGAATCGACAACTGTCGGCATCAACAAAACCCTTGCCAATTCCGTCAGTAAACTAGTTTACTTTGCTCGTACCAAACCAGACCCAGTGCCCGCTGGCATGACAATTGTAACCTTTGAAGGCGATCAGGCGGTGATGCGATCCTTCCAGATATGGAAGTACATTTACGATCACTTCGGCAATGACTACGACTGGTTCTTCGTGATATCAGATGACACGTATGTGTTCGGCGAAAAGCTCCTTTACTTTGTGAATCACATCAGCATTGGGAGGGATCTTTATATGGGAATCCCGACTCATGAAGAGGACATGGATGTCACCTACTGTCAGAAAGAAGCTGGTAACTTTTTTTTTGTTGGTCATAAAATTATTTGTTTCATTTTGAGTTATATACCAATAACTATTACGAGATTTTTACTCGCACCTGTAAATATTTTTCACCTGATTTCAAATTTCTGTTGCCCCGGTGGTGCAGCGTATGCGCATGTTCTCGCAGTGCGTTCATCCTCGACCATTTGAGGGCAGCACTTTATCGGAAGAAGAAGAAGAAGAAGAACTATGTTACATGTGTATTGGGCAATAGTAGCATTTAGGTCCTACGTAAGAATGAAAAAACAAACAGACAGACAAACAAATTGCACAGGAGCCTACAGCTGTAAAACAAAAATAATAAGATTTTTCTTTTATATTATAAAATTGATTGTATGAAATTTTGATGAAATTTGATTGTTTAGACACTAATCAAATTCTTTCTGCTACGGTACTACTACTATTGACTACTAGTTTACTAGCTGGTTTCTATATGATGATTAAGAGTGTAGAGTCTACATCATGGTATTGCAATGGTGTGAACATACCACTGCACAGATCCACCATAGGCCCATGTGTAGAAACTCTACATTATGTAAAATAATGTAAACTCATACTAAATGCATGTTATGTAACCATATTTTTGACCATCTACAGGAAGTGACAAGTTGTCATTGTAAGCATTGAAGATCACTTCTGTTTGTGGAAAGACTTCCTTTATTAAATACAATGTCCCCTACCCCACCCCAGTGACGGATCCAGGGGGGAGCACACCGGGCGCCCCCACTTTATTTCTTGTTAAAACAAAAGAAATAAAAAGGAAAATATGGGGGTGCACCCCCCTTTAATTTTGTAAAGGCACCCCCTCTTTACAAAATTCCTGGATCTGCCCCTGCCACCCCCACTAATTCTTTGATTTTAACTGAAATGGGGCCTTGGTTCGGCAGATTCATGATGGCATCTAATGATCTGATCTTTCCAGCATCTGTTGAAGGCTGCCTGGTATCTCAAACTGTGTACACACTGGTATTTGTGATTTTATAAAGGTGATTAAACTCTCTATTATTTGTTTTTGTATGGATTTGAATACATGTGCATCTTACAATTTGTTACTCTACAATTCTTGGCCATAACTGAAACAAAGGCAAGCCATTTCTCTAGCTCTCTGTCCATCTGCCATTGCTGCCTTTTCTGCAGGATATCTGCTTTCTCGTAACCTCCTGCTGAAGGTGGGAGACCACATGGAAGAGTGCATGCAGAAAGCCTGGAGCAGCCAGCCAGACCTGGAGATTGCTCGCTGCATCAAGGAGCACAGTGGGGCTCACTGCGTTGATAACTACGAGGTTCGTTTGGCGGGGATTAAACAAAGCAGTTTATATTCATGGTGCCACTTCCGGGTTTAATCAGCTGACAAAAAAAAAAAAAAAACCCAAAAAAGAACAAAAAACAAAAAACAAAAACAAAAACGTTAGCAGGTATTTTCTCAAACTACTACTGGGTTTTGGCAGCTGACAAGCCAAAAACAAGAACAACAACAACATACAAACAAACAAAATTAGAGGGGAGGGGGCGTGCCCGATGCACCCCCTCCTAGATCTAGCACTGAATGGTGATAATATCATAGAATCATTCCATAGGTGCCTATTAGTACTGTGTTCTTTTGAGCATTGTCTGTTGCGATGGTACAGTGTCATTGCAGATGCTGTCATTGTACTCCACAGGGCCCAGAATCTGTCTTTGAAAGATGCAGTTGACTGCTGCAGAATACAATGAGAGGAAAGACGGTGGGGTGAGGGTACATGCTGTACGAGCTGAAATTTTCGCGTACAGATATTTTCGCGAATTGCTACTACATGTAGGAGAACATTTTCACGTGTTGTTAATTTCGCAGTTGCGGGGTCTAACTGTGCTTTATCTGTTCGCACATTGTTATTTTCGCGTGTTGTTATTTTTGCGGTTCAAAGGCGATTTGCGAAATTCACAAAAATAAAACCACCGCGAAAATTTCAGCTCGTACAGTAGTGTAGATGCAGACTCATTCTCATGCAAAATCTGTAGGTGAAGTTATTATCAAACCACCTGGTAAATAAATCCATAATTTCAATATTGCCAGGAGGAAATTTGATTGGTAATATCTTTCTTTAAGCAGTAAGAATGATGTCTGGGGCCTAGAAAGAAAATGTGAGCGAAAATGAGTTCTATTTCAGTTCACAGTGAACATACTGTTACTTGTTTACACTTTGGAAAATTTGTTTCATAGAGTTGTTTTACTGACAGGGATGGAATTGTATTTAAATAATCCTTAGATCTGAATCCTAGCAAGGATGAAACTCAAAAGACATTGTGAAGGACATATGCCAGTCATCTATTACAGATGTACAATATATGTGTCGAAGAATGATCCACAACATGATGGATGGATTAAAAACACACACACACACACAAAAAAAAAACAAAAAAAACAAAAAAAACAAAACCACACATTGCTTTCAGCATGCTTAAATTATATTCCCATCAGGTCAGGTAAATGTACAATTTTGTTTTTATGTACAACTATGATGTTGGTCTGAATAGGACGTTTCCATTGACTCATGTGCACCACCCTAACATTAATTGTTTGTATGAAGTATGTAGTTTGACCATCTTTAGTTGATTATTTTTATACCCCCGCCAAACAAAGTTTGAAGGGGGTATATAGGAATCGGCGGACGGTCGGGCGGTCGGTCGGGCGGTCGGGCGGTCGGGCGGTCGGTCCGTTGCAAATGTTGCGTCGCGAACTACTTCCTCAGTTTTCAACCGATTCCCATAAAACATGGCACAGATGTGTGCCTTGGGTTGTAGATGTGCAAGACGTATTTTTTGACAGTACCCAAAAGTATGTTGCCATGGTAACGGCATATTATGGGCAAAAATGGGTACAAATCTTGCGTCGCGAACTCCTCCCACAGTTTTTGATCAATTTTTATGAAATTAGGTACAGATGTTCATCTGAATATGTTAATGTGCAAGACACATATTTCCGCAGTGGCAAAAAGTGCGTTGCCATGGTAACGGCATGTTATTGGTAAAATATAGGGCAAAATGCTTCATGGCAAAACTGCTTCATCAGTGTTCTTCCAATTCTCATGGAATTCATATTGAATGTTTGTCTTAGGATATACAATGTAGGTCAGCATGACACATTTCTTGACAGTGACAAAAAGTATGTTGCCATGGTAACAGCTCACATATTATGAGCCAAAATGATGGAAAATTTTGTGTTGCAAACTGCTTCCTCAGTTTTTGCCCAATTTCCATGAAACTTGGTACAGATGTGTGCCTTTGGTTGTAGATGTGCAAGACGCATTTTTTGACAGTACCCGAAAGTATGTTGCCATGGTAACGGCATATTAAAGGTCCAGTTTACCTTTGGGAGCAGTAATTTAAAAAATGTTCAAGATATCACATTTGATTCATATGTGTAGGTCTGTTGTGTCATAAAACATCCTACCATATGAAATTTTTGCAATAAAGACTAAAATATAAGGAGATATCAGTGTTTTTCTCAATAAACCGTAACTGTATACGCTTTAGTCTGGAAACATTTTTATTATAACTATTGTTTATATTTTGTGTATAACAACACTTGACATTGATTATATGGATTCAAATTTTTACAGTGGTTGTTTCTATCCCTAACTCACATTTTAGAACAATTTAAAGCACTAATGCTGGGTTTTTGTTTCATCTGCAAATGGTAAATTATGCCTTTAACCCTATTCTAACTGGGGGGGGGTCAAATTGACCCCCCCCTCGACGTTTCGCGCCACGATTCCGCAACGCGCAAAGATTTTGCCGCGTCGTTTCATGACTTTTTTCATTGAAGTCTCCCGCATATTTTGAGACCAAATTTGCGACGTCCGGGTACACCGTTCTGAAGTTATGCAATGTTTTGCATATGCATGTCAACCCGAAAACCGCTCAAATTCATGATTTCGTGTGCAAATCCAATGCAAACTGTGTTTTTTTGTTTAATTGATATAAATTAGATTATTTCAACTTTTAACTATTGAAATAAATCAATTCTAATGTAGATAAGCTTGAAAAAGTGCCTCCAACAAATTTTGGCAAAAAAACAATAGAAAACAAAAGACTGAAAAAACAATAAAATACATAAGAAATTAACAAAACAATAAAAAACAAAAGAAAATGATTTTGATTGCACTATTTTTTTACAAGAAAATTGTTTGATGTGTCTTGAGGAACTCTGACACAAAAATTTAATAATCCTTCAGTCTTTTTGATGGAGTTATAGGTGAAAATATGATTTCATGCGTTAATTTGCATAATTAATTTATTAAAAAATATGAAATCAACATTTTTCTATCGTATGACCATGTAATCTTGTAGTTGACATCCGGCTCTATGTTCAGGCAAAATTTTGCGGCGATCGCGCGATCGGCGGCCGAGATCTGAAGGGGGGGTCAAATTGACCCCCCCCCAGTAAAAACTTGGTCTCAAATAGCCCAGTTAGAATAGGGTTAATGGCAGAAGATCAAGGAAAGATCTTGCGGATTTAACTACTTCCTCAGTTTTTTGACCAAAGCTTATGAAATGTGGCACACACCTTGATCTTGGTGGGAAGATGTGGAAGACATATTTTTCGGACGTGTCGGAAGCTGCGTTGCCATGGTAACGGCATATAAATGGCAGAAGATCAAGGAAAGATCTTGCGGATTGAACTACTTCCTCTGTATTAGACTGAAGCTCATGAAATGTGGCACACACATTGGTCTTGGTGGGAAGATGTGCAAGACATATTTTTTGGACGTGTCGGAAGCTGCGTTGCCATGGTAACGGCATATTAATGGCGGAAGATCAAGGAAAGATCTTGTGGATTGAACTACTTCCTCAGTTTTTGACAAAAGCTTATGAAATGTGGCACACACAATAGTCTTGGTGGGAAGATGTGCAAGACATATTTTTCGGACGTGTCGGAAGCTGCGTTGCCATGGTAACGGCATTTAAATGGCAGAAGATCAAGTAAAGATCATTCCTTGGGTAAGACTGTCGTCACGGGGTGGGGGTATTAATCACCTTCAGTGATATTTCTAGTTTCATGTGAACTGGAAGCTGCCAGATTTTATATAATTTTTGTCATCAAAATAGAGTTCAAGAAATCACAATATATTCTTATACAATCATGGCTCCTTATTTTTGTATCGTATTTCTCACAGGGTACTACATTCAAAGCGATGAATTTCCAGGATAAAGTGCTGACAACCAAGGACACCAAAGACAAGCGTCTCAAAGAAGCGCTGACCATGTACCACGTCATGGATCAACGCATCATCTACAAACTGCAGAAGTTTTTCATCGAGGCCTCCGTCAATCGCTCCTACGCAGAGATTGCCAGGCTCCAGCGCGACATCCAAGAGACAAGCCAGTACTCGCCAGGGGGAAAGGAAAGCGTCAAGTGGCCGATTGGGAGGCAGCCGCCCTTCAAGGCCCAGTCACGCTTCGACGTCTTCGGCTGGGAGTACTTCACCATGACCCACATCTACGCTTCCACGGACATCGAGTCCAAGGTTCCTCTCATAGGAGCAGATAAGCAGGACATTGACGAAATTGTCACCACGGCTATGGGCAGACTGAATGAGAAGTATGAGAAAGCCTTCACCTTGGGTCGCCTTGTCAATGGGTACCGGCGGTACGATCCTACCAGAGGGATGGAATACACCCTTGACCTCGAGCTGAAGATGACCGCCCAGAAGAAGACCATTCAGAAGCGGGTTCAGCTGCTCAGACCCCTCAACAAAGTGGAGATCATTCCAATGCCGTACGTCACAGAGTACACCCAGGTCACCATTATTGTACCCGTGGTGGCCAGCAAACAGGAGCAGGTCAAGACATTCCTGGACACCTACACCAAAGTCTGTCTAGAATCCAAAGAGAAGGTCGCCCTCATGCTGATATTCATCTACAACCCTGTCCAGGCACGCTCCATGGCCACTGATGACATCTTTGGGGTCGTCAAAGGTCATGTCTCATATCTGGAGAGAAAGTTTTCCGGGGCTCACATCTCGTGGTTGAGTGTGAAAACCACAATGCCATCTCTCATTGCCCTCATGGACGTCATCTCCACCAAGTTTGCGTCCGACACTCTCTTCTTCGTCACCAATGTTCACCTCGAAATGCACAACGAGTTCCTGAACAGGGTGCGCATGAACACCATCGCTGGCTGGCAAGTCTTCTTCCCCATCCCCTTCGCCCAGTTCGATCCGGAGATCATCTACGCGGAGTCCCCCAATCCGGGGACCATCGATATCAGCAAGCAGGTCGGACGCTTCGACGACAGCTCGTACGAGCACGCTGCCTTCTACAACTCAGACTACAAGACGGCGCGCAAGCTGTGGGATGAGAAGCACCCTGGAGTCGGCACGGATCACATCCAGTCGGACGAGGACCTCTTCGACATGTTCCTCAACTGCAAGCTGCATGTCTTCAGAGCTGTGGACCCTGCCATGAAGCAGCACTACCAGAAGAGAGTCTGCCGACCCACCCTCACCGAGGAGCGCTACCACAAATGCCTGGCGAGTCGGGCGGAAGGACTGGCCTCCCGCTCGCAACTGGCTGTACTTGTCTTTCAGCAACAGCAGCAACTCAAGCAGCAACAGCGACTTTGAACCATTGATATGAAGAAAAATCACGATTCTAAAGATGTTTTATTTGTAAATATCTCTTTATTGCCTGTGGGAATGCATTCAATCCTTTAACATGTTTGTGACTTACCTGAGATGTGGGTTGAAAAAAACAAAAATGAAACAAAACCAGAGACTGAGAGAGCTCGCCTGTGATACAATGCATCGTATATATTTGTTAGTAAAAATATAAAGCTATCAGTTTGTGATGCATCCATGTGTTGTTGATAATATCTGTGCCATGACATCTCATTTGCAGAGTAAATTGGAAGAGAATCTTTTTCATTATTGGACAAAGAAAATTCTAGGAATTTAGTGTGAAACAGATTGCGATGAACTGCTGGGGGTTCTTGTGCAGGGTGGGATAATGTCCTGACAAAAACCGTTTAGTGAAGTTGCTTCATAAATTGCCTTCTAAGCAGAGGAAAAAATTCCTTTCTTGCAAGTTAAAAATGCATTTGATTTGAAAAGTGGGATTTCTACTGCTAGAGCGAAAATCTACATATTTTTTTCTTCATAGTGCTATGAAGCTCTATGACAACAGAGGTCACGTCATTCATTTGCTGTAATATGCAATGTAGAGAAGCGCATGGCCCCCATTACTTGATGTGCAATTAGTGTTGTTTAATGTGCATGATGCTGCATTTTGCAAGAGCCGTAATGGCAAGAAACCTATGCCAGTACAATCCACTTGTATCAGATGCCTCATAGAATCTCAAGCATTTCTCAAATGATGTGAGGGTAATTTGCATAAGGGATATGCTCTCGTACAGTCTCAAGGAGAAAATTTTAAAAAGAAGCTGATTTGTGTGTGTGTGTGTGTGGGGGGGGGGGGGGGGGAGTCACTAGACTTTATGTAAATAACATCACTCATGCAGTGATACTGAAGTGTGTGCACAGGCAAACCTGCCAATGCGACTGATAAAAATTCATGAGCTCCTGACTTGGAACAGTGAAAACGGAAGATGATGATGATAAAGATAATGATAATGATGATGATAATGATAATGATAATGATGATGATAATGATAATGATAATGATAATGATAGAAGTTATCCCATTGAGTAGAGTTACAACAAAATCTGATGAACCACTTCCGTTGTTTATTGTCCCTAATGGACATCTTAAAGGGCATTATTGTTACACCTTTGAGTACATGACGTTTACTACATAGGTGAATGTAACAGGGTTTGCATTTACTTCATATTTGTTAATTTATGCGGTCATTTCTCTTGAATGTAGACCAGTTTGGTGTTACGTGTGCTCATTTTGTGTATAAGTTGCTTGCTGGGCCTAAGTTTTAGCATAATTAATGTAGAATGCAGGGTTGGCATTGCCCAAGTCATGTTCGCACAAATTGTAGACTTACCATAGCTGATCTCCCGCATCAATCCTGTCTTTGTCTTTTTTACGGGTGGAGGGATGAAATATGAACAGCGACAAACAATCACCTTTTAGTTTAAGTTGGTGAGAGCTAGTTGACTCTCCTAATACTCCAAGGACACAACTCTGCAAGGGTAGTTTTTGATGCGTATCTGTATGCACAGTAGATGCCAAAAAGATTCAAGTGCTTTCCAGTCATGTAGATGATGATTGCAGCTCAGTTTTAATTTAAAAAAAAAATGTGAATTGCTGAAAATATGTGTGTGGTGAATAGAAGATAAGATGCCTTGAAAACATAACATTCAAAGATGTTGAGTGATTAGTTGTCTTAACGTGGACCATAATACCCTATTTATACTGTGGCCAAAATTTAGAACCTCCTTGAACCATTTTCAAAAACCTTTTCAAAAAATTGATCTCTTGTCTGTTTATACAGCATACTGCTCGTTCCGCTTACCCAAAGCAGGCCCTGACTGGCTACGTTTTCATGGTAACCAAGTTCCCTTCAATAAACGGTGCATGCTTGAATATCACATGTTACACACTTAACCGCAAATTATGTGATTCAGCGTGGTTGCAGTGTTTACCTGTGACGGTCAGTCATTATAGCCGATTTGTTAATGTAGGAAGGAGTGACCCTAAGTGATTGAATTTGACATAGTTGACAAAAGTTGACGTAAAAGCAGCTTCTTGAATCCTATAGTGCTTGTACTGCAGCCGTGGCTCTTTGAGGCTGCTGTAAGAGGCTCTAAAATCACCCCCAGTAGGTGGTTTCAAAATCTGAGTGGATCAGATCTCCTTTTGCGTATTCTGTCTGTTTTTACTCAACTGAAAGGCTGCTCGAGGGGGCTTCAGAACCTGAATTTTGTTTAGCATGAAGATGCGGTATAAAGTGTTACAAGATGTAGAGGCTGTACTTTGTAGAACTACTGCTGAGTATTTATTTGTCTGTTGTAAAGAATTTTGGTGTATGTCTATTCCACTAGAGGACTGGCATCATGCTTGTCAATGTTCCAGTGCCATTAGATTTGTTAGTATTGTCTCATGAATACTTCACACATTGAAATTGAAAAGAGGATTTGTACTACAACTCACCTATTTTTAAACCTGATAGTTTTTATGTGTACAAACAGCATATTTACATGTAAACTGAGTTGAGAAACAACCGTCAGATATGACCAAGAAATGATATTTCCAGATACATGTAAGTCTGTAGGTATGTAATAGAAAATAAGTTATTTCATTAGATATCTAAAATGACACATGTAGATGATGACATTATTTTTATACTCACACTTGTATGAAAAGTGATTCAGAGTGGCAATTTTTCCATTGGTCTATGATTAACTCTGCAGTGTATTCATCATACAAGTTGCAAAGTGCAGAGGATCTTTTATAAGAACTCATTGGTAACTCTGTACACTAAATTGCATGGTGTGATACAACTTACTAAAACCCTGAAAATGTTTTCCCTCCTGAATAAACAGTTCATCTTCAGAGGAAATGTGTTTTTTAAAAAAAAAAGAGAAAAAATTGTATGTTTTCGGTATGTCTTGATGTATTGAAATTCATGAAGTCAAAAATTTCTTTTAATATCTGATTTTCCTTAAAATCCACAAATCATTTCTCTTTTTGATATATGCACGCATGGAAAACTACTTATGTAACTTGTAGTAAGTCATTCTACTGTATGAAAAATGGATTGGCCTTTAACACAAACTACAGTATTAAAAACTAGGTAAATATGCCTTGATATGCCAGTGTTGTACATTGGTTCTGTAGAGCACCAATATAACAAAAACTTGTCACACTTAAGCAATTTTTCTTACCCCGAATTTTAAAATTCTTTTTGTATTTCATTTTCAAACCCTGATGTAACAGAATTTTGAAAAAGAAAAACTAAAGGATTTTACCGTAGTTCCAATGAGTTGTAAAGCAAATCCGATATACTGGAAAATAGAGCATATTTTGTAGTCTTTGTAGCAGCATCAGGGACCAATTGAGCTGTTCCTTCCTTATTATCTGGAACATAAAATGGGTATTTATCCATGATTAGCAGGACAGGATGAAATTTTCTAATGCCTTTGCAATCAATTTGAATCTAGGAAAATAATTCTAATTGATTGCTAAGAACAACCAGCATGTTACAATTGCAGCAGTTACATCCTTTAATATGAAATGTGTGCTGTATCTATAATGTACAGTATGTCACAGTGCACATAGCATTTTTACCATGCCAGAGACTCTTGAAATTGAAGATACAATGTACATGTATGATACATATAGATTCTACTTAGATTTTTAAACTACTTAACATAGCCATTAATTTTACATTTCCATGCTTTCAAATCATGTCAGTATGAAATAAAACGGCTCTTGTCAAATTTAAATGACTTGTATATACAGTACATATTGTGTCATTTGTGTGCTGTGCATGAGGGGAAAGGATTGTAGTGTGGGTGTGAGATTTTTGATAGATCATGATGTGCATAACATGCATAATGTGAGTGTGTGTATATATGTGTGTGAGTGGGAGTGCGTGCGTGCATGTGTCTCTGTGTGTGTGTTTGTGTATAAATTAAAGATGAATGTTATGATCTTTGTGTCACCCCACTTTACATGTTCAATGTTGTTGTTTGCGTATTGTGTGCATGCATTCAAGATGAATGTTTTATGTAAATATAGAAATCAAATAAGGCTTATTGAAAAAAACAACATGTGCTTAAGCATGTAGTATGTACAAGGATGTAATTGTGTTTGATGGGGCCATCTGGTTGTTTTGATATTAATGTTATACACATATTTCTGTAGCAAATAAGTCTGCCTTTGCATAATTTGAAGCCATTTTTTTTTTAATAGATGAAAGCACATCTTTGTAATGCAGAGTTTAATTTACGTGTACAATAAGTCACTTTAAAGTTTTTTTTTTTAGGTTTTTCAGGTTTTTCAGGTGTGGCAATTTTAGTAGATGGTGGTATTGGAAGTTATGTGTGTATTTTGGTTTGCTTGTCTTGTTAATGTTTTCTTCACAAAAAGAGAATTTGACTGCTAACAAAAAAAAAAAAAAAATCAAACTGACACTCATGACCACATTCTGTCAAACAAGATTTATTCATTTGATATGCATAAATAGACAATCACAGATTATATTTCATGCATGCCTACACTTAGTGTAGAAATGAAAGACAACAGGCCAACTATTGGTCTACATACATGGCACATGGTGATATACACACTTAACTCGTACAAATGTCTGATTTATAGTCAAATCTATATCAGTAATCACATCATGAACTATAATATCAGCTGCTTTCAGGCCCTTTCAGCATCAAAAGCCTTCAGACTGTCAAGTGTCATGACAATTGAGGCTATCCGCTCTAGCCAAAAGTACCTAGATATGAAAAATTTTGGTCAACCTTGATATCCACTCCCTTCCCGTATTACTTGCACACAAATCGAGTTTCGAGTAGCATACGTACATCAAAATTTATGTTTTGATACATCTCTGAATGCTGAAACTCACTGAATTTGATGTTGAAAGGTAAACACTGTTCTTATTCTATGAAAAAAAGTCCACATTCATGAAGGTGGTTTAAATTTAAAACTCCCTTGTCAATAATGATGCATGGTTCAGGCAGTTCCAACAATGCTCCACAATCTACAATGTTATCTTTACACGGACAGAATATTAACACAGAACACACTCACATTATGAAGTCTGCAACTGACAGGCACATTGAAAATACAATGCTTGTGACATCTATATACATAAACTATGGAATGTGCAGAGAATACTAAGATTTAGTACAGTGGACTCCTGTTATAACAAATTCCTCTGGACCAGCAATTTCCTTTCGTTTTATATAACCAAACAAATAAACAATAAAGAACAAAGAGCGAATAATTTTGTGGCCTGAAATTTTACTTCATTGTAACCAGATTTTCGTATAAACATGCTCGTTACAGTGGGAGCTACTGCTCTGTATTTTAAATGACTACAAAAGGGCCATACAACATTTCTCTCACACACACAAAACTGAATACTCCACACTATTTGGATGCTACGTTTCTTTAAAGAAGAGCATTGCGTACAACAACACGAGTCTAAACTTTAAGGCCCGAATTCACGAAGGCGGTACAAATGAAACCATGGTTTAAACCATGGACAAAAACCATGGAGCGCCAAGTGTCGCACGGAATATTTCGTTACGAAATTGGTGATTTCGTCGACAAAATGACCGTTTCGTTAACGAAATTATCATTTCGAGGACGAAATGTTCATTTAGTTACAAAATGTTGTCATTTCGTCACAAAATGATTATTTCATCAACGAAATGACTGATTTCGTAACGAAATATTCCATGCGACACTTGGCGCTCCATGGTTTTTGTCCATGGTTTAAACCATGGTTTCATTTGTACCACCTTCGTGAATTCGGGCCTAAATGTCACTGTATAACAATGTACCAGGTATCTGCAAAGATAAACAATGAAACGGACACTTAAACAAAAAGGAATGCCAAACTTGTAAACAGCACTGCGGTATTCTGAGGACGGAAAGGGCATATTTTTCATGAAAAACATTTATTTTACCTTTCATGCACATGCACATGTGAATAAAATTTAGCAAAATCAGTATTTTCTGTGAAACTTGCAACATTTTCTTTTTGGCAAAAAAACAAACAAACAAACAGTATAACATACTGCACAAAAGTAACAGTTGCCAGCCCATTATGGACCTAGCCTTGTGCATTCTTAGCAAGTGACAAGAGCTAAAATGTTTGAGTATTGACATTCAATCTATCACCACATCGATCTCCACCAACTATAGGTCCACCTATTTCTCTTTTTCTTGTTCATGTAAGTAATTCTGTTTGTTGTGAGAACCTGTGTTTTGGGGGATTCTTGAGAATTTGCTGTGATCATCTCCACAGAAAGACAACAAGCTGGGGGCCACCATTTTGACCAAATTTGCTTTACTGAAAATATTATCCATTGAAAAAAAAAAAAGCTTCATATAAGTACAAATATGTGGGGTTAGGTGAAAGGATCTGTGTAAAAGGCAAAAACAAAAAACTGTCAACTCTTGGCCTGGAGAGTAGATCAATATTCTCTGTCTTCATGACAGGAGGCGCTCAATAGTTCTTGCGAACCAAGCATATCAGCTGGCTGAACTCTATCAAAAGCACCCGAAGATTTTTCACAGCGCATCATGCGTCAACGGAAGGAGAAAATGTACCGCTTCAAACACTTGAAGACTGAGGGGAGAAAGCCTTTCTTTCTCTACCCTGCCAAGTTAGCATATCAGCAAATATATCCGGAAATTTAAGCTCATTATTGTGAACTAATGTTAGTTTTGATGGTCTGTACTTAGACCTTCAAAACAGATGATAAAACTCAGTGTTTATATTCATGATGCCTATGAAGTTGAAGTTGTTCAAGGACTTTTGTCCTTGTATTAAAGTCCTTGTATTTATAGGATCTTGCAACAGTGTGATGTATGTATGGCTATTTTACGTGTAGGCCTAGGTACTTTTAGTTGTATTCTCATGGTCGGACATCCAGGTATTTTGCGTGTCACGGGGTCATGGATAGCGGTTTGAGTGAAAACAAACCATAGTCTTATAGTCGCGTGAGCCAGCTGGCCCCGTTTTATCAAGATAAAGTTAGCGTTGACTTTATCCAACTTGAAGTCCGCTATAACTTTAAATCAACAGTAAGTTTCCATTTTACGAAGAGACTTAATAGTCGATTATAGGTATAGCTCATAACCATGACTTAATTATTTGATTTAGTCAAAACAAAAAACACAGGACGAGGCTGGCTTCCATTACTGTCTGCTTAAAAACGATACAATACATAAAGCAAAACAAACAACAAAAACACGTATAATACATGATTGTTTGCCACGGCCACGGAAGCGTAGTCTGCTAGCGCGACGCAGTATTATTAGCGCTACAGCCACTGTTCAAATTAGAAGTAATGTTTCTAACAGAACCGCAAAATACGCCGTTTTGCGTTGTATCTCAACCTCAACGAAAATCTGCGTACGCACGTACCGTAAAGATCCCGCACACTACTGGATCTCAGTAAATCTAACGTTAGGCCCTAAGTATTCATGTGACATAATACACGTACAGTAACTGGCTGTCCAAGGTGAAGGTCGTGTATGCATTGTTTCAAGTCTTGTGTGTTTACGTGTAACACGTTAGGAATATGGAAACTTGTGAGAGTGTGGTGACTACAGTAGCTTGTTTTTACCTCTACGACGCAGATCAGCTTTGTAAAGAATAGATCGCAAGTCGACATGTCGAAATTCTAGACCTAGTAGACGCTCTACGTTTACTGCAGTGTTACGGTAAGTACAAACGACTCGCTGTATTGCTACTTACTACTTAGGCCCAACGTTAAGCCTATATTCACTGGTTAGATCTTACTGTCGTACTCGGTGCTATGGAATTAAACTCTTTATATTCTGTATAGGCCTACTAAACTCTGAATTACTATCTATTGACGAACTAGCTCTACGTAGGCATACGCACGCCAGAAATCACTGTTTTCCTCGCATATGGGTTCTTTAGCAAGATATGCATTGCACACAGACGCGGTTCCAGTTACTCGGTTACTTGCCCTTGCTGACGATGGCGTGCAGCAGTCGCGTGAGCAATGCGTGCCGATCGTGAATTTCATGCAAGGAAAAGACCATAATTACATGAACGAAACGCAACTAAATGTTAGAGAAAGTGAGCAGTTAACAGACAAACATTTGTGACAAGACCCCAGCTAGACTAGGAAAGTGTGACAGTCATCTTTCTTCTGTAAATTGCCTTACAATTCAGTCTACCTAGGCTGTCTGTACTTAAAGCTAATATTTTATCAACTATTAAGTTATCATGGATTTGGAGCGGTTGAGAAAAGTTAAATGTTGATTTTGGAGGAAGTTAAAATTTTTCCAACTGTGGGTGTCTTGATAAAACAGACTTCAAGTTAATTTGTGGAAGTTAATCATAGATTAAGTGGACTTAGAGTTGATATGAGAAGTTAATCATAGATTATCTTGACTTAACGTTAAATTTATCTTTTGACAAAACGGGGTCCTGGAGTGGTATGTACAGGGCCCTGGAGTGGTAACGCTGTACGTGTTTTCTGCCGGGGTGCCCTGCGAGCATCAGCAAGCTGTACTACGGTAGCTGTGCGGGCGGCAGGATGACGGGGTTGACACCGTCTTCCGCTTCGCAGTTTTGTTCATTTGTCATCTAACTTTATTTGTTTCAATACTGAAAATGCCTGGAAATTGTGAGGCTGTTGGATGTACAAACCACACTCTTATGAGTGGAAAGAAGCCTTCGTTTCACCGATTCCCTAAGGATCCAGAGCGACGAAAACACTGGACTGTTGCACTCAAAAAGTTGAATTGCGATGGTTCTGAATGGCAGCCGTCAGCGAACGCCAGAATATGCGGAGATCCTTTTATTGGTGGTAAGAAAACAACTCCGAGGACTAAAATTTAGATTTGACGATAGAATAAAGGCGTGCCTATAAAAAGGCGTTAACTTTTTGATAGTAATGATGAGGCTACTTATAAAAAATGTGTTGGATAAAACATCTAAGCAGCCCTACACATGTGTCTAACTCTAGCTAGGCTAGAGGTCTAGGTAAACTTCTAATTTCTAGATGTTCTACTCTAAAACTAAAATAAACTATTTACTTTGTTACATAACCTGGGCAACATTTTCTGGCCAGAAACATGATTTTGAAATTGTGTTTTGTGGTTTACATTTTCGTATTGGTAATCAAATACTGCTTTGAAACATAAGGTTTTTAAAAGGTGTTATTCAAAACTCTCTAGAAACATGTTTTTGAAAATTGTAATTGTAAAGGAATTAATTAGCAATCTCAAACATGGTTTAAACAATGTCAGTACTGTCAACACAGTAAAAAAGAGTGTGCTTCCTACAGCTGTTTCACCTTTTGGCAGAGAATGAGCTGCATAGAATGACGTAGCCCAGTCTGAGACCAGCAATACATTTACATGTATACCCTAGCTTTGGTAGAAAACTCACAGGACTCCTCCTCGGGGAAAAGCTGTTTCAAAACAGTTTTTCTAATAGCCGGGTGAGGAGGTTTAGTTGGGTGTTGATGTGTGAATGTGTGTGTGTGTGTGGAGGGGGGCGGGGGAGGTCATGTTTTGTGTCGTGGATCGCTCCGCTACCCAGTTCTGTCTGTCCTGGACTTCTGTACTGGTTGGGCTCTTTTACTATGTTTAAGAGGTTAGTTATATGTACGCAATAATGGAAAATTGGTGATGCTAGTGATCTTTGGATGAATTTATTCCGTCTCGGAGTTTCGCGCATAATTGATATTTGTTGTACATTTCAAATATCTGCCACTGTAGGCCCTATGTATCTATTCTGTGTAAGTGACTTTATGGTTATTTTTTTATTATTTTTATATTTCATGATCTTGTTGATTTTGAGAATCACTTGTAAATATTGTGAGTTCCTTTGAAGTAATAGAAACAAAATAAAAAAAAAAATCTGTCTTGTGCACATAAAGTGTACATGTACTTGAAACTTGGTATAGAAGGAATCTTTGGTTGTTTTTACGCAATGAAATTGGTGTATCAAGTTTGGAAAACTCAAACAGATGAATGATTCCGTTCCCATCTGATGATGAATACCTTACATGAGACATGTGATAATGTAGAGAAATAACTGGATCATTCTATGTCAATAACAGAGTTTTGAAAGGCTAATTGAAAGTGATATACAGGACTTGGAGTCTGGCTGAAATAGGGATTAATAAGGCGTACAGTCCAAGGTGTGTAGTACATGAACGGAACGATATCCAATCGCTTATTCTACACAGTGCATCCGAAAACAACATAGGATACAGTCAACCATGCCCAAGTCAAATCTAGTTGGACTGAAGAAATAGCTTGGGCTTCGAGAAAATTCGACTTATAAGGGATTTGAATATAATAGAAGAGGACCTGAAAAGAACTCCAACTAAGATGATTATTCGACTTATCAAGGTCAACTTAAACAAGGTTGACTGTAATTTTGTATCTCTCCTTCTCCTCTGCTGACAGTGAGGGAGCATAATGTTACCTCCCTGCATGGTGTAAGCCATACTTGCCACGTCTGCCACAATATCACTTCTACTATCACTGTGTCACATGTTTTTGCATAAGCTGGACACAATGCTCTATTCTCTACAAATGTATTCCTTCTATATGTAATATGGGCTTCAATATATTGGACTTCAGAGGAGTATAGGGCTCACACCTGTAAATACAATGGAATATCCAAGACCCCATCACAAATTTGTACCAAAGATATTGAAATAAGTGAAGTAAAAAATTAATCAAAAATCCGAAAAGGGAGTGTGGTCAAAAGTGAATAGCTGCTGATATTGAGTGTGAATTCCTCTACAAACTGCATCCTGGTTGGAAGATAAGCCATTTCTCACGGAATTTAAAGGGACTATATTTCATTGGGTGCATGTACAGAAAATATGCGATTTTTTTTTTTTTTAGTAGTAAAGGAAACTTGTAGTCTGGCTTTGCGACCCTTGGACAGAGTTTCGAGCTGAAGAACCCCCCCCCCCCTCGAAAATTTGATGGATGAAAGGGTATACCTCACTTGTTCAGGTTACTGAAGATGAAACACCTCATTTCTCCCAGCTATATTACAGAATTTTTTGAATTTTGAATTTTAACATATGTCTCAATGGATAATTATTTACCCGTGTGAGCCGTATAAAGTATGTATGTAATTCACACAAGTCTACATGGAAAGTGCCTTGCATACAAAAGTTCCGTTTGCATTTTATGCACGACGAGGCTCTCCCCGTACAGATAGATATCAATTTAAGCAATGCCATGCCTAAGTGAAATTCATAAGATCAAAATGAGCACAATGAAGAAGAAAATATGCTTCTTTATCTTAAATACATATACAAGCTGTACTTGTATACACGTTTGAAATTTCAACACGCTTGTGTCAGAAACATTTAAATGCTGCTTGTACAAATCTGTGCTGTCCAGTAACATTTCAACACCCCTACACTCGCGTAGACTTGACTTGTAGATTTTAAGGTACATGTGGCTTCCTTCAATGTGCCAGTGTGTGTACATGCTGCTGCGCTGCCAAACAATAATTCAGTGCTGCAGTGCACTAGACCTCAAGTTCAAAATCTACACCTCACAAGGTTATCAACTAAGGCTTTACAAATTTCGTAAATTTGTGCCTTCTTTGTCTAAATTTTATGCACCAGTATGACTTATTGAGGTGATTTATTGGAGCAATTATTTTAACTAAACTGATGCTGATGTTGCTGATGTTGACTTAGGTAGTTAAGAGAGAGGCTAACCTCAATTATCATTGGCTAGCTGATCCCACGCCCAGGCCTTGCCTACAATTTAAAAATTTTAATGCTAGCAAGCTAGCGAAACAAGTGTTACTCTGTTAGTGTTACGATACTCCAAACATGGCTCAAGTTAACTATAGGCAGTCTACTCCAGCTGATTACCAGCAAAAGCTGGAGAGGAAAACATTCAAACTAGGTGAAGACCTAGGCCATTGCTGGGTCTTCACCAGCCGACAAAAGAACTGATATGGGCTGCGGGACGTTGTGATTTCAGAGAGAAGCAAGTCCTTACAACCATACACGCACATAGACTTGCTTTGATGATCTGGGACACTGGATCATAGGATTTTCCAAAATTTTGAGGTAAATTTTAAGGTAGCTTCATTCAAAGTGCCTGTGTGTGTACATACTGCTGCGCTTCCAAACAATAATTCAGCACTACAGTGCACTAGACCTCAAGTTCTATATCTACATCTGACGAATCTTATCACGACTTTACAGATTTCGTAAATTTGTGCCTTCTTTGTTCAGATTTTATGTGCCAGTATGACTCATCGAGGTGCTTTATTGGAGCAATTATTTTAACTAAACTGATGCTGATGCTGCTGCTGTTAACTTAGTTTAGAGAGAGGCTAACCTCGAGTATCATTGGCTAGCTGTTCCCACACCAAGGCCTTGCCTACAATCTAAAAATTTGAGTGCTAGCAAGCTAGCGAAACAAGTGTTACTCTCTTAGTGTTACGAAACTACGAACATGGCTCAAGATAATAGGCAGCTAGTCTACTCCAGCTGATTACCAGCAAAAGCTGGAAAGGAAGATTCTCAAACTAGGTGGAAGACCCAGGCCATTGCTGGGTCTTCACCGGCCGACAAAAGAACGGATATGGGCTGGTGGATGTTGTGATTTCAGAGAGAAGCAAGTCCCGTACGACCATACACGCACATAGACTTGCTTTGATGATCTGGATCACTGGATCATGGGATATTCCATCTGATAGCTCATTTAATGCACCCCACCTCTGTGGAACACGTTTATGTGTTAGGCCTAGTCACCTGGTGCTCGAGAGCCGTGAAGATAACAAATCCAGACATATATGTCACGCTTGTAATGTGTGTAATGTTGGACATGATCAAAAGTGCATTTTCCACCAGCCGAGTAATTTCCATTACTTAGCCCTGGCCGGAAGTGTGTCACGCTGCTGCTATCAAAGAGTATTGAAGAAAGGAAACAAGTGTAAAGTCTGCACTCTCAGAGTGCTTTTCTATAGTTATCATCATTATTAATATTACTCGTTGACTGCAATGAATCACAGTGAAAGCAAGGTAAAGGTATTACAGAACAATTTCTCATAAATCCAGAAGCTGTTACTGCGGAGTTTGATATCAACAATGCTTTGACTACCGATTAGGGTACAAATACAATCATGATGCTTGTGTTTTGATCGTTTTAATAAAGACTATGAATTGGTGTTGGTGGTAATGATAACTATGATAAGACTGATTTTATAATGGTACGATGCCATTAAAGCTTAAGAATGTTATAATTATGATTGTGATGAATTGGTGTAGGTGGTATATTATGATTGCTAACACTGCGCGATGATTTGATGATGGTACGATGCCTACAATATTTACGTTATGATCAGGATTTTAAGAGTATGAAAACTGGTGGAGGTAATTTCAATGGAGATGACAATAACATTGAATATTCCATGATTGTGTTTTTTGCGGGGCAATGATGGTGCAGATAACGATAGTGATTTACATATTAAGTAATTTGATCATTTTAATGAGTAATATGACAATGGTGATGATCCAGCTGCGGTTTACATAATTATAGTGACACTCAGTCAGATAGCAAAATATTTGTGACCTTCGTGATAACGAGGACAATCATGCAAATACTTTTGAGAGTCTGAGTGAACAGCTAATTCAGTCAGGTAAGATTATCATGATTAATTTTTAAAGATAATTATTCATCCGAATGTTGTAACGATTGGGTAAGTGAATGGCGTAAGCATACCATTGGAATTCAATTAGATATATAAATCAGATAAGATTGTTGTTTATGAAAGCCCCAAATCATGAATATGAATTTTTGTGATTAAAGAAGAGGAATAGTTTCATAACCATGCCCTTTTCAAAATGGCTCACGATATATTGATATTGAGATGTATGTTGGTATATGAATGTAGAAAGCATTGAGCAAGATGTGTACATAGATCAAATCACAAATTACAAAATGCCCTATTGATAGCTGTCAATCAATGACTGTCAACCAGTTCCAGGTCCGGGAGTTGTTTTGCGAGTTTCAACACAATAGTGTGTGAACGACAATAGGAAGAGCGGCCAGTAAAGGGATTAACACATTTTGTAACCAGCTAATCAGGGCACGGCGGGCCTAAGTACTTTGATGGTTAGTAATTATCTTTACTGATTAGTGTGGCAGCTGTCCCCAGGCTGCTGCCATGGTAACAGTTACTCTCCCTGGCAGTATTAATTGTTAGATGAGCGTACTGCCTTATAATACGCGTAGGCTGTATGCTTTGATTATTGTATGAGCGTAGGCACTTCCCTTTGATCTTGTAATGGTAACAAAATAGTAGAATGATTTTGTACGCTCCGATCAGTTTCACGTCTGTAGCTACTACCGAAAACATTGAAGGTACATTAAGCAACAAAATATTTAAAGGAAA
This sequence comes from Diadema setosum, assembly GCF_964275005.1. Taxonomy (NCBI): domain Eukaryota; kingdom Metazoa; phylum Echinodermata; class Echinoidea; order Diadematoida; family Diadematidae; genus Diadema; species Diadema setosum. The sequence continues at coordinate 30,717,890 of NC_092704.1, read as the reverse complement.
AGGAATCAAAGTTAACGAACCATAGAAACAAGCTGCTAATATGCGATATAATGTTCACCACAGAGGTAAGCTATCTAAATGTGACTGTATACAATGTATATGTGATTTTTATGATTACAATATTTTATAAGTTTGTATATAGAGGTTAAGATTTAATAACAAATATACTGTGAAGAGTGATTGAATTAGTATTGATGTTACTCTTTAGCAAATATCAGATTGGAAGGACTGTGATTTATAGATGTATATAACTTTAGTAATTATTGTATAAATGCATAATTTTAGTGTAAAAACAATCATTAGACATATATGAATGACAAAGCAATTTTATTGTAATTTGTGAAACTGAATTAGACCACATTATTGTATATTTCACTTATATAATTTTCTTTCCAGCTTCATGGGTACGACTGTTGTGAATAAACACCTGATCGATTGCAACATATATCGTCCCGTTTGTCAACTGGTACTTTATTGCATGGGCACCTACAATTAGTACCGACATGTAGCTAGGCTTATAAATGGTAGGGGAAACCCGGGGTCTCCATCATTCGATCCCCAGCTCCAGAACCAACTGTTGTCTCGATAGCATCATCTCTCCAAGTTTTTCAAGACCCGATCAAGTTCTCGTGACAAGTCAAGACGTAGACAGAATATAACCAAGCCAAGCCACGAAGAAGATAGAAAATAACTAAGCCAAGCCCAGATGCGTCAAACTTCTTACACAGCTTCATTCAAACTCGATGTCTGCTCGTATGCAGAGGAGTTTGGCAACAGGGTAGCGGGTAGGAAGTATGATGTAGACAAGAAGAACGTCCGATGCTGGCGGCAGAACAAGACCACCCTGCACTAAGAGAACATGCCGAGCAAGAAGAAGGCCACGAGGACCGGCAAGGCACGCTGGCCAGAGCTGGAGCAGCAGCTTCTCGCTTGGGTTGTTGAGCAGAGGGCTGCTGGGAACGCTGTTGCCACTCAAGCACTCTGCTTGAAGGCACGTTCCATCGCCGATATTAGGCAGCATCGGAGATTTCGCAGCGGGTACTTCCTGGGCCTACCGCTGCAAGAAGCGTCACGACCTATCCTTTTGCAGGTGCACCCATATCGCCCAACATCTCCCTGAAAATCTGGAGGAGAAGACTACTACGTTCCCGCTGTACGTCATAAAGATGTGCCGCCAGCACAATTACACACTCAGCCAGATAGGCAACGGCGATCATATACCGTTGACGTTGACGTACCGAGTAACACGACCATCTCAGCTAAGGGGGCGGGGTCCGTCAGCGTGAGAATGTTGAGGAATCATTGAGTGAGAAGAACAACAAATATTTGCCGAGAAGCTGATGGGAGTAAGCTGCCGCCCTACATTATCTTCAAGTGCAAGACCATCCCCAAGGTACAGTTCCCCTCAGGTGTCATCGTGAGGGCTCAAGAAAAAGGCTGGATGGATCAGGCGCTCATTGAAGACTGATTGCGGGTCGTCTGGAATCGGCGAGTGGGTGGGCTCTCTCGTAAACGCAGCATGCTAGTCTTGGACGCTCTTCCGTGTCATCACACGGCTCCAACCAAGGAACTCCTGAAAGAGAGCAACACCAACCTTGTAATGATCCCCGGAGGCATGACATCCGTCCTTCACCCTCTCGACGTTGGTATCAACAAACCCTTCAAAGATGGCCTACGGAGATGCTAGTCAGACTGGATGATACAAGGGGAGAAGTCTTTCACCAAGGGCGGCAGAATGAAGAAGGCAAATCTCAAGACAATATGCGGCTGGATCAAGAAGGTCTGGGACGAGTTGCCTCCATCAATCATCCAGGGAGCATTCCTGAAATGCGGCATAAGCAACGACTTCGATGGCACTCAGGACGACCTTCTCTGGGAGGATGAGATGGGGGAGTCAGACAACAGCAGATACAATAGAGAGCAAGTTTGATTGCTTTCATTCTGACATACTACCTTTCCTCAGAATCATCAGATAGCAAGACAATTGTCATTCCATATGTTGCTTGTGATAGCTGTAATGCAATGGTGGTTTCTTGTCACAAAGGCAGCTCGAAGAGCTAGATTCATGCACCACCTTCGACCATCATCCCGATAGCCTCAGGTGTCCCCCCCCCCCCCCCCCCCTTCATGTCACTAATTTTGTGTTATTTATAACATTTATGAAAGGGTCTGTATGGACTCTCGGTATGGCACAGAGGGTTTTAACGTTCATAAAATTTGTCTCTTTTATTTCTTTTTCCATTTTTTGCTGGCGTGGCTTTATGGCCAAATGCACTGAATGGGGTCATCTACAATGTACATTACTTTTCTCATTCTTATCATCTAGGTCAACAAGGTGATGGTCAGTCAGAAGTGGACATGGACACAGAAGAAGATGAGCCATCCCAGATCAACCCTCACACATGTGTATTGGAACTGCGTGCGGTACAACTGTACGCCTAGCCCTCCGCCACTTCCAGCAGTGTGTGCGGGGCCGCACTGTTCTTTTCCGCGCGGACAACACTACAGTTGCTGCCTAGAATAGACAAGGGGGTACACGCTCCATCCAGCTGAACACCCTAGCAGCTCAGCTATGGACGTGGTGCCGGACCCAGGCCATCACCCCGATAGCCTCCTACATCCCCGGCAACGACAATCTGATAGCAGACTTTTTGTCTCGAGGGCAAAATCTCCCGTCCGAATGGACCCTCCACATGGACATAGTCAATCTGGAACATCACACTCGGCTGGCGCTCCGAGAGAGGATAGAGTTAGTCAGCCATATGTAACACTCAGCAGGTGCACCAAGAGAGAAGAAAGCTCTAAGGCAGCCTTTACACTCAGCTGGTGTGCAATTAGAAAGAGGGAAAGCAGTAAAGTCAGCACTCACACTCCAAATCCTACAAAACCCTATCAGATATACTAACTTTTAAAAGTTCTGATTCAGTTGAGAGGTGTTCTATGTCATAACAAGATTTTCAGAGACTCTATCAGCATCTCATATTGTTATAATAAGTAATTGAAAAGAATATTGAGATGGTGACTATCTTGGCAACCATCTTTGGAGGTGATCACAGCAAATCCATTTCTGAAATTCTGTTTTTTGTGTCAGACCTGATGTGGGCTCTAGTGTAAGGAGATGTGGCAATAGTTTCTAAAACATTACATAATATGTGCACTTTGCCCCTCCCATACAAGGCTTAAAGACATACAGTATAATAGATATATATTTCATATTTCAGACAAAATTTCTAAAAGAAAAAAAACACACCAAATGAACTTTTCTACATGGCCTAGTATTCGATGCAGGGTGACTGCCTACCAGTTGGTGACAAATAATTAAAACAAAGATGATAATGATGACCATCATCATAACGATATAGTCATTATGACTACAAACAACTTCACAACTACTGTATAAGCTGTTATTTTCGCGAGGTTTTATTTTCACAAATTTCAGGAATGACAGTTGGACCTCAAATTTAAAAACACACGAGAATGTCACCATGTGCTGAGGTTGCTTATGAAGGCCTCTGTGTCAATTCGAAAATGTCCATGACCTCCTCATTCGCAAAAATATCTGTACCGGTGCGCGAAAATAAAAGCATATACAACAGATTAAGTGCAAAAGGAGAAGTCTGTGTGCACAATACAGCGAAACCTCATTATGAGGAGGACCTAAAAACCATGTCATGAATACCATGCACTATCAGGTTTCTCACTGCATTGTGACACAAAAATAAAAGACATATTATTCCTATGAAGAGTTCAGGTCTGCAAAATCACCCTGTAATACATCATAAATAGGGTTTTGTCATATCCCACCTATTCATTATGAGATTCAACTCTAGCACAAGTCACTTCTTCTTTAGCAGTTGCTCTTTCTTGTTTCCAGTGGCTGCACATGTAATCACTGTGTATGCCATATGTTTAGCGAGTCTTAATTTTCGCGAATCGGGTCTTCCCAACGATTTTGCAAGTGATTAAATTCGCGTTCGTGGAGTACTGTACTGAACAGAGAAATGTGTATGTGTGCGTCCACATTCATATTGGGATCAGAGTTACTATTGTCGCATGTCTTTAATTTCCCGAAGAGCACCGGACTCTCGAAATTCGCAAAAATTAAAACCTCGCGAAATAATTGGCGTATACAGTAGATGGATAGGTTCACTGGCACAGCAAAGTTACTCTGTGATTTTAGTTCAAACCAACGACCAAAATCTTTGGACTTGTACGTTGCATATAGACACTGTTTATATACTCCTGTAAGCTGCAATAATTACAGTTTTCAAATGACAAGGCTGAATTATCTAGTACGTGATTGATTGTTCCTGGCTATTGCTTTATTAAAAATTGTAACAGCAAATTATTTGCACATTTGCATGGACTGACAAACCTCTCCCTCACTAAAAGCCAGCCCTCGACGGCTACGATTTGCTGGAGTTTGGTCATTTCCCAGACGATGATGGCTTATTCGCTGACTTGCCACTCTGCGATCTGCCGGCACTGGTTGCTGTCTTTCTACTGGCTGCCGTGCTGCCAGCTGCTGTCTTGATTGAAGGCAAAGGCTGCCTCCTTGCAGGGGCTCTGATGTTTGGGGCGGCTCTGGCTCGTTGCCTCTCTTCTTTCAGCTGTATATATGGAAGCACACAAAAGTTTTGCATCATTCTTTTTTTCTTTTTAAATTTTCACTTACTTGGTAAGTTCAAGGATCCTCTATTGGTATTTTGGATATCATGAAGGGCTAACTTGAAGGATAACTGTTGAGGTATAAAGCATGTACCCAACATTTGCCTTAAAGACTCAATCATATGACTATTGTTTAACTATGGTGTAAAATGCATTCTGCACAGACTCCCAGCCATAATTTAAATATCCTTGGCACCATAAATTACAGGTGAATAGTTAAGCCTTCACCGGGCCATAACTTTCTTACGAGAGCAGAGGGGACGGCATGTACAACACTGCTCAGAAGGACTTGGAAGTAGACCGGTTCTATAATGTATTAAGATTTTATGCATGCTTCATTTGCAAAAGTTGCCTTGCCAAAGGCTTGCCCGACCTAGCAACAGCTAGGTGATTTCTTGCCTATGGAACGCAATGGGAGGGAGCACATGAATGAAATACTTCGTTACTGGGCTGAGGGAAAAGAAACATCCATAAATTGTAATGCATCACAGATATGGTGTATTGAACCAAGGTCAGTTGGATTGGGGGTTTGCTACGGACTGAGCCAAATCACTGCCATCAAGATGATGCCCTAATAATAGACCATGACAGTTCGTAATTCCACTTTGCGCATGAGTAGAAGGTCATTTGTACATGCAGGCATTTTGGTTTGTAAATTTACTGAGAAAAGCATGTGTAATGCGATGATTATTCATGTGATCTTTATCTAAATGGTGCTGGCCAACACATCCACCTGACAGCAAGTCATAGAATGGAATTTTGCAATATAAAGGATAGAGGCTCTTTTTGCATTGATTACAAAGCAATGAAATGGATGCCTGCTAAATTATCAACTGATGGAGTATTCTGATCACGTACCTGATCTCAACACAGGTTCATTCTTTGCTTGAACATGAATTCCATAAATTGCTACAGATAAACTTATGCATTATGTCACTTTGAAAACAAGTGAAGTGCTTAACCAAGTGAGAAAATAGAAAGGGCATTCGTACCCATGTGTACATGAGTTAATTATAAACTGGTCTATTGTTCACGCTTCCCTTCCACTCTCCTTCATTTTCATTGACAAGGTTAAACCCCCCCTCCTCCAGGAAGAGGAAATTAACTAGAATTTAAGGCAAAAAAAAAGGACAAACAATTAACAAAACAAAACAAATCAAAACTGCTAATGATGAACATTTGCTTACCCTCTGCTGGTATCTCTTCTCGTAATACTCCATGTCTGCGTCCGTACCGGTCAGCTTAAAGTTCGCCAGGTCATCGGTCATCCTCGCGACCTCCTGGTTGCTTCTGCCCTCCAACCGGTTGAGAGTTGGTCCATGCATGCGTAGGAATGGATGGTCAGCGGCTCCGATTGGCTGGTTGAGAAATGCATCATCTGGCGTACCTGATTAAATGTGGAACCAATGATACGGGAATGACTCAATTGGGAATGCCCAAGAGGTAAACAAATAATTCAAATAAAAGGCGAGACCCACCTTTTATTAGGATCTCTCTGGTTTCCTTTTTTTGTGGATATCTCAGCCATTTCACAACCAATTTTCAGCAAATAAATTGTAAATTCCTCTTAGAATGGTATGCTCTGTAGGATAAGTGGTTCCTTAGTATCTTGCAAACAGTCACAAGCTCAATTCTCATCCCTGCCAATAATATACCATCCATTTAAATACCCATAACAAATGGAAGGCAAGTGGAGAGAGCATTTTATGGGGAGCGGAGAGGGGAAAATGGGGAATGGGAGCAAAACACGCAAAAGAAAAAATTAGGATACAAATGTATGTATGGCTGACTACAAATCTTACACTGATGCCAACAAGATATATGATCTAGCATTCAACATGATTAAACTGTCAGATCATGAATCAATAGAATTATCTTTGGAGGAAATAAGAATTTCATTGATTTTAACATACAGACTTTGCCCATTCCTATTGACTGTTAAAGAACCCTTTTGTGAAAATGACTGTTGTACTCACAAAATCCTACTCTTTCTTTTCAGACTAACTTTCAAGTTCTACAGATCAACTGTCCTTTAAAGGACAAGTCCACCTTCATATGCATTAGGATTGAGAGAATGCAACAATATTAGTAGAACACATCAGTGAAAGTTTGAGGAAAATCGAACAATCCGTTCAAAAGTTATGAATATTTAAAGTATCTGCGCAGTCACTGCTGGATGAGAAGACTACTACAGTGTATGATGTCACATGCGTACAACTATATAAGGAAAATAAAAAGAGAATTTCACAAAACTTTACTTCTTTAATAAAGTGCACATTTCTTTGACTTGCTACTGACGTATGTTAAGGGTAATATTATTCCCCCTGCCTTCTGAAAGAGAGAAGTGGAGTGTTCTGTTGTTATGCAAGAAAAATGGAAATATGCTGAATTTTCTTTATTCTTTCTTTATATCGTTGTATTCATGAGACATCACAAGCTATATTAGTCTTTTCATGCAGCCATGACTGAGCAGAAACTTCAAAAATTCATAACTTTTGGATGGATTGTCCGATTTTCCTTAAATTCTCACTGTTGTGTTCTACTAATATTGCTGCATTCACTCAACCCACATGTCTATGAAGGTGAACTTGTCCTTTAATGAAGTTTCATGCACCCACAACTCACCAATTCCGCTATCATCTAGCCTCATGTAGCCTTCCGCCAGGGAGCTAAACCCGGTCAGACCACCCATGGCCGCGTAGGGGACGTCCCGACCGACTGGATGACCCCTGGCCTCACGCTCCGCCTTCGTCTCGACGATCGTGTCGTGTGCGTACGTAGGTTGGCCACAGCTACAAGTGAATGAGCTCCGGAAGGATACGCATTGGCATCCCGCTGAATCATCATTGTTGATTTTCAAGGAGAAACAAAAGTCACATTAAAGGGGTTGTATGGTTTCGTTTGAGACCTGGCTTCTGGTTTGGTTTGAAAAGGCTGAGATATCCAAAACAAAGTGATCAAATAAAAGGTGATGAAAAGGTGGGACCCATCTTTTATTAAGATTGCTTTGATTTACTTTGGGGGGGAATTCTCAGACATCTCGAATCAATTTTCATCAAATAAACTTTGAATTATTAAAATGGTATGCTCTGTAACATTTCATGAAAATAAGTGGTTTTGTAGTATCTTGCAAAAGAAAAAGAGCTAAAAGCTCAATCCTCACCTCCACCAATACTATACCATCCCTTTAATCCCAAGATGACTAAAGGAAAAATGAAACATAAATCAGTCAGACATGAGGTAACAGGAATGTAGAACAGGGTGACCAGTACATAATATAAATCATGAAGTCTTGCTGGAAGAAGGGACATATTGAAACAGTTCTACACATTTTGTATACTGCTCATACAGCACAGCAATCACTGAGGCCACACTCTGAATGCTGTTTTGTTCAGGCAAGATATGTTGAAGGCCCACACTTTTTGGTATCTTTTGGTGTGACTTGTGCATGCAAGAGACTTGTTTTGACATCCATTATAGTCTTACATGTACACACATCGTTGCATTTAACCCGTACCTTTATATAATAAATCCCCCAGTAGATCATCAAAATCTGATAGGGAAACATCTTTGCACAGGTGCAAGGCTTCTATCAAATAAGTAAACAGATGAATACTAGCTTGTACCAAAATTTACAGCATTATAAATGATCAATAATATCAAATTTACTAATCATGAGAATGACAATAAGAATGGTAACAATAAAGTATTGTCACTTTTATTGTTCTTGCTACTATCATTACTGTAATCATTATGATAAAAATATGACATTACATTACTTAAAGATTCATACTCACAATCATACCTCCTTGCAAAAACTGAGTTATCATTAGGGTCTAAGAAGCAAAACGGGTGTCTTGTCTGAATTTTCACCTTTCTGGCAGCCATGATGTTTATCTGCCGAGTGTTCATCTGTAAAGTGCTTGCACCTGCATCTGATTGGCTGGCTCCCATTCAGTGGAACGTAGTTAAACGCAGAGCACTTGCAACCTTTGACCCTGCATGGCAACAGGATCGGTCTCTCTAAAGGTAGCTCCTCAAAGTCAGTTTTATGCTGCTTGTATCTATTGGCAGATAAAAAAAGAGTGAACTTGACGGGCCATGGCATTTCGTCTTCAGTGCAAAGTCGGTCAAAAAAAGAGATTGACAATTTAGACTGCAGCTCTAGCGCGATTTCATGTCTTGAAATTGTTGAATTTGTCAGTACAGACTGACTATACACTGCATGACAGGTCAAGGAAAAAGTGCTGTATGTAATGTCTGAGGAAAAGAAAACTAATTTATAACTACATGTACATACTGTATATCAGATCTTTGAGTAAACTTCATTAACATAACTTACATAACCAATATTTACATATAATATATTCAAATTATCTAGAGCAACCAATAGAACTAAATGGAACGGAGGACTTCAATAAAGTGGAAGAGTCTAATTCAATAAATCAACCAATAAGTAAAGGGGAGCATGAGATGATGGAAGAGGGGGTGATTACGTAAGAATGGGAGCTGTCTGGGCTCAACTAAAGAATCAGGTGTTGGATGAAATGAATTTAATCAGACACCTGAATAGAGAAAGAATGAAGGTGACAAAACAGAAGAAGAGAAAAGGTATCTGAAGCCATGGTCATGGACGTGACATCTGAATATCATCAATTTACCTGAATTAATGTCAGACTGCAAGGCAGTGCCGGAAAGCAAACTACTTAGTAATGCAAATTAATACAAGGTCTAGACAGACAACAAAAGGAGAGTAGACAAACCAGAAATACATCAAAGTAAACAACAAAAAAATTACGGTTCTACATCTGTATGCTGCTGCAGAGAGAGGGAGCCCTTAGCGTGGATGTTACTACAAGAAAAGCATGAGATGTTGTTTTAAAATCTCAATATGTTCTGAACACTGATGATGTTGTTGTTGTTGCTGCTGATATACCTATTTCTTGGTTATACCTACCTGTGCTGACAAAAACATTTGGTTTCCGGGCCAATCAGCTTGCAGTCCATTCCAGTCGGTGACGTCCAGCTGACAAAAAGTCGGTTTTTCATCCTGGCTGGGAGAACTCTCTTTTTGTAGTCCTCATACTGCTTAGGGGTGAACAGCGTGCCCCCATCATCACCACCAACAATTCTGCCAAAAATGATTCAGATTTCAATTGTACTCGATCACTGAATTCATCACACTCATACACATTTCATATCGTACATACTTGTAGGATTCAAGTTTGGTAGGTTCTCTAGCACACTCAAATAGGCACACAGGGGCAGCTGAAAGTTACTTTGTTGAAATCAGCTGGATAACCCACTTTTAACAAGTTAAAATTTAATGGTCAATTTGCTTTGAATGGACTTTCATGTAAACCATGATTTAGACATTACTGAACATGAATTTTCATAACAAAACATTTTTGTGTTTACAGGCATGGTATTACCTGACATCACATGTGGTATTACCGGTCACACACATCTTTGCGTACTAATGACATTCTGTATGCGCGAGACTTCGTAGATTAGCCTATTAACAGAACTTTGTGTGGATTGAAATTGCAAAAAACGTGACATAAGAATGTAAAAACACAAAGAAATTCACATTTCACCTCAAATTTACAGTTGAGTGACCCGCACCTCGTCATACAAAATGTAGTTAATATTTATGCATGTTTGAATCACATTTTGTGACTGAAATTCTATGAAATCCCACTCACATACAGGAAAAATGCTGAAAGATTCCAACAGAACCAAAAGTTCACTGATCGATATCGGAAATTTATAGCCATCGTCCTCAAACGCGAACGATGCATAGTTGTGCGTTAAGGAAGGGGCCCACAACTCGTCACCAGCGCATGCAGCTCCCATAGACAATAGAAATTGTCGATTTCTCACAAGGTGTTTGCGTCAGCCGTGAACTGTTCGAAATGTTCAAGATAGACATTTTACTGTAAAATACGAAATTTGAGCCTCATTTGCTGATTTTTCCTTTGTCATCCGCTCCGTGAGAATGTGTACGGTGATTTGTGGGATGAGTTGTGAGTCTGGTGCAAGGACTAGGTACATGTAAGAAAGACGTTATTTCATTGTGAAAATCGTGTCTGGTAATACAATGCGATTTTGCACCGCGCAAAAAGACAACTTTTTTTTAGAGGGGTAGGCCCTATGTCTGAAGCATATTTTCTAAAAACTGGAGCGAACAATTGACATAAGTTAGCTGAATTCGTAATATCCAGGATTCTGTGAATATTAAAGTGGTGTTATTTTTAGCCGAAATTTCATCCTCCGAGTACGGAATTCAAAGCCACGAAAAAAAAAAGCATCCGGTGATACGATCTACTCTCCTGTGCGTGAGTACATATAGGCCTATGTGTGCATAGTTTCAGCTTTTATTTGATATTTCAGTTGGATCGTTACTTTATACATTTTAACACATGTTGCTAGGGCCTAACAGTTAGGCCTATGCACTTTCCACACTACTACTACTGTTCAGAGTTTATAGTGGCGTGGCAACAGTGCATATTGATAGTGTATAGCGTCGGTGTCAATTTGCGAAGAAAACAAGTGGCAAAATGACAGCTTTAACGTAGACCTTCTCCTATTCTACAATTTCAGAATCAATCCTTAACCGTTAACGGTTACAGTTCCACTGTATAAAGTGTAACGGTTAGGTACTCTATTTTATGACAACTTGAATAAACGTAGGCCTAGCTAGGGCCTAGACCTACTTTTTTTGGGATTTATTGGCTTATTGCAGTGACTCAGTGTTTATACTCATTACAGGTAGGGCCTACTGATTGATAATTACTCTGGGTCTCTGCAGTGGCAGAGTAGAACTCATCTGTTGTAAGTTTACTTCTTTGATAGGAATGCATCAACTTAAAACTTGAAACTGATAGTGTTGGATCTAATTCTTCAAATGTTCTTGTTAGTCAATAAGTAATTGTTGAGGAAACTGTTATACGGTACATGTACAGTGAATGCAGATCATTAACGTAACTTAGAGTTTAGACTTCTGGTTCTACGACAAGTTAAACGTGCTGTGATGTGATATAAATAGCTAACTCGTTATCGATACATTTTACATCATGCCATCCCATGCCATGGTTTTTATTTTTGAAGTCAAACTTCAAAGAGCAAACCTTCGATATTCCAGATACTGGTCGACAGATTCGGCGGCCCCTGGACCAAATTTCAGCATATATCCCCTGTCACTCATGACGATGTTCAAGGCTAAGGTTCCGACACTTCAAGTTGTAAAACGATGACACGGTTTTTAGGCTTCACTTCATAATTACCGGTATTAAAATCATAGACAGTTCATTCCAATTCAGTCAGCTGTACGTATGTTCAGTTGATGTGAATAATCGTGCGTGTGTAATACGTAGGCGGATACACACCGCATACACATATTGCAACGAGTAACCAACGACGCTAGCAGTGGGTGTGTGTTTTGGTTATGGTATCCTCAAATGCTCAAAGAAAATAGTACATTCTATTGCTTGGTGTAGGAATAAAGAGATTAATTTCCTCCCCACAAATCTCTTTGGATAGGCCGACAGCGAACTCCTAACTGAAACAATGGAACAAAATGGATCCGAGACTCTCAGTATTGCTGGTTACAGAAGTTGTATAATTATAGTTGATGGGGGGGGGGGGGGGGGAGGGGGAGGGAGCCCCTACCAGAGATGAAGACAGTTGATGCCAAGAATTCTGCGAGTCTCACAATACCCGATGCTTCCCGTTCCCACGAAGACTGTAATCATGAAGCGAGCAACGAGAGGAATATCCTCTCTTTCTATAATTGGGTCTAAAGCCCATCCAAAGATTAATTATATTTTGCTTTATATTAAGTACTTTAATAGATCTATGTGATCGGGAATTTAACCACTCGTAGAATTGTCGGGAACTCCCTATTTCGCGAAAAATTAGATTCTCTAAATATTTTGGGGAGGGGGTTCACCGGGCGCCCCCCCCCCCCCCTTTATTTTATTTTTTTCAAAGAAAAAGAACTAAAAAGAAAAAATAGGGGGCGGGGGCGGGCGTGGCGCCTCCTTTATACGGAATTCCTGGATCCGCCCCGTGTATTGGGCGTATCATATAAGCCTACAGAATAAATGAAGAGTTTGTTCGCAGAAACTGATAAGTCCATATTTGCCAAGTGGAGATATTTGCGATTAAAGGTCAAGAAAAATGAAGAGAATTATAAGAAAATTTTTGCTTCTTTTGACCAATACTTCAAAAATGTACCTTTATATGTAGCCTAGTGACCAACTTATCATTTAAAAAGTATCATTTTGTACTTTATGACAGAGACCGTACTTCAAAATCTTCAAAAATGGACTTATCGGTTTTTGCGAACAAACTCTTCTAATGTAATATCTTGACCGACGGAGGGTTGGGAGTGGACATCAGATGCCCATATTTTGGCAAAAATTATGCCAGTGTGCATGTCGGAAGGATTGATATCCTGAAATGACTCACAGCTGGATGATTCCTTTCCGGAAAGCTTATCGTTTTGTATATCTTCCCGCTTGAATACTTGTGTAATTCTAAGAAATATTTACTCGAGTGATCTCTTTTGTTTTCTTGCTTTCTCAAAACACAATGTTACATCTATATATACTCTTATAATTTCGATTACTTTGGAGGTGTAATTTTCTTCAATGTGACTTGGATCACAGTAGTTCCCATCTGTAGAGAGAGATGATGATGGAATTGCCAAACCACAACAACAACAACAGCAACAACAACAACAATAACAACAACAACCAACCAACCAACCACAACCAACCAACCAACCAACCAACCAACCAACCAACCAACCAAACAAATAAACAAACAAACAAACAAACAAACAGAAAGGAATAGACCCATGCAGCTTTCGAACGGATTATGTTCTCAAACTCAGTTGCTGGGTCTATTTCTAAACACATTTTGCTGAAATATAATAGATAGATACGGGGCTTATATGCGTCAGGGGAATCTCCCGGTTAATGTCATGAAATGTGAACGTGTCATGAAAATGACTTGAGAAATCAAGCCGTAGCTAGTGATTGAACAACCTGAATTATCCTTCCACGTCACATTAATAGATGAAATCATTGTGTAATAGTAGGAACATAACGCAACGATCCGTCAAACGCAACCTGTAAAATACTGTATAGAAGTTTCTTCATCTATGATCTCATTCAAAATGATTGAATGTATGAAGAATAAACTTCATACAGAAAATGAAAGTTAAAGAAAATCATGTGAACCAATGACGTCATCACCTCGTTCCAATAATGTTTGCATTAGAGTAAAGGTGCCTACACTGTAGTGGAGTCCGTCAAGACATGTTAAAGGGCTTGAAACCCAAACAAAATTATAGGTCTATGAACATGTGGATTCGGAGTGAATGTAGGAAGGTATACGGAGCACATAGTAGTTCAGTAAAAGTTTGAAGAAAATCGGAAAATCGGGTCAAAAGGATGAATTTCGAAATTTTTGGGACGAGACTCCTGGATCAGAAAACTACAGTTGTACATAGCAAGACATCATAATAACATATTTATGCACTACGATGCCAAAGGAAAATGTCACAAAGAAAATTTCATAGGGCCGGCGTAGCGTTTTCAAAAGTGTGTGTGTGTGTATGCGGGTGTGTGTGTGTGTGTGGGTGTGTGTGTGTGCACTTCCGGGTTTCATGAGCTAACAAGCAAAAAGAAAAAAAAAGGGGGGGGGGGGTCTTGAGCTCATCTCCCCCCTTCCGCTTCCGGGTTTCTTCAGCAGGGACAAGCAAAAAAAAAAAAAAATCATAACGTTACCGCGCTCACAGTTTCCGGGTAAAAAAAAAAAAAAAAAAAAAAGTGGGGGGGGGGGGGCATAGTGATGACATCTTATGTATTCCTCTGTATAGTGCACAAAAAGTTGGGGGGGGGGGGGAGGGAGCCCCCCTGCCCCCCCCCCCCGGGTCCGCCGGCTATGATATTATATCATGAAAAATACAAATGCCCTGGATGAATAGGATTGTTACTGACATAATGTCAAGGGTAATAATTTATAATTCCCCTTGCTTTCTGAAAGAGGTAAGTCTAGTGTGCTTTCATTTATACGCTATCTTAAATGAAAATTATCACGTTAAATTTTCTCCATAATAATATTCTTTATAATTGTAGTGCATAGGCCTAATGCGGTGTTACGATCTTGATAGTAGGCTAATATTCTGGTCCAGCAGTCTCGTCACCAGAAATTCGAAAATTCATAACTTTTGAACGAATTGTCCGATTTTCCTCAAATTTTCACACATATGGCCTATAACTTACGAACATTTCTGCATTCGCTCAAGCAACATGCCGTTGGGGTTTTCATAATAATCATCAATGTTCCTTTTTCGCCTTACTTTTCGCTTTCCAAATTCACATCCCCCTCTCTCTCTCCCTCTCTCTTTGGTCGATTATTTAGGACGTCGAACTTACCGAGTTTTATTCTGAATGAAGAACGTCTGATTTTTTGCGTACTTTGACGTTACATAAAATGCACTAAATGTCTTTTCCCCCTTCAAATTAATGATATTATACAAGACACACTGCAACGATCTGATCATAGATCCTGGAGAGGGCCTAGACACTGTTTTACACTCAGTCTAACAATACAATCTTTCTTTTTTTTGACGCTTTTTATAGCCTTTATTCAGACCAATCAAATGAAGTTGTTACATTGTAGTGACACAAAATATTTATAATACACTGTTTGACGGACAACAAAAAGGTTTTGTGCAAAACATTGATTAAACATTTATAAATTGTACACACTTGACATGATTCAGTCACCAGTCTGAATAAAGATTTTATCTAAAACAAATACAAGAAACATGAGCAAGGATGCCAAGTTAAAAAAGAAATTATGAGTGAGATTTTCATGACTCGGCATCTCGGCATGCAAATGTGCGCGCGAGCGAGGGTGTGGGAGGGGTTCCCCCCCCCCCCCCCCGTGGCCTCCCACGGTAGGGAGCTTTTTCAATTTTTAGCTCTTAATGGTGCGATTAGGTGCATACTTTAGTGACTATTTTTTATTTATTTTGAAAGACAAAAGGGAAAATTTCTATACCTTCAATTGCAACTATCACTTAAATCTTTTGAACTATGCTCATTATTATAGGCCCAAGTTGCAGACTTCGCCCAATGCGTGAGAAAAATGGGTGTAATGCGTGAGATCGTGAGATGGCCCCTAAATTCTTTAGTCTCACGCAGAATGCGTGAGACTTGGTAGCTCTGCATGAGAGGTGATGGAATTACAAAATCTTTAAAATGTATATCTATTCACCGGTTATAAACAATAATACACCGGTATTATACAATCATATTTTTTTTCGGTTTAGCGCCATCTCGTGACAAATTTACGCGAGTGCAGGGAATTCAGCAAGAGCAAGCGAGAGGCAAAAAAAACATAAACAAACGCATGGCGTGCAATGCAGTGATGGGCATGGCATCATAGTTATCTAGTATAATGCACGTGGCACAAGTGTACAGTAACCTCACGAGTGGCGAGTGCTAAAGGCACCACTAAGACCGAAGACTTTTGTGATCTGCGAACGGTGATTTTGCATCAAGAATCGTGGTAACAATTTATTGCCAGTGTTCCCGCTCGATCGTTGGATCTCAGCCTGTACAACCTGAGTCTCATTGACGATGTAGATGCGTCTATACAACTTACAAGCAAGGCAAGGAAGAAGTCCAAAGCGCGCTATGCCAGTCCAGGCCAGCGCCAGGGAGGAGTCTATCTTCACAGTCCAGTAGCCCGACCGTCAAGGCGTCGACCAACCCATCCATCCTATGCAGGCTGCAACACGACTAACATGTTAGATCTAGATCTAACGTTAGTGTGAACAGAGGCAGAGCCTTTAAACACTTCGAAGAGCAATGATGAGTGAACTTGATTAGCAATTGAACTACACTGTACCACCGCATAGGATCTCGAGTGCGTAGACCTTCTGCAGTGCCTCGTGGTGGTATGGACTATGGTGGATGTGATTAGGCCTACTCCAAATTAGAATCAATGGGAAACCTTTGTGTGTGTGTGTGATTTGACATGGACTCTTGTTTGTGGATGATAGCAACAGTTGTTCACTATGGGTGACTTTAAATTTGACTTTTCTGTGAGCCCTGAGGATGAAAATGACAATGAAGCAAGTTTGTCAGATGGAGGTAAAATTTATTGGTGACTGGTTTTGTTTGTTTTGAAATAGTGGACTAGGGCCTATTATGCTATTAAACACCAGAGTAAACAACTCAGTTTGTGGCAGGGTGCCTATTTATGGCAGAGGCACTGTCATTCATCAATAAACAGCTAGTGAACATCACATATGCTTTAATAGTCTCACTTTTGATAGAACACAAGCAGGAGTTTAATACTCGCAAATGTTATACTGTAAGAAGTGACACCTGGGGCCCGTTTCATAAAACTTATTATTAGTGACAACTGCCACATTTCTATGACAAATTTGCTCTCAGCCAATCAGATGCAAGGATTTCAGTAGCTTGTCACATCTATGACAACTTGTCACTGATGACAAGTTTATGAAATGGGCCCCTGCTGATTGGGCCTTTCCATCAATGAATAAAATGGCCCCTGCTGCAAATAGGCGCCCTGTTCAAAGCCTGCGGCAAACAGAGAGTTTTAGTCTAGATAACTAATAAGACAAGAGCAGGTTAAACTTGTGGTTATTATGCTTTACAATTGCAGCCGATAATGTTATAAGTCTGGCTCTGCTAGATTTTGCTATGGAGCTAGTTTGGGCGCTGTTAATAGTCAGAGATATGAGAAAGTACCCCAAGCAAAAAATGCTGAAATGACATGACATCTGACTGGGCCTACCTCTGCAGTGTGTTTAGATACAACCAGTTTAAAATGTTATTTTTTTCCATTTATGTAGATAAGGAACTGTTAAAGTTAAGATCATACTACCATTTATTGTAAGAAATCCTCTTAATTTCCTTTGTGAACTCTGTATTAAAGCTCGATATTTTATTCATTGTAAATCTAATTGTAATGTTTGTCACAACGTGAATACACTGAAAATGTCACAAAACCAATACTGGGCCATGTTGCATAAAAAGATGAAGTCAGAAAATCAGTCATAGATCTACATGTAAGTCAGGCATCAGCCAATCACAATGGCTTATGTTTCATTTTCTGACTTAGTTTGATCTTAACTTTTATGCTGCAGGCTCAGGGCCCTGGCAACATACACATTATGTTTATGTCTACATGTACTAGTAATTGTAGGTCTTGGATCCCAGGCCATCCTGTAGAACATCCTACCCAGTTTTCCCCTGCCCTATCCACTTTGTGATTAGTTGTACTTGTAGTATGTATGCTATGGTGCTGTATGTAATGGCAGATATTGACACTACAGTGTCTTTCATTTTGTCAAAATTGGGTTTTGTAATAGATTACATGTAGATAATCCCTATTTCATTATCATTATGTTATATCATTCTAATATTTTCGGGAATTTATGTTTGCTGAGTTTATTGATCACATCTATTTAAACATTTTCTTGCCGACACCTTATTGTGTATACAAATCTATATGCCAGTATTATTGTTTAATTGTGTCATGGTTGATTTTTCAGCAGAGGATGGTGGTAAAAGGCCGGTGCCTTGTGTAAAGAATTCCCCAGGAAAGTTGGAGCTAAGACCAGCCAAAGAAATCTTTGTGGACCAAGCAGAGAATGACC
Source organism: Diadema setosum (assembly GCF_964275005.1). Lineage (NCBI taxonomy): Eukaryota > Metazoa > Echinodermata > Echinoidea > Diadematoida > Diadematidae > Diadema > Diadema setosum. The sequence goes on along the minus strand of NC_092704.1, from coordinate 30,699,511 downwards.
CAGAAGTTTTTGACCACAAGGTATTGTACATACAGTACTGACACTCTCAAACTTGCTAGTCCCCTTCTAAAATGTTGATAAAAAGATTGCTTTTATGTAGATTGATTGTGATGAAATACAGTTCCTATTGATGTGAAAAATATAAAATGTTAGGATTGATTTCATTTCTAGAAACAGCAATTTTGTTACCATAGCAAGACCAAGAGTAATACTAGTCGCACAGGACATTTAATGATAAATATGACCAGAAGAATATCTTTCAGATGAATCAATATTTCTACCTCATATGTCACCTCATACAAGAATGTTGATCAGTGCTATAGCAAAGAGTAGTATATAAAAAAAAAAGTGGCTAAAAGATTGTAAAAGAAGTTTTAGAAGCTTCATAATTTTGCTGTTCTCTTTACTGTTTGACCAGGCTGTCGTCTCCGTGGAATGTGGTCCTTTTCACATCTCATATCTCAGCCCAGAGCGTGTGGAGGAGAGTGTCAAGGAATGTGCATCTGTTGGGCTGAGTGCAGTCAAAGAGGCATTGTCGGATCATTCAGATCTTGTCCCTTGTGTATATGAAGGTATTACTCCACATCAGTCAAATGCATGCATAACAACTATACTGTTTGCCTTTGATGTCTCATGATAACAATCATTCTCGCTCCATTTTTAGTCGAGAAATCACCCTATCATCAAAATGTACAACTTTTATTTTCCAGACTCCTGCTCAATTGCATGTATGCTCACAGTCTCCCAGTTGGTAAATGTATTCTGAAGTGTTGGTTTTCTATTGCTATTCAGGTTTTGACTGGTAGTTTATTCAAAATGATCGAAGTTCATATCAATAAGCCCTCAAAAACTTTGAAACTCAAACTCAATAGAGTGTCAGTATGCCAGATACTCAAAAGAATGGCAGTATCTATTTGTGCAAAAAGAGTTTAAAACCCTTGATACCATCCAACTGATGATGACAGTGAGTCGAATCCAAGGGACCGGAGAACCTCCTTCGGCTTTTGACTATACACAATAGTATTAGAACATTTCCATATCCATCTATAACGACTATAGCCTGTAATCTAGGCGGAGGATGCAGCTATGGTTTTTACTGTCGCGCTAAACGTCTGATGTGGCGAGACTGTATGTAGCTTGGCTAAGCGATGCATCTTATGCAGTGAAATTAGAACGGTGGATGTGCACAAAGCATCCACTGCCTATATCCATTCGTTTTGCTTTAATCATTGTTTTCTTATTATGGACTATGAATCAGTGCCATTTTTTGTACATAAGAAAACGACTAAAGCAAGACTTGTGGATATAGGCGGTGGATGTTCCACTGTCTGTAGTCTAGCCGCATCAGATGTATCGCTTAGCTCATAATTTGTTGTTTAATTTTCCAGGAGGACTAAAAGTCTGGGAGTGTTCCCTTGATCTTGTCACCTTCCTGGAAGAGGAGAGCATACCACTGTCCAACCAGTTTGTTCTGGAGCTCGGTTGTGGCACTGGATTGCCGGGTATCTATGCCATGAAGAAAGAGGCCAGGGTTCATTTCCAGGATTATGTAAGTAGTAAGAAGAGTTGTAAAACAGGAGAGCATAGATTGTAAGTAGTGACTATGAAATGAACCACTGTTAACCCGTTGAGGACGAGTCCCGAGTATACTTGGGCAGGTGTCTGTGGGAAATGCATGTTGTAGCAAAATCGGCCCGTCCTCAACGGGTTAAAAGCTCTGTGAGAGGGTTGGTAGTACAGCAGTGTTTCCAGAGAATGTCATCTGTGACTCCAGATCATTCGAACCAACTAAAGTTACCCGAAACTATCTTAAGACCATGCTGTTTAAATACATAGTCATGAATATGTGGAACTATTACTTCCATTCCTGTTATGTGTGTGTGTGTGTGTGTGTGTGTGTGTGAAAATGTGTTTGTAATTTGATTACAAAATTTTTGTCATGCTATCACATTTAATTACTTAAATTTTGCCTGCACAGGTGTTCTTTTGATATCATTTATGTGTTTGTTTGTTGTTGTTTTTTTCAATTATGATTTCCAACAAATTACAAATACCATTGCTTTGGCATAACATTATCATTAATGTCAGTTCAGAGTCATCAGTGATATTCTGCCAATAGATTTGTTTGTCTACTCCACATAGCTTCTCGGGCACTTTCAGGAAGGTAACCATGGTAATCTGATTCCTTCCTCTGTCATCAGAATGAAGAGGTTGTGGAGCTGATGACCATACCCAATGTGCTACTGAATTCCGCTCAGGGGTTGCCAGGCAACCAGTGCAGGTTCTTTGCAGGAGACTGGAGTTATGTGCAGGATTTGCTGGAGAAGGAAGCAATACAGTAAGGCCAACAAAAAAAAAAAAAAAATTGTTGCATTGGCGTAACCCGCCCGACCCTAAAAATTCCGCCGACCCCATGTTTTTTTATTATTTTTTTTTGCTATCGATATCAAATATCTTGTCGATTGCGATCGTGATCGCACAAACCCGGAAGTGGAAACGGCTCTGGGGATATCGGATGTACAAGGGAGAGATCTAACGCCTTGCATAAGCCTTCCTTGATCAGTACGTCATCTGTTTCCAACACGGACACGTACCCTAACAAGATTTATTCAGTGTATACTTAGCCTTCAGACTGCGATGTATTGTGCACAGTTTTGCCATAGGTTTCTTGTGTGGAGAACTTACACGAATCTGTATATGTGGGCTGTAATAGAGATCGCGTGTGCGATGACAAGATCGTACATATGGGTCAATTTGCATCTATCTTATCTAAGTCAAAATAGTAAAATATGAAGTGAAAACATTCAGGATAGGGATTTCAACATCTTTAAATTCTGTGAAGGGGTATAATTCCAGTAATATCGGCCTCATAAATGATTTGTAGAATAGATGAACACAGCACATTCGGAGCAGCAGTTGTAACTGTTTACTGAGCTGAGCACGAGTTTTACATGTAAAATGCAAGTAGCAAAAAAGAAGAAGAAAAAAAAAAATCTGCCCGACCGACCCTATTTGAAAATCTCATGTTACGCCAATACAACCTTTTTTTTGGCCTAAGTTGGAAGACATCATGTAAATTGTCTTTTAAACAATGGTTATAATGTCATCTCTTTCCATTTCCTCCTGATATAGTTGCCTTTTCTATAAAGGGTTCTGGAATCTTCCTGTTGCCAGAAGCTAACAGTGTCTCATTTACCTTGTGTAATTAAATCTGTTATCATAAATTTGTTGTTGTGTTCTTTCAGATGAGGATATTGTCTGGTTTCTTTTTTTTTTTGTGGCGATATTGTCCCATGTCAAGAAAATGATGTGCCAATAACAACATGTAACAAACACGTTGTTTAGACAAGAAAAAGTCTTGTTTAGAGACTTAAAGCTGATATATGAAGAATGTGTGAAGAATGTGCTGCTGTATGTGCATTTCATTCCATAGACGTATGACACCAGTTTCACATGATCACAAATTGGCTGTTTATTGGTCCCATCAAGCATGTAACTAACATTTTATGTGAATGGGTAAATAAATGCAATCCATTTTTTTTTTCCAGCTTTTGAAAACATCTACATAATCTCAACATTGTTTGATGAAGTTGGATGTGATTGTCTTATTTCCACTGCAGGTATGATGTCATCTTGACCTCGGAAACGATATACAACGTAGACTCGCAGCCTCGGCTCTATCAAACTATCAAGGCTCTCCTGAAGTCGAGCGGGACAGTGTATCCTTTCCTACCAACGAACAATAAGAAACTATATTACAATGCACTCCCATTATGACAAAAACGGTTATAACGAATTTAGTATCAACGAAATGAAAATTCAGGTCCCAAAGTTATTATCTATAGTGATTAAAATAGTAGAATAATACTACAGTTCTTATATACCGCATATCACTACCATAGTGTCTCTATGCGCTCTATGGGAGAGCGTTGAAAATGGAAGAAGGAAATGTACCATATAAACCATAGATGTTGCAGAGTTTGCAAGACCAAAACTCATTCAAAATACTTTTGAAACATATACCTCTATATACTTCATTTGTATAAAGGGAGTTGCCTGCAAAACATGTGTGGCATTGTGGTACTCCATAGCTTCTTAAGAGAGATTTCTCATGAACTTTGACTGACCGATGATGGACACTGGCCGATGATTGTACAGTTTTTCATTATTTTGGTGTAATATTCAACAAGAAGTAAGCAACAAAAGAAAATGTTTGGTAAGTCAGTTTCTGAAAATTTCAAATACACAAAGCCATCTTTTTTTTGGGGGGGGGGTGGGGAAGGGAAGGGGTGTTTATTTTTAGTCTTGCTGAATGTGAAATCTCTTTGATCATAAGCTTATACTGATTACAAGTTTACACTGAGCTGAATTTACCTCTCTTGTTTCACAATGATTCCCTTTTTTCATGTGGTTTCGTTTAGCTGTTGTTTAAGTCACATCATCGTGTATGCATTGTCTTGATTTGCAAATTCTTGCTTCTAGTTGGAAACATGTTCTTCTGTGAAATACAGATATTATCATAATGAAAGCAAGTAGGTAGTATCTAAACTTCTGTGGTAATTGTGATACCTTTTATTTGAACTCACTCAGTTGATGTATAAATAGTGGCCTTGACTGTCTGTGTATCCAGCTTTATTGCTGCAAAAACCCACTACTTTGGAGTAGGTGGAGGTACAAGACAATTTGAGGAATACGTACAAGGGCTTCAGGAGTTTGACATCGAGTGCCGCAAGGTCATATCTCAAGGTGAGTTTGTGGATAGTCAAAAAGGTGTTTGAACTTTGATTGTAAACTTATGCAGCAGACCAATGAACTATTTACAAATTCAAATATTGTGCATACTATCAGATAGCTAGTTGAGGCTGTTCTTGTGACATAATACAACTTAAACTTATGCATACTTGGACTAAGGTTATTCCTGATAACTGAAAAGGATTGCTTGAGGACTGCCTTGTGTATCATCACCTTGAACATCAAGGTAGCAGCATCTAATTTCTTTGCATCAAATACATGATCAGACTGTGTTGCGGTCGTGAATTGAATGGTTATTAGAATTTGATTGTCTTGGTGCTATTTGTACCTTTTAGTTGCTTGTATAATTGGGATGCATAAAAGTGACTTGATATTACATTAACTTTGCATACTGCTGATATATAGAAACAAACAAACACACAAACAAACAAACAAACAACCAAGAAAGTAATTCCTGGAAGATTTTTTCTTTTCCTTCAGTGTAGTGATTACAGTTAGGTGACTGTGCAGTATTGATGCTGAAGACATTATTGAAGATTACAATTATTTTATAGCTGAATGCACCATCTTGTACTTTTGATTTCCTGCGTGAACTGTATCCAGGAGTCCAGAGAGAAATTCTTCAGATGAAATTCAAGAAGGGCAGGTGATGTCGCATGGAAACCTGTGTGAAACATCATCAGATGAATAGAGGAGCAGTCCGATGAACATTACATCAGACAGCGGCAAAAGCCAAACGCATACAAGTGAGCATGGACTCCATCCCAGCAGGAATATTGGTGTCTGGTGGTCTGATAACATGGCCATTCAAACGTGAGGAAAATCTGAGTATGTGAACATCCCCTGTTTGGCTCTAAAATGCTGCTCATGGCTCGAGAACACCATCCAGGTATATCCATATTAGAGGAATTAATGCCTCAAAAGTGAACACACCAAATGTGATTTATGTGTAATCACACTTCAAATCATGTGAGCATTTTGTGATATATTCTTTGTGACACTGACAACTCAGAATGAACCTTTGCCGCTTGCAAAGATTTTTGACTAAGTGGGAAAAAAAAAAACTTTGATTGCTGTACTGTAACCATCCAAGACAAATTATGAGTAAATGCTTCACTTCTATTTTCTATACCTCTTCATGAACAGATGATGCCTACTGTTTACTCTCCATAAACTCTTAAATGGTTATGTAGACTGTCAAAATTATGATTTTGATCTTCTCTTCAATATGTAGGATCAAATTTTCATCACAGCTCTAGTATCTAGTATTTTCAGTTCATTTATCTGATTTGAGCATGGGCTCCAGTATCAGCTTGACTTCTTTTGTCTGAAATATTTCTAGTTTCCTCCCCAAAGTACAGCACGAAAGCTTCCCACTGCTCAAGCAACTTCTCTAGTGGTGACTTTAGTTTTACAGGCATATACAGACATCCCTTGAGATTTTGTTGCTTGCATTACCACAAAGGTGTGTTTTTTTTTTCTCTCTCCTTTGAAGTCTTTGTGGTGTTTTGATGACTTTTCCAAGAAGTGGTAGATTGCAATCAAAGCAAATGAGCACGTGTAAAAGGCAAGGTGGAAGCTCCTTTCTCAGCAGCTGGATGTAAATGGTGCCAGGGACACTCTTATACAAATGTGTCTTTATTCTCACATGGGCAGCAACACCTGTATGAACTTGAGCATGTTACTTGAGCTTACTCTGCCGATATGGAATGTTTCCATGAAACAAACAACTCATTAATTTATGTTCTTAAACTGTAGGTCATTAATTCACTTAAAATTATTTTTCATCATAATCCCGTAATCTACATTTCACACTAACACACCATAGTATACGATAGTTCTGATGTTATCACATGAAGTAAAAACAAATAGGGTATAAGTGCAGGATATAAGATAAAAATCTAAAGAACATATAGAATTTAAGTGTCTTAACTTTTGTGTATGATTCTTATTTTCCTTCTAGAGCCCATCATCACAGTAGTCATGTTAACATTATTATTATTTTTTTTTTAAGTCAGTCACATTCATTTTTCTGCAATAAGGACAGGATAGGCTGGTCAAGGTAATCGAGTTTGGTGATCACTTTCAACGATGAAGGTAATTATTTGATTAAACATCGCCCCAGCAGTAACAGCAGTGCCTGCTAGCTTTGGATTTGTCTAATTTGCAGAATTCACTACCACCAACTTGTATGTGATCTATTGGCCTGAGTAACCAACCATACTGTAAGTGGGAATAGGAGATTGATTACACAGATAGATAACAATGTGTGAATATCAATTACGAATGTCAGAAATGTAGCAATGGAAAGGTCGGCATAAGTAAAGAAGAGCGCTTCGCATATTCCTGATGTCGATATCAGTCATTCTGTGTGTCATGTAGCAATCCCTTACATTGTGGTGACCTCAAATGAATTTGACCAAAAAGAAAGAAAGAAAGAAAAGAACAAGAGCTCACACTCTGCAGGCTGCACAATGTCAACAAATCAGTTCAATTTATCTTGACCGCAGAGAAATTAACCAAACCAACCAACAGGTCAAATGAGACTGATTTGTCAGGATATTACAATACAGTGAAACCTGTCTTATTTTCTTGGCTGAAATCGTATTAGAAAATCAGAGGATTTTTCATTCTTGTCTTGTACCACTGACATAAAATCTTGGCAGAAAAGTTCAGGCCAGTAACTAGGATTTTTAGGGGGGGGGGGGGGTTCAAAATTGGAAATAGTGGACCTTTTTTAGGTAGTTAAGCAACCAAGCAGGATAGGGTCTCACTCTGGGAAGGGTATATTTTCAAAAGTAAAAACAATCAATTCTTCACCTTTAATAGTTGGGTTTGACACATGTATCAGCCATGAAGAAAAGTCTCTGATTATCTTCGTGCCTATATACTGAATTGTATAAGCCAGTTCGGAGTTAGCTCATGGGCACATTGGTCCGAATGACCTTTCTTTTTTCTCAGTCGGTTAGGGGCACTTCATTCGTTTTGAGAGCGACATAATGCATAAGCTTTACGTAACAATTTATGGAATTCATTGATCCTGATCAAACAAAGAATGAACTTGTACACACCAGATAACCAGAATGATCTGTCAAGTAGCACATGGGAAAGCATCCATTTCATTATTTTGCATTGAATGTATTAACAACCTCTTTCTATTGATATTGCCAAATACCACTTTTGCTGTCAGATGGATGTGCTGGCAAGCGGCATTTATAAGGATTACATGAATAATCATTAGGTCATACATCACAGATGCTTATCCCAGTGAATTTAAAAACCAACATGCATGTTGGTCCGAATGAACTTGTTTCTGCTCATGCGCAAAGTGGAACTCCGAACTGGCTTATTATCTATACCAAGTTCAGCATCATCCTTCTCGGATTTGTGTTGCTGAAGATATCAACCACCTCTTCCAGGTTGATCACCTTGTGGTAGTGAATATGGAGAAGCGCAAGAGACGTTAGTCGAGTTTTGGTCATGCTGGCTCTCAAGTATGTGTGTTTAGATGCTTCAGTTAACTGGCACTTCTCTCGCATGCACATGATGTTACCGGAACGGTGCACGCAAGCTGGAGGAGAACCCTGATATTAGGAAAGTGTTTTGGGATTGCAGACCTTGATAGCAGCTGCGGGGCTTGCTGGCAAAGTAGACACAAATCTTTAGTAGATATCTCGCCCAGTCACCATAAACGCCGACTAAGCGGGAATGGGGGGGGGGGGGGATTTGTACAGATTTTTTTTTTTTTTTTTTTTTTTTTTTGTTGTCGTAGTTGTTTTACCTTTAAAAAATCATTCTTCTGTCGTATTTGGAGCTTTGGGAACAAGTTTTCACTTTTTTTTTGTTCAAGCGGCCTGAAGTTTGTTTGTTTTTTTCCCTTCAGCACCATAAATCCCATGGAGGTAATTTTATAGATCACTTGCATTGGCATTGGGAGGTGCTTGCCTTGTAAAGTCTTTTGCCGGCAAAACAAGTCGAGTTATTATTTTGCCCCACGTGATCTTTCATAGAGATTTGTCATGCCAGCAATCTCACTGGCCACGTCATGAAAAGTCTCCCAATCTGCTTCAATTTTCCTGACTGAGTTCTTACCCCCCCCCCCCCCATCCCCCCCCCCCCCCAAAAAAAAAAGAAAAGAAAAAAAGGCCCTAATCTTGTTGAGGGGGATTCCCCATCACATTGTTTGGGACAGGTTCGGGGGGGGGGGGGGGGGGGGGGTGCAGGGACCCACCTTCACCTGGTTCAGGAACTCATCAAGAGTTAAACCCAATTCCACCAAAAACTTGCTAATTGTGCCAGAGTCATGGGGCTATAGCTATAATGTTGTCCTACACAGACTCTGTCATGGAGCTGTGCAAACTGCTCGTCATCTTCTTGCTTCTGCAATTTCTGTGAATTCAATGACTTGAAGAGAGATGTCCAGAGTGAGCCATACACATCAGCGATCTCATCTGAAGGGGTTAGTGTAGGTGGGTCTTTTTGCAACTGCACAAAATTGCAGGAGACCTCCCACTGCAAGAATTAAAATCCCACTAAATGGTTCACAGTTGCCTTTCTTATCACACAGTGTCCTGTGGATGAATACATTAGACATCTTTGAAGCTTCTCAGAATAAAGGGCCGGCTTTGCCACTTTGTCCTGTATCTTCAAGTGGCATGGACTAATTTTTCCTTCAGCAGAACTGGATGCCAGTTTCGTTCTTCCAAAATGGCCACAACCAGGTCCTTGACAAACATACTATTTTTCTTTCTCATTTAATGCTGGTGACGTTCTTCCAAAGACAGCTACAGTCAGGTCTTCAACAAATGTACTATTTTTTTTTTCTCATTTTGATAATATTACAAACTATCATTTTTATGATTATGATTATGATTTTTATCATTTTGATGATATTACAAACTGTGGCACCTCCACTCCAACCAAGTGAGATCTACATGCAAATCGAAAAATATGGACAGACAAAGACAAAACCAAAAGTTATCCAATAGATAAGATATTGTAACATGTCCAGTCTCCCATTATAACCCGTGGTAACCTGCATCTTCATGTACAACTTAAAATCTAGCAATCTAAAATGCCAAATCAGAGGGTGACATACCCCAAATAATGGTGGTTTATGTTTACATTCCCCGTCTTTCTTCCAAGGGTTGCACGTGTGACTTTTTGAATGTAGGCTCTCCTTTCTTTCTCGAACTCCTCAAAACCATTGAAAAAAACTTCCCACTCGTTACCTGAAGCAAATGTGGCCTGCACCATGCAGACGGCTCGCTAGTTACTGGCTCCTCGTGAGCACCTGGCTACGAAGGCTGCTCGCAACAGTGCTCCAACCACCAGAGGAGTGAAGAAGCCCTGTCGCTACAGGCCTGGCACAGTTGCACTTGGTGAGATTTGTCGCTCTCAAGGAGAGCACCGAACTTCTCATCTGCAAACTCCCCTTCCAGCGACTTGTTCGTGAGATTGCTCAGGATTTCACGACTGAACTGTGCTTCCATTATATGCAAGGGACCAATTGAGATGATCCTTGACACACAAGTCCTCAGTAATTACTTTCCTAATATCGTGAGGTATCATGGATTTTGTATGACTTTTGCAATACAGTGCAAAATACAGTATAGAATCAGATGAAACAAAATATTAAAACTAGGGATTTGTCATTCAAATGATAAAATTTAAAATGCTTTATCAAAAGGACATGCTGTGAGATGGGGAAAATAAGAAAAATAAAATACAAATCAGGTGATCAACCATACCAGTGAATGTCTAAATATCACACTTTATATCAAATTGATTTATTAATATACCTCTCAGACAAGTGTTGTCAGTACTAGTTACTTCTGATTCAGAATCACTATTATGAACAGTGTTCTGAGTCTCTCTTTGAAATAAATTTCAGTAGTTTTTTTTTCTTTGAACTCATTTGTTTTTTTTTTCTTGTTTTTTTCATTACAACATGCAACTTGGCAAGATGAAAGAAATACATCATATACGTATACATATATTTATAAAAGCTAAACCTGCTGGAACACACACACTTTCGAGTACTGGCATGATTAAGGCACTTCCCAATACTCTAGTTACAATGAGGTCTTGGTAAACTAGTTTTGAGTTTTGATAAAAAATATCTCTTATATACATCATCAAGGTAATATACCCAGATCTAGCTCTTTATATGTTTACAAATGTGACATCACCAGATTTCTATAATAACAAGAAAATTGATGATCCAAAGAACCTTGTACTGATCTTCCACTGTACTATGTAGAAGTGTCAGTAAATGACTCTCTTCCCTGCTTGGTGGAGCCAAGGATATAGTAGGAGGTAGAGAAGTACATTCTGTGGAGAATGCAGCAGTGAATGACTCTAAATCACACTTACAATCTCTTGATGATATCTCACCACAACAATCATAATGAAACAGAATACAAATACCTCTTTCTTTTCTATGTGTCTTTTCTGGAGTGTATTTTGGGTTTTTCAGTTTTCGAACAAATTTAATTCTGCAACTACTACCAATGCAATCTGTCATTTGTTCCACTCTGCATTCCCTATTAACAATGGATACAAGGGCATCAGACTTCAGATCACATAGATGATATTAAGGTGATGATTTACTGCAAAGTTTACAAGGTCCACAGGAAGCCTTCTGGCAAAGAGCCAACACATCTTTCACCCCAGCAGTTAGAATGCTTGAAGATGTTCAGCATGACCCTTCCTGATGATAACATCACAATTCTCAACTTGGTATCCTGGCTGCATATTGATATCAGGGTGGCGATCAGTTGGAGTTTTGAACTGCCATTATGCCTTCTGTAAGGAGATCCTTTGCCTTGATTGCCTTGTCGTTTTCCCCATGTCTTGCGAAGATACTGGACTGTACACATGTTCTTTATCTGTACTGATGGCCATTTACGAATAAATCTAGTCACTTCGTACCAGGCCTTGTTTTCACTCTTGGCTACCTTGGTTGCTCCATGGTGTCCCATACGGAGAGCAACGACAGCATGATTATAGAGCTCTTGGTTCATTGCCGATGGTTGCCTTGTTGTTTTTCCCATGTCTTGCGTAGAAGTCCAGTAAACTGAATACTGGATTGTACACATGTTCTTTATAAATCTGTACTGATGGCCATTCCCAAATAAATCTAGTCACTTTGTACCACGTCTTCGTACAGCCATCTTTCAACAGCATGATAAGTCTATCTACTAAAAAAGCGGATACTGGGTTGTAAATGTTCTTAATCTGTAATGATGGCCATTTCTGAATAAATCTAGTCACTTTGTACCACATCTTGTTTTCAGATTTAGCTACCTTGGTTGCTCCTTGGTGTCCCTACATTATATGAGATCCTTACAGGGCAAGCTCTTCACAGACATATCTTGATAACACAAGATTAAGTGTATCTTTGGGCAGTATGACTCTGTCGGTACCATCTTCTGATGGCATGATGAGTCTATCTTCTAGAAAACCGAATACTAGGTTGTAAATTCTTTATCTGTACTGATGGACGAATAGAACTGACGTCTGTCACGTCACCATCTGCAACTTGGTCACGGCACCAGCTTGCCGCACGTCTGACCTCCATCTTGGAGTCAATAATCTTCCCTGGGTAGTTAGCAATGAGTTCGTTATTCCAACGCAAGTCGCCACGCCATTACGGAGAATAAACCAGACGATCACAGATAGAGGTGAGAGGGAAATGGATGGCTTTATTCGGCCATGATGGCAAAAGCCTTGGCCAACACTTGGCACTAGAGGGCGACAATTCACAATCATGAACATGCACACTGTACAACCAACAGAGAGCAATGGCAACTTGATTGAATAGACCTCTTGGTTCTTTGCTGATGGTTGCCTTGTCATTTTTCCCATGTCTTGCATATGTGTAGGAGTCCAGTAAACTGGACACTTGATTGTACACATGTTCTTTATCTGTACTGATGGCCATTTACAAAATAAATCTATTCACTTTGTACCAGGTCTTGTTTTCACTGTTGGCTGTCTTGGTTGCTCCATGGTGTCCCATAGGGAGAGCATAATGATGACTTAGGCAGGATGTAGTACTAGCCTACAAGCAGCATGTCCCTCGTGAGAGCGACCTGTTTGCTTACCTGAAATATGCTTTTTACTTGTCGTAATGCCCAAGATCAAATGGCTCATAAGTTGAGTACCGGTAATTGAAATAAATTTGTGTCATATAGGAGTACAAACTCCTCATCATCAATCACTCCATTTGCATATCCGAGGAGGACCATTTCCCGAATTCTGTGAAGATTCGCCATGACGGATAGTGGATACTGGATTGTGGACATTCTTTATCTCTACTGACTGCCATTTCAGAGTAAATCTAGTCACTTTGTACCGTGTCTTGTTTTCAGATTTGGCATCCATGGTTGCTCCAATGTGTCCCATATGGAGAGCAATGATGACCCGATTATAGAGCTCTTGGTTATTTGCCGATGGTTGCCGTGTCGTTTTCCCCATATCTTGCGTAGAAGTCCAGTAAACTGGATACTGGATTGTACAAATGTTCTTTATCTGTACTGATGGCCATTTCCGAATAAATCTGGTCACTTTGTACCACCTCGTTTTCAGATTTGGCTACCTTTCTTGCTCCATGGTGTCCTTGCATTATACAGAATCCTTGCAAGGTGCCCTCTCCACAGAAATATCTCGATGTTACTATGAGATCAAATTTATCTTTGGGCAGTATGACTCTGTCGGTACCATCTTTTGATGGCATGATAAGTCTATCTTCTAGAAAACAGGATACCGGGTTGTAAGTGGTCTTTATCTGTACTGATGGCCATTTACGAATAAATCTAGTCACTTTGTACCAGGCCTTGTTTTCACTTTTGGCTGTCTTGGTTGCTCCATGGTGTCCTATACAGAGAGCAGTGACGACTTGATTATAAAGTTCTGGGTTCACTTCACTTCCACTTCCTGTGCTTCGAGATTGCAGCAGCTAAAAAGTTTACACCACTTGCGAAATCCTGCTGGACACTCGTCGTGCTCTGGCATTGACCCTCGTGTTTGTCGTCCAGGCGGGCATGCAGAGAGCTGATATCAGTGCGGATTGCTGTCATATCGTTCTGCAGCTTTATTTCGAGAGACTTGACCGCAGACAGGATAATGTCAAGTTTGTCGCGATCATCTTCGAGGATAGAAGTGGTAACGCTGTCTGCTTTCCTCTTCCTGTTGTTTGCTGGCATCGGTAGTGCGGAAGGAAGAAATACCTGCTCTCTGGGCGATGACGACCGTCCAGGGTGCGACGTCGACGTGGTCATGTTTCCCCCATGGTACCGCACATTTCAGGAGGCGGAGGTTGGTGCCAATGCTGAATTGTAGTCGGGAGGAGACCTTGTCGTGTCAGCGGGGCTGACTGGAGAGATCAATGTCATGTCCAGGTGAGACATGGTGGGCATAAAAATTTTTTCTGGATTAACGGGGAACTGTATGAAAGAAGGCCAGTGGCTTGAAGTACAGGTCATGCACAGGTAGGCGTGGGAGCGTGTCCGTTCCTCAGGCACGAGACTGAAAGTGGTCCTATCAACATCTGAATCGCTGTGGGGGTTGAGACTATCGCATGTTCCGACGGGGGCATATTGTGTCCTTGGGGTTAGTCTGTGTTCCAGCCTGACGTTTCCCTGGATCGCCTCAATCTTTCAACTTCCGAGCTAAATTCGCGATCCATGGTGGAACATCGGTGCTTGTATATGGTTTCAGGCGGTCATGAACGCCCCAATCTTGAGGCAGGCTTTCAACAAGGAAAGTTGCTTGCTGCAATTCTGGGGAGGGGAGGTGTAATCCAACCCTATTTCTCCAAATGCCCGGATATTAGGGTTGCAGATGAGCTTAATACTCGGCTCATCTACCTCCTTTTCACCTGCTGAGCTAGCATATTTTGGGTGAGTTCCCACTGACATTGGCCAGCATCTCTCCCTTGGGATGTCTATGGCCATTTCCGAATAAATTCTATGCACTTTGTACCAGGCCTTGTTTTCACTTTTGGCTACCTTGTTTGCCTCATGGTGTCCCTTACGGAGAGCAATCGACAACTTTATTGTGGAGCTCTTGGGTCATTGCTGATGGTTGCCTTGTCCTTTTCCTGATGTCTTGCGTAGAAGTCCAGTAAACTGATAACATCACAATTCTCAACAGTTTTCGAACAAATTTCATTCTGCAACTACTACAAATGCAATCTGTCATTTGTTCAACTCAGCGCTCCCTAATAGTGGATACAAGGGCAACAGACTTCAGAACACATAGATGATAGTATTTAGGTGATGATTTACTGCAAAGTTTCCAAGGTCCACAAGAAGCTTTCTGGCAACGAGCCAACATATCTTTCACCCCAGCAGTTAGAATGCTTGATGATGTTCAGCATGACCCTTCCTGATGATAACATCACAATTCTCAACTTGGTATCCTGGCTGCATATTGATATCAGGGGGGCAATCAGTTGGAGGAGGGGTGAGATAAACTGCCATCATGCCTTCTGTAGGGAGATCCGTCATGCCTCCTGTAGGGAGATCTGTCGTGCCTTCTGTAGGGAGATGTTACTATCAGATCAAATTTATCTTTATGTAACATAATTCTATCAGTACCATCTTTCGACGGCATAATAAGTCTTATCTGCTAGAAAACTGGATACTGGGTTGTAAATGTTCTTCATCTGTACTGACGGCCATTTCTGAGTAAATCTATTCACCTTGTACCAGGCCTTGTTTTCATTTTTGGCTGTCTTGGTTGCTCCATGGTGTCCTATACGGATAGCAATGACGACTTGATTATAAAGTTCTGGGTTCACTTCACTTCCACTTCCTGTGCTTCGAGATTGCAGCAGCTAAAAAGTTTACACCACTTGCGAAATCCTGCTGGACAGCCGTCGTGCATTGGCATTGACCCTCGCCTTCGTCGTCCAGGAGGGCATGCAGAGAGTTTATATCGGCGCGGATTGCTGCCATAACGTTCTGCAGCTTTATTTTGATAGACTTGACTGCAGACAGGATAATGTCAAGTTTGTCGCAATCATCCTCGAGGATAAAAGTGGTAGCGCTGTCTGCTTTGC
Organism: Diadema setosum; assembly: GCF_964275005.1. Classification (NCBI taxonomy): domain Eukaryota; kingdom Metazoa; phylum Echinodermata; class Echinoidea; order Diadematoida; family Diadematidae; genus Diadema; species Diadema setosum. Next base: position 30,683,691 of record NC_092704.1, on the reverse strand, counting down.
TCTTCCTATTGTTTGCTGGCATCGTTAGGGCGGAAGGAAGAAATACCTGCTCTCCAGGCGATGATGACGGTCCATGCTGCCACGTCGATGTAGTCATGTTTCCCCCATAGTACTGCACATTTCAAGAGGCTGAGGTTGCCGCCAATGCTGAATTGTAGTCGGGAGGAGACCTTGTCGTGTCAGCGGGGCTGACTGGAGAGATCAATGTCATGTCAATGTCCAGGTAAGACATGGCGGGCATAGAAATTTATTCTGGATTGACAGGGAACCATATGAAAGAAGGCCAGTGGCTTGAAGTACTCAAAGGTCATGCACAGGTGGCCGTGGGAGCATGTCAGTTCGTCAGGCACGAGACTGAAAGTGGCCCTATCACCATCTGAATGGCTGTGGGGGTTGTGACTGTCGCATGCTCTGACGGGGGCTTATTGTGTCCTTGGGGTTAGTCTGTGTTCCGCCCTGACGTTTCATTGGATTGCCTTTATCTTTCAACTTCTGAGCTAAATTTGTGATCCATGGTGGAACATCGGTGCTAGTATATGGCTTCAGGCGGTCATGATGCAAAAGTTTAGTTCTACCCGCCTGTTTGATTCGAATTTCAAAGTTCAGGTCACTTAATTTCCTAATTACTACACAGGGACCGACCCATCACAACAGGGATTTAGCTTTGGAGTCAGCAGCTGCATAGTTATTTACTGTCAGTCTCGCATCATAGTTCTTTTTCTGTCTTTCATTCGCTTCGCTTATGTGTTCCGTCATGCAAAGTTCCGTCAAGTTCCATCATGTTCCGTCATGTGTTCCCTTATGCGAAGCTTCCATCATGGTTGCAAGGATGTCGGCAGCGTGATCGTGTGGGGCATTGAGTTATTAGCCTTAGAGATACTACCAAGGCCTCTGAGCTCTGGTTCGTTAGTCGCACCAAAATAATACATTTGACATTTAACTACAGTTGGGGGAAAAGAGGGGGAAAAGGGGGCAAACATACCTGAATGATGGGAGGAGTGCGGCCGCTCCTTTGTTCCTCAGGTACAGGTTTAGATGCTCCTGCTGATACAATGTTGAAACCGGCGTCAACTCTCTTGCTGCTCTTCCGTTTATGTTGCTCCTGGTGGCTTCGACTGCGACCGCATCCACGTTTGGAGAATGGTCGTGCTGAAGTCCGGTGACGGGGTTGATGAATGACACACATAGATAAACTCTGCAACCCTGAGTGAAATGAGGTATAAACCCAGAAAAAATACTTCACCAAATAGAATTTCCTCCCTGCCAAACATTTTGTACAAAATACTCTTTCAAACATGTGTGTGGGGGGGGGGGGGGGGGCATCCTCCCACTGTCAATGACGGTGGATGAGTGTGGGGCTGTGCCAGCTCCCACTGGAAGTCCTATTGCCTTCCCTTTAATTCCCGTAGAGGGTGAGGGCATTAAACCTGGTTGCCTCCAAAAGGGGAGCGATGGCTTCCCCTCGTGCTCGAGCAACTAGCGAGGCCACCTCCCCAATATAAACCGGGGTGGTGATCTTGAGATCCTGGGAGGGGGGAAGATGTGGCGAATCAGTCTCCACCAGAAAGCGGTTAAGTGGCACCATCTTCAGTGCTTCCAGCTGGCTGGGGCTGTAAAATCGCACCCGGGCTGTGAAACAAAAATACATGTTGGGAAACATCCTTCGCCAGGCCACTAACTCGGATGTCCCAGTGGCACAACAGTGGATATGGATCATCTGGTAGCTGTTTATGGATGATTGCACCGCCTTCCGCCAAATCCGGGAGGGTTCATCCTTATCTGCGGTGTCCTCGCGAGCCCGGATGTGAAGTACTAACACCTTCCCTGTCGCCCCAATCTTGAGGCAGGCTTTCAAAAAGGAAAGTTGCTTGCCCCAATTCTGGGTAGGTGAGGTGTAATCCAACCCTATTTCTCCGAACACCCGTATATTAGGGTTGCAGATGAGCTTACTCAGGTCATCTATCTCCTTTTCACCTGCTGAGCTAGCATAATTTGGGTGAATTACCACCGACACCAGCCAGCATCTCTCCCTTGGCTTGTCTATGGCCATTTCCGAATAAATCTAGTCACTTTGTACCAGGCCTTGCTTTCACTTTTGGATGTCTTGGTTGCTCCATGGTGTCCCATATGGAGAGCAATGACGACTTGATTACAGAGCTCTTGTTTCATTACTGATGGTTGCCTTGTCGTTTTATCCTTGCCTTACATAGAAGTGATGTCAAGATTCATGCAATTTGATATTATAACTGTCACATCAATGTATAGACCAAGTCTTATTTGTAACAGTGATGGATGTTTCACTTTTTGAGGTTGTTTCATGTACAGTTTTGAGTTTCGTTTTGTTAGCATCAGGACGGCCTAGATCTACATGTAACTCCATACCAGCTTGAGCTCTTCCAATGTTGAACTTGAGTCCTGTGTTGATTTCAAACATTTCTTTGACCTTATTGACTTCCTTACGGCTGCAGACAAACCCTCTCAGTCTCAAACTCTCTCGACTGCAGGTGACAGTTGGGCTACAACCGGAGCCATTTGGAAAATTCAGCCTCATTCAGCTGGCAGCAATGAGGGTGGACCCACTGATGGCAGCTCCCCCTATTCTGTCCACCAGCACCCTCCTATAAGCCTGCAAGCATTGCGTAATGCAGGGGTCATCCGGTGCCCTTTGGAAAGTGCAGTGAGGCAGGATGTCGTACAGTGCACTCCCGTTATAACGAACACGGTTATAACGAAATTCCGGTTACAACGAAATAAAATTTAGGGCCGCAACATTATCAACTCTATGTATTTTTATTGTTTATTCATTCGGTTATAACGAAATTTCGTTATAACGAAAGAAAACTGCCGGTCCCGAGGACTTCGTTATAACGGGAGTCCACTGTACTAGCCTACTCGCAGTATATGTCCCTGATCACGAGAGCGACCTGTTTGCTTACCTGAAATATGCTTTGCACTCATCATCGTTGTAATGCCCTAGATCAAATTGCTCATAACTTGAGTATTTAAAATCTGGGTTTACTGGCCGATTTGCATCGTATAGGAGTACAAACTCCTCCTCATCAAGTACTCCGTTCGCATATCCGAGGAGGTTCATTTCCCAAACTCTGGAGATTCGCCATGACGATAGTAGTTGGTAGACCCTAGATCATCTTACTCAGCATTAGCACACTTTACTGTACGAGCTTCTTCTGACGAACGGAATCGAATCATGAAACAGCACAGAAGGAGAACAGTTACACCAAGGTGTCTAGTCGAACCAGGATACAAAGGAGGATCTTCTTCATCACCATCACTGTTTTCATTGCAAGTATATGATTGCTGACACTCGTCTTCAATAACATGGGCAATTTCATCAGCAATGACAAGTGAAGGATCATCAATTGCATCATCTGCAAGATCTTCACGCTGTTCCATCTGTACATTCGTCCAGCAGTTCATCTTGAAAATCATTAACATCTGATTCCGCAATCTCAGATTCGGGTTCAGACGATTTGTCTTCCAAATCTGATTCAAGCCCCAGATCCATTGTCCAAAAGCGGCGTTTTCTCAAATTTTCGAAGCTACAAATTCAGTCCGAATGCAAACGCTAGTGAATTATTGCAGAATTGGCCGTCTGCTCCAACAACGCCAGTTGCGCTAGTCAGTCATATTGATCAAACTTTTGTGTATGCAAGACAGTGCCCGAGTATTAGAGCGGAGAAATAAAACGCCAGTATTGACGTCTACTTATGCAACACATTTTCGCAATAACAGGTTTGGGAAGAATAAAACAATGTTGACTATAAATAAGATAAACTTGGTAAAATATGGGCCCAAATCAAAATACATTGTATGTCTGTGTATGTAGAGAAATGTTCAAATTCCTTAAATATGGGCTTTTTTCCTTAATTTACCATTTCAGTTCTTCATAATCGTGCTTTCAAAAGAGGGCAAAATTATTGCTCACACATGTTTTTTTGACACGTAGTGCGATGCAGATATGAGAGCTCCTTGGAAGCCGAGGTGGATCGTATATTCTGGTTGTGACGTCACACACATATCTGTCAATCACCCGCTGCTGACCCTGATTTTTTTAGGGGCATTCACGACGTAGTTGTGTTTTGGCATTTTTTCTTGAAAATGGATCATATTTTTGAAAATCCACTGACAGATACGAACTGTGATGTACACAATACGTGTAATTAGCCTTTTTTTACATGTTAAAATGGTCTACCTTTAACACAGTACACGCACAGACACCCAATGTGTTTCGTGTATGAAATTCCTTTCACATTTACCTGAGAAAACTTTTTTTAAAAAACATTTTTTTCCCGTGTTAAAGGCAATGGCAGAAGTCAGACTAACCAGATTTTTTTGTTTTTACCTGAGTTTTTCTCAGGTAAAAATTTCATGCAATAGAGCCATGGAGTGCCGTTTTCACAAACTTTTTATGAACACTGTAAAATAAATTTTCCAAAAAATTTCATGAATTAATTTGACCCCCCCCCCCCCCAAAAAAAAAAAGAAAAAGAAAAAAAAAGGTTGCTAAATATCTTTAATCATCAATGAAAATGTGAAGACTTATCACTCAGAAAAGCACAGCTTATAATGATTGGAATGAGATTCAAGATCAATATTCTCAGACCAGGCTTGTAACAGTAATAGATGTTCAGTCATGCAACTTCAGACAAGGTTTTACAAGTCTGCAATATTTGGCCAACATGAAAGTAAAAAAAAAAAAAAAAAACTTTGTACATGTACACATGCATGCCAGCAGGATGTGACCATCCAGCAAAATATAACATGCATGCAATCATGTACTGAGTAAATGTTACGATCTGCATGTGTTACATACACTGCATACATGTGTACAGTGTAGTAAATGACTGGCCATTAGAAACAAGCATTAATTGTGGCTGTATGAAAAGGTCCAATGAATTTGATTGACCATCAGCGTATCACCTAATAAAGTTTAGTTGCAATTCAGATACATGTACAGTTGAAACTCGATATAAAGAGATCTGATATACCGAAATACCTGATATAACAAACTAATATCTCTTGTCCCAATGAATTTATTTCTTTTGATTTGTATTGTTTATTAACTACTAATATAACAAAATACCTGATATAAAGAGCAAATTGTCTCGGTCTCAAAGATCTCATTATACTGAGTTTCCACTGTATACAAAAGGCTGGAATATGTTTCAATTTATGGAGGATAACCCACTGCCCAAGTAAGTCTGGAGGTTTAGCAATTGATATGTTGCTGAACATAAATTAAACGAGAAATTGTACATCATCAAAACGACCTGAATACTCTGAATTCATGTGGCAATTTCATTTGTTTTGTTTTGTTTTTTTATTTTGTTGACCTGTCACAGTCTTCACACTTAAAGTTCTCCAAGTCACAGACCTTCCATAGTCCTGTACATGTTTCATGCCAGTAGCGAGTACATACGGTGCATGGCCACCAGTCGTCGTCGTCACTTTCATCATCAAAGTAGAAGCGATTACAACCACCGCAGTAGTTTTCATTGTCTTTTCTTTCATCTTCCAGCGATGCTCTAGGTTCCACAGACTTTTGAGATTTCGCTTGTTTTGTTTTCTTGCTGTTTGTGCTGTTTGCCTTGTCTTTTTTTTGTGACTGTTTCACCATTTTTGCTACTTGTTTTTCCTTTTCACAATGCTCTTTCTTTTTTTCTCGTTCCTGTTTTCGTGCCTCCTTCAATGCAGCTTGCTCTTCTTTCTCTTTTTGCTTCTTCTCCATCTCCACAATTTCATCAGCTGCCATTACTCTCGACTCAGTGTTTTCTGAATGAGGGGTCTCTTGAGGGTTTTAGGAAATGATCGCAAGGGCATTGTACATGATGTTGACACTGGTACACTTGAACTGCAATCAGTAGACATACTTGGGCGATCAATCATACATGTAGCTGTTGCAGTCGTTGCAGCAAGGGAAGGGTCAGGCACGAGAGGGTCAGAAGACCAGACCAACTGCGTATCGTTCATGGCTGGTTGTGGCTCTCCCTCCTCTTGGCTCTGATCTTGTGTTCCATCTGGACCCTTGGTTTCTCTCATTAGGTCAGTCTGGATGAACGACTGTTGCAAGTGCTCAGCTCTTATGGCACTTGGATTGAAGGGGTACACTCCTGTGGCTTTGAACCCACTAATGATATTTGCCATTGTAAGTTCTTTGTGGCAGACCTCCCTGAAGATTTCACAGAAGTCATACCTCGTGATAATTCTATTTGGATTATCAAGCATGAAGAGCTGACAACGGTGATTGTAGCCAGCCTTCATTGACCTGAAGACTGCCTTGTCCAACGGCTGAGTTTGGTTTGTCGTATGCGATGGCAAGCAGAGTATGTGTATGGAGTTCGCTTTGGCAAGCCTGATTGTTTTTAGAGTGAGATGTGAGCTGTGACCATCGAGGACGAGTATCACTGGTCTTGCTGGTGGTATCTTTTCCAGGAACATAGCTCTGCATCGATGAACGAGCTCTTGCTCACAGCAAATAATGTGTCAGCTGGGGCATTATTTGCAAGACCTGGATTCAGCTGCTTGTAGTATCGTCAGTTTATTTGTTTAATTTGTTCTGTTGTTTCTTGTCTCCATCGCGATCGCGAACAGAAGCATGGAGGTCAGTGCGATGCTGTTTGGATGGTGCTTCTGAAAGACGCATGCGTAGCGGTCGTCCGAAGAGAAGGGTCGCTTTCTTGCTTCCAACATTTGTGTTCCGCGACAGCACAATCTTCGCGTGATGGCGAACAAACTCGCTGAACACCTTGAAAGGAGGGAAAGTCACGCGGTACCTTTCCTTGTACCAGGATCCCTCCATTACCCACTTCTCCTGGAGATCATATGGCAACTTCTGTACCAATGGCTGCAAGCCTCTGGCAGAATCCAAATGCACCTGGGAAATCCCCATTCTCTTTAGCATACTCAATCTCCAGGAGCAAATGACCAAACTGCTCTAGTTTTTCGTTCTCCCTTTGTGTAAGTCTAGGGAAATCTTCAATCCTCTGTCGAAGATCGTGTTCTACTGCCTCTGGGGAGCCATACTTCCTGTCAAGGAGTTCCCACATTCTACTCACACCAACATTTGGCCGGTCAACATGGATGTCATGAATGGCAGAGACCAGTTGGGAAGATTCCTTACCCAACCACTTCATGATTAAACCCATCTCTTGGGAGGGTGTCAGCTGGAGCTCTGTGATAACGCGTCCGAGCGTAGCTTTCCAGGATCTATAACTGAATGCACGGTCATTGAATTTACCCAAGCCACTTGAACACTAATTCCTTCTTAAGCAATACATTACTTATGTCAGAAACTACGTTTACAGTGTCTAGGTTAGATGGGATAGCAGTGCCTTCCCTACGATTAACACTCTCGACCTTTGTTTCATTGTCACACTTTGGCATTGCAACATGCTGGGATGAATACACACCCTCTTCAGGAGGTACATCAAGTTTTGTTTGTACTTGACCTTCCTGTTCTTCTTTTACGAACTTAGGGGAGGGAATTGGACTCCCCTGGTTGATGTTATTTCCATCAACTGGAATCTTACCATCTGCATCAAGTGAGGACAAATAATCCTCCACACGTTCATTGACATCTTTTTGCGAAAGATTCAATTCAACACCCTTTACAGACTCTTCGCATTCATTTAAGCCTGCTTCGAGAACAGAAACTTGCGCTGCTGCTACAGCAGCATCTCTTTCTGCCTCTAACACTACATGTTCTGCATCCTGAGCAGCCCTTTGTCTTGCAAGATCTGCTTCTTGAGCCGCCCTTTGCTGTGTAAGATTTGCTTCCTTTCTAGCAAATTCTAATCTAACTCTAGTTGCCTCTGCTTTTGCACGAGCTAATAGTGCTTCAGAGGCTACTGACGAATGTCTACTTGCATTAGATGGTCTCGAAGACACGCTCCTCGTCTCACGTCTGTCACCCTGCGTGGACAGCGGCGGCATTTCCGGTGACTCCAGTCTTTGTCGAGGTTCTGTTTTTGTCGACATGATGAAACTCTGGCGTCTTTTTACGAAGTGAAATCTCTCTACTCCACCTGAAGATTAAGTCCTTTACTTCGCCTGAAGATAAGCTCTTTTTATTTCTCCTGAAGATTAAGTCTTTTTACTATGCTGGCCTACGTATGAGAAGCCGAAATTGCAAAAACAATTCAGCGCGAACAGCACACAGTGTAACTTTCCTGTGTCTGAACCCCAAATAGTGTGCAAACTGGCTGAATTCCGCTCCGTTGAACGGTGGGCCGTTATCAGTACGGACCACAGTGGGAACTCCAAAGCTTGAGAAGATCCGGTCAAGTTTCGGAATGACCTGACTTGCTGCAGTGAGGAAACAATCTCTACCTCAACAAAACGCGAGTAATCATCAATGACGACCAACATGTGGTCACCGCTATGAGGGTCAGCGAAGTCTACGCTGACTTCTGTCCAAGGTTGTTGCGGAAGCTCAGTCATTCTAAGTGGTTCCTTGGCATGCTCAACTGTATTCATCTGACAAGACAAACAATCACGAACTGTGTGTTTAGTCATACGGTCTATGGAAGGGAACCACACCTTCTCATGCAACAGAGCCTTTGTCTTGGTTATGCCTTGATGGCCCTCATGTGCTATGTCAATGATACGCTGTCGAAGAGAGCGTGGGATGACGATACGATGATCACGGAGAAGCATGCTACCGCCATCCAATCTGCAGACACTAGAAGATCACTCCAGCTGTCCTTCTGGATAGCAAATTGCTGCTTCCATGGACTCTGCACTCCATTTCCCCTGAGTAGGGGTCCAGTCTTTCTTCTTTCTTGGCAAGATGAAGCTAGACCCTGCTAGAGGCTTGCACACTTACATTGAATTAAAGAATAATAATAATCTAATCAGTGGGCTGCCTGCAATTCAATGACTAGACCTTGTCTACGCTAGTCTAGACTCTAGATCTAAGGAAAATTTGTCTTAATATTTCTGAAAGACCATCTTGATATAAAATGTTATCAAAATAACCATTACTGCAAATTATAACAACATTTAACTTGAAGAAATGAAGCAATGCGAATGCCCACATGAATTCGGTGCGTCCCACTTACCCCAACCATGTGGTAAGTGGGACAGTTTAGTGTTAAATACTTAAATTTTACTTTATACTTTATTTTAGATTATCTTCTAGTATTAATGTTTTTTTTCTGAACTATTTTCATGTCAATTTAGCACCCCAAACAGAGTAAACTCTGAAAACACACAAATTTACAAGAGTCATGTATTTTTCAAATTTGCCACCAGCAGTCTCATGCATAATGTGAAATACAAACTGGCAAAGAGCCATCAATATGGTGTAATTTCTTAACCGATTAAGGTCCATTAAATTAGAATCAGATTCCCTAATTATTGCATATTGGGACAATTTATGCATCTCTTGTGAATAAATTGACACAATAATAGTCAAATTATTCAAGGAAAAGTAGCAAAATGATCATGAAATTAACAATTGTTTTCTTGCTCAGTAGGATGATGTCATTCTCACAACGTGACTGTTTTAGGCCTTTCATCATCACGTGATGAAGGCAATTATACATAAAATGCAAAAAAAAATATATATTTTAAATACGAAATAGGCCAATTCACTTACGTCGTTTGAATGTGTGGGTATTTGCTATGCAATCCTTCAATCGCGTAAGAATACGATGATTATTTCACCAAATTGGACATCAAAAATATGTGCGTATTATTCTTCGTAATTTTTTACATAGCTATGAAGCAATTGTTTTATGGCAAGACGTAAGATGTTGAAGAATTTGCAGGATTATTTCTCCAATGGTTGTCAAATCTTCTCCGAACTGGCGTCCATTTTGTTGGTATATGTATGTTTGCTTATGCTAAAAATATTTCCTCCAGTTATGGCATGTCTTTAAAGGGATCGTACAGTATGGGTTGAGACCTAATTTCAGGTTTCTAACATTTTTTGGTGAAATAATAAGAAACCTCTTATGAAATATGAAAGAGCATGTAATTCTATGAGGAAGTCAATGTTTATTTGATGAAAATTGGTTTTGAAATGGCTGAGATATCGAAAAAGAGCGATTCTGATAAAGTGTGGGACCCACACTTTGCTACGATTGCTTTGTTTTACCTTGTTTTTGGATGTTTCAGTCATTCCAAACCCGATTTCCATCAAATAAACTTTGAATTCCTCTTGAAATGGTATGCTCTGTAATATATCATAAGTGTTTTCTTGGTATCTCGCAAAAAGTTAAAAGCCCAATTCTCATCTCCACCAATACTGTACTATCCCTTTAACACTACATACACACGATACCTTCAAGTGTCCCACTTACCCCAGTGTCCCACTTACCCCAGTATCCCACTTACCCCACTTTACCTATAACAGCAGTCAGCAGGGCAGTCATGAGTAGCCTCCGCTGACGTCTGTATTCTTGCAGACGTCCTGTCTACACCTAAAGAAGATGTGACTTCATTGTATGTCATTCATTTTGTCGAAATGAAAAATTAACTTATGAAAATACAATGAGAAACAAAATGGGAGTAAAGTTAAAAGCTAAAAAGTGAAGTGCAAATGTAGAGCAGTGTCCAGGGCTTGGGCGAGCGCGCAGAAAGAGTGAAGAAACCAAATATACAGCTCAAAATGTTTGTTTATGAAAAGGATACTCCTGCAACAGAGTAGGGAAAGGCGACAATAGTTTCTTTACAACATGTTGTGTCATTTTCTGAGTAGAGCATGATGGCTCACTCTGCCCTTCCATTCCAACCCGTAGAGGGCTAAGAATGCCCGACACATTGTTTCCAAGGTTTCATTGTTTGTCACGAGGGCTTCACCATGCAAGATTTCACATCATGTCTTCAAGCTGTGTCCTATCTTTAGGGCAAGACTTGGGGTACTGTGCAGGTCAGTGTTATGAATTAACCTAGCAACCAGATTTGTAGCTCCAGTGACACTAAGAGATTTCTCGGGACATGATATGAGACTAGTGAGATCAGCATTGGTGTTATCAGTAATTTTTCTGTATTCTACTGCCATTCTTCCAAATTCCCTGGCCCGTTGTGTGATGTAGCTTTCCTTCTCCTTCAATGACCATGTTTCATGATCAGTCTGTCTGATCAAACCAATGTTTATTGGAAAGAGGAAGGGATATCCTGCTTCACTCATAATCAAGTTCTTAGGACCCGATAATTTTCAGTTAAAGGGAATTCTAATGTTTCGAAATAGCGTGCTATTTTCTGATTTGGGAAATTAACCCAATCCAAAATAGTGCGCTATTTGATAATGTGAAATCACCTCAAGAAATTGGTGCAATGCATCCCATTATGCCTAGCAAGACGGGGGAATCGCAGTTCTCCCGCTGAAAAGAACATGAACACCATGGCAGTGAGAAGAAGAAATGAACGGTTCCTTCTCTTCACAAATTCGAAGAATCGTTCGTGATTCCTCTTCTCTTTTGCATCATAATATCAAGCAGGGTATCATTATATAATTTCAAAGGTTGTGTACTTTGTCCATAATGTCTCTATACCAGAAAATTTGAGTGGATTTTACTGGCAACATAGCAACAATGACTTATATATATAGGAAATAATTTCTTATGACCCATTACATTCATATTCAAATCTCAGCCAATCAATCAAAACAAGATTCTCATGTCAGGATTTGGTGCAAATTTTCTCCTCCCTCATCTGCTGGGGTGTGTAAGACAGACCAGAAGTGCTGGACACTTCTTCAGGGATCTCATCTATGTTTATGATGTTGTTTGTGTTGATAACTTCCTTGACATGTGCTAGCATCTCGGCATTGGTGAACTGTCTTTGATGGTGGTTTAACTGAAAGTATTCCTTTCCCGGAGCTTTGCACTTCAACACTTTGCTCATAAACTGGAGCTGATTGTGAAGAGCCCGGCGCAACACCCCTTGCCCCTGTGACTGCAGTTCTTAATACTATTCTTCTGCAACTGCAGCAGAAGTCCACATTCCCCCCCCCCCCAGTTTGGTGATGTCATTGACAAGAGTTACCAGCTTCTCGCTCTGTCTTCTTTTTCTGATTTCTTTTGTTGTTTCTCTTGAAGGAGTGCCCATTTGTCTGCCTTGATTTTTTTTTTTTCATTCAGAAATGATAATGAAGATTGTTTCACCTCTTCTGTCATCTTGTCCCAGTTTTTCATGACAGATGGAGGTAGGTAGCTCTTTGCAAAGGGCCTCGATCTCCTCACTGAACTGTGGCATCCCCGGACCTTGATCCGTCATGGTACTCGATGCTGCAAATCAATTCTTTAAAGAGGTCGCTTTCTTCCTTTTCACCTGTGCATGCAGACAAAGCACTAGCTAGCTCCTTTATGCGTTCTGTGAAAACATCAACTGAACTCTGTACATTGCTCTTGGCCATTTGGCTGAGGCCAAGAGTCCTTGATATTCCATCTAATAGGAAAATTTGTAGGTTGTGATATTTTCTTGTGGTACTTGGTTGTCCCACTACCGTGCAGGCAGTTTCACAGGGCAGAAGAAAGGGTGTTCTGTTGCATGGCTTCAGCAACTTCAAGATCTGCAAGGTGTCTGGCCTCTACAGCAATCTGGGATATGGTGGATATTGATGTGACTCTGTTGACTGTTTGTTTCCCCAGTTTACTCAGTGCTATCTTTATAACACTATCTTTATTCACTCTTTTTAGAGTGACCTCAGGGATCACTCCATAATCTTCGAGTGATCCCTGAGGTCACTCCAAAGTGAGTGAAAATGAACATTTTCACTCAAAATTCACTTCAATTTCACTCTAAATTCACTCTTTTTTTATTCACTCTTGTAAGAGTGAATATTTTCACTCAATTTTTTAGAGAGTAGACTGCGCTGTTGAGGATGACATGTGCTTTCCCAAAGCTATCATATGTCTTGCGATCTTCCACCTATGCAGAAATATTATAAGTTATTTTCATTTGCAGAATCTTATATGCTGAGTGCTACAGCTTTTGAGGGGATCCAGAATCCAAGCTGGCCTGGTATCCTGGCGATTGGTGCCTGCCAAACCTGCAGTACACCTGCAGCCACTTAAAAGACTTCACTGTTGAGTATAAAAGGTGCTTTCCCACAGCTATCATATATGTCTTGTGATCTTCCACCTTACGCAGAGATATTATATAGGTAATTTTGATTTGCAGAATCTTATATGCTGAGTGCTATAGCTTTGATGCCACACATGCCTGTGCCCAGTAACGCACTGGCTTCTGAGGGGAATCCAAGCTGGCCTGGTATCTTGGCGATCAGTGTCTGCCAAACCTGCAGTACACCTGCAGCCAGTTAAAGACAGCGTTGTTGAGTATCACATGTGCTTTCCCAAAGCTATCATATGTCTTGTGATCTTCCACCTATGCAGAGATATTATGAAGGTAATTTTGATTCGCAGAATCCTATATGCTGAGTTCTACAGCTCAATTTGTGATTTGCAGTATTCTTGTGACAGTGTCCAAAGAATTTTTTATTCTTTTGATCAGAAAGCAAAGAACTCCAGAGGGGTTGATAAGCGAATTAAAGACAAGTTATAATGAGTTGTAATGAAGCATGTAAACCTTGCCAACACACTAGTTTCTAGCGTTCACTCATTCACTACTGGTATGTGGTATAGATCTGTTTCATGTTTCAGTACTCACCATGGTAGCAAGCAGTAATAGAGCTAAAATTGATACTATAAGTGGGGAGGGGGGATGGGGTCCAAATTTGGGCCCTAATTGTTCCATCTTCTACTTGAGAATGCCTGGTCAAATTTTGGTAGACCTTTGTGTAATTTAGATTAGTGACTGCATGAAAGGTGAACTTGCAGTACTCAGGTGAGCGCAAGACCCCAGGGTCTCTTGTTCCTCATGAACTCAGTTTTCACATCTCGTCTCACAAACTTGGCCACTATTGGCTGTGGACCATTGCCACCCCTCGCACCCGGTCACTTACACTGATATGTATTGGGGATAACTCCACACCGATCTCTTTCCCCAAGTAGATGATAATTTGGTTGCTATCCTCGCCCTGAGATTCCGGCACTCCATAGACTTTTATGTTGTCCCTCCAACTGTACTGTTCGAGGGCATCCAGCCCCCACTTCTGGTTTTGCACAGTTGCTTGGAGTGACGACAGCTTGCTCGTGCCCTTGTGCTCTTTGAAAGCCTGCTCCGTGGTCTTTTCTCAACAGACGCCTGTAGAAGTGGCTGTATGCCTACGATTATGGCTGTCACAATACTACCAAGCATGTCTGTGTTCATTACTTTCCCCCAGTCTTTCTTTGCACGATCAGATGCTGCATCTGAACCATCCGAACCAAGTTGATTCAGTGCTATCTTTACTGCTTCGCTTACTTTGAAGGAGATGTTGTCTCCAACATCAAACTCAACCTCGGAATCCACCTCATCCTGTAACACTGTAGACTGATTGCTCGCCATCTTGACTAAATAGTTAGTCACGTATCACACGCATACAAACTCAGGGTCATTCAAATATCCGGCGCCTTTCCGTTAGTCTTGCGTGATTAGTCCCTGCCCAGTTCACATACTCAAATTTACGTGGCTCACATTCAATTGAACCGATCATCAGAGTTACTTTCAATGCTGGGATTTATCCTCATACCTTTCATAAATTTGTTTTCCAATGAAATACACATTGCCATGTAGAACAATTAAATGTAATTATTGAGAATACTTAGCATGATGTTACACTGTTAATATGGCTTTTCGTTCTTAGACTAACCATCTGAGCAGAAAGCTATCTGGGTAGTGTAGACATGCACTACTGTGAATGATTCTGCAGAGAGTTTCATGTCATGAGGTAAAAGGTCAAAGGGTGAAAGGTCAGGTGAAAATGTTACAATTTCACTTTTTATGCCTCCGCAACGAAGTGGCCGGAGGCATTACGTTTTCAGGTCGTCCGTCCGTCCGTACGTAAGTACGTCCCGTTTTGTTTTTGTCGATATCTCAAGAACCGTGTGGTGGTTTTACATCAAACTTGGTATGAGGGTATATCCTTGGGGGATAATACTTTGTGTGGATTTTAGGGTCACAGGGTCAAAGGTCAAAGGTCACAGGTTATTTTGTGAAAAAAAAAATTGAAATTTCATGTTTTTCTCCATATCTCGCAAATGGTTCAAGGTATCTTCATGGAACTTAGTATATATATGCTTGCACCAATAGGCAGTGATTATCTAGGGAAATTCACTATACTGTTCTAGTATAAATTTTTTGCGTCTGAATACCCTGTTAGTGGCGTTAGCTCCTTTCTTTCTCTCTTGTGGTCAAGTCTTTCCTTCCCATCTCACATTCCTTGCTCTCCTCCTTTTTCACAAATTTGTCTGATGCAGCTTCAAAAGAAGGTCAGGTATTTGTGTTCATTACCTGCACGTGCATGACGGTTCCGCCAGTAGTGTCTGCCCTGCCTTCGTTCACATATGAACAGTAATGGCACTTCTGTGTGAAGGGATACTCCAGCTTTTTGTGTAGGTGGGCCTGCATGGCTGCCTTATTCATGATTTCCTTCATACAGATTTTGGACGCAGGCACTGTATTGCCTCTGTGTTCATGAAAAATAAGGAAGGAAAGAATGCAAAGAGAATAATGTTATAGGGTATGTATGTGTTATTTTCATTACCATAGTAGTCTTTTTTCCTTTGCATTTAGTATTAAAGTTGGTTCCATCTTATTGATCAGTATATCTCTCAGGTTCACCCAGTTCTGCAGGAGGGGGGGGGGGGGGGCATGATACCTCTTTAGTCTATCTACATGCACTACTTTAGGCTTCTCTCTTGCACTTTGTTGGTTGTGATAGATTACATCTGTTATTTTCGAAGGAATGAGATAAGGTCCAGTCCATTTGCTTATAAGTTGTGGGCTCAACCCTCTCTCTTATTGAACTTCATTGAACCACACCCACTCTCCTTCACTGTAACTAGTCAAACATTGTGTTTCTGTCATAACTGCGTGTATAATGCCCGTTGGCTTACTTCAGTTTCTCCCTATCGCCCTGGGCATCATCTTGTAACAACAGAATCCCTCGGCAACAGCATTTCCATCACCACCAGGAAAAAGAAGTAACACAAGAAATTTAGTATTCAAGTCTCTATCAACTGTTGATCACTATGAGCACTGATTACACTGGTTGCTCATGCACACAGTGTGATGTTAAAAACTACTTGGTTACAACTATTGAGGAGTGCATACGTGTATGTTGCTTTGATATCAATGCCTCAGTATGCCATTTTTTATAAACAATGAATGAATAATTTACTGGTGCATGGGTCGGGATATTATTAGTTACCATAGATGTTTAAACTACACAAGTTATTTTGTTTGTGTATCTCCTCTATCCACGAACATTTTGAAAATTTAAAAAGATTTTAATTTTAAAGATTCTAGATTAAAAAAAAAGTTTTGATAATAATTGCCTGAGATGTAATCTAGAAAATTGTAAAATTAATTCTGTCACAAAATGTATCATTTATGCTTATTCATGCTCATTAATGCATATTTTTGCCATACATATCTTTATGCCTCCGCCACGAAGTGGTGCCGGAGGCATTATTTTTTCTTATACAGTATCCTTGCAAACATAAGTGAAAAAAAGTGTGAATGACATTGTCAATTGAGACAGAAATTTTGTGGAATTCTAGATATTTTTGTTATGTCATTTTGCAAGATCACAAATTGTTGTAGTCTTTTCATACAGCGATGGCAGCACCAGGAACGGTAAGCGGAATTTCCATCCCGCAATTCTCGTGAATAAAAGTCCACTTTCGAAGCAAAAGACAGCTGTAACTGAGCTACAGATAATAACAATCCACAATATGATAAGATTGTGCGAGGATGCATGGTAACAGGGACGAATAAAACTTGATTTAGACTGCGAGGAGGGAACTTATTCCCTCGTGCATAACGTGCGAAGAAGCGATATGACTACGCGCGCGTCGAGCGGGCTCTCACTGTGAGTTCTTGCGTAAACTCACGAAATAAAATGCAAGTCAAATTTTGAAAGCTTAGCCTTCTTAGAATGTGTTCATACTTCACTTTTCTTCAAGTGACAGAAACACTGTTGGCAGTGTATGATTTCATTTTATAATGGTCATCATCTTGAAATATCAGTGTCCAGTTGTTAAATGTCTAAAATGTTCAGGATTGGTGCGAATAAATTGTGTACTGTGTACCCATTTCTACACCTAGACCTTGTTGCTGCTTTCGTACTATTTGAGGTCTTTAATCAGTGGACGTTGGTTGGGTGAACATTTGTGTTCATTATGTGTGTTTGTGTGTGTGCGTGTGTGTTTGTGTGTGGTTTGCATTTGGACAGATTGATTTTAAATGTATACTTCAGTCTTGGGATATTTAAACCAAAGTGAGGTTGATGAAAATTTTATGAGCAGATCAGTACTTGGCTCATACACTGAAAAAAAAAATATATAATGTGTTGGGATGAGTGATGTTGACCAAGCCCCTTTTGTTGTATCTTTGTTGAATATCAAGGCACTTCATCAGTGTGTGTGTGTGTGTGTGTGTGTGTGTGTGTGTGTGTGTGTGGGTGGGTGTATTTGTACATGATAGTATTGACTGGCCTTGGAGGGGTATACAAACGTACATTTATTGCCGAAACCAGAATTGTATTGGACTCGAGCAATACAATTCTAGTGAGGGCAATACAAATGTATCAAGCTATATCCAAGAACACTAAGCCATTTATGTGAAGACACACTTCGACAGTACAGGGAAGAATTACATATATGCATATTTTTATCTTCACAAAATAAGGCATTAAATATCAAATCTAAACAAACTTCTCATCAGAAGGACAGGTAAACTACCCAGTGATTTGACACATTATGACAATGAACAGCATTAACTCAAGTTTTGTTTTCATTTTCCATTTTTAATGCTATCCATGTAAGTCACAAACAGCATGGATGGCCATTATTTATATACACATTGTTTATACACATTCTCAATCCTCTAAATTCTGCAAAGAGCATTATGAACACACAGTTTAACAGTGGCACCACAAAGTATGAAGACTGACATTGACAGGGGTACTGTAGGGATTACAGTCCAGCCTGAATCTGAGTAATAATAAATCAATCTATCAAACATACTGATGCATAATCCTCTATCAGCCCAAGCATTCACCTCAACCACACCATGCTGTTGTCACAATTATTTGGTTATCCATCCAAACATGACTTTTAAATACTGGTAGTTGTGAAGCTAGCAAGCCTTCTCAGGTATAGCAGAGCACCCCAGTCCCACAGGAAGGGCTATAGTGAAACGATGGGGATTTGGTAGGATGAGATTATCTCTACATATTGGCAATAGGTTTACAGACATCTGTGCGAATTGCCAAAGAAAGCAGTCAAACGTGTCAATCAGTGAAAGAAGCAAAGTAAGGGATTTAAAAAAAACAAACATAACAGTCCAGCCACCCTTTCTTTCTGGATTCACACTATCCAATGTACTTTGTTACATTGTAAAGGTGTATTCACAAGACTAGTCTCAAGTATTTGGGCAGAGGTCTTTAAAAACATGTATTATAGCAAAAATCAACTGGTCCTCAACATGTTAAAGGGATGGTACAGCTTTGGTTTAGATGCGGCTGCAGCTTTCCAACTGTTTTGTGTATGGTGTGTTCGTGAGACAATGAAAAACCTCTTATGAAATTAGAAGGAACATGTAATTCTTCCAGGAATTCACAGTCTATTTGATGAAAATTGATCTTGAAATGGCAGGGATATCCAAAAAAGCGATCCTAAGAAAATGCGATAGGCCACCGACTTTTATTAGGATCTCTTTCTTTACCCTTGTTTTTGGATATCACAGTCATTTCAAAGCCAATTTTCATCAAATAAATTTTCAAGTCCCCATAGAATTTAATGTTCTTCAATATTGAATTTCATGGAGTTGTTTCTAATTATCACAAAACGTTAACAGCAGAATCACACCTTAACCAATACTATACAATCCCTCTACAGGATAAGTATTGAATGGTTTGCTTGGAATGGTTTCTATGGAACTTCAAACTCACTAGCTTCTTGCCGATAGTTTGTGATTAATCACAGATAAACTATACCGTCCCACATCATAATGTAATTGTCTGACCTGACCTTTAGAACATTGCCAATGTTTACAGAATCTGCTGAATTAACTGGAATGCACACACATTTTATGCTCAATGAAAAACAAATACTGAACTATGATTGTACATATCTGTGCCTCATGAGAATCTGAGTATCACATTACAAGTATCTCAATTTCACACACTAAGCTGGGTAAGTAGTAAAATAAGTCTTTTACTTGTGACATTAGATTTCTTTTTCCACCGTATTTCTTAGCTTGTTCTCAGCTTGTTCTTTAATCCATAAATAAAAGGGGGAAAATATATCTTCGCTGGGGCGACAAGACCTCGTATCTACAAAATGTCAAATGTTCAGAAGAGCAAAAAAACATGGCGGCCAAAGCACTATAGCGAATGGGAAAGCCTTTCCTTTGACATGCTGTGGTGGCTTCATTTTTGGAGTAAGACAGTTGGGATTTGGACAGGACATCACTTAACCTATTATTTGACTATTTATCCAAAAAAGCCATTTTCACCAAAATTGCAGATACAAGGTCTTGTCACCCCAGCGACGATATGCCTTTCGAATCATATTTCTCTTCTGTAATTCAGGTTTGCACACATAATACATGGTTTGTAGGTGCCAATTTTTCATTTTTAGACCAAAAAATTATTTCTGCCTTCAAAATGTCTTTTGAATGAGCACCTGTCTGTATGTTGAATGTCAATGCTGCTTGTTCTGCAGGTATTGGCAGCCCTACATTACATAATACTGTACTGATGAGATTAGAAACAAAAACAAGAACATGATGACCATGCCCACAGTCCACTTAATATATGAACAGATATCAATGTTAAATTTGAAGTCACATGATTAGAAAAAAAAGCAAACAACCTGACCTCTGATAATTTAATTTACTGTGACATACCAGGATACATGCATGGAATATACTTTACAAGCTGTTCAGGTAGTCGTGCATGGTATTAATGGAATGCCATGTTCTTCACAAAGGGGGAGAAAAAAGGGGAGAGGGGAAGGGGAGACAAGCCCACATATTTCACAGTATCATTGCTTCATTGTGACCTATTATCTTTTGGGGAACTGACACATCAATGCACCTAACTCATTGCACAACCGTTAATTGAAACATCTTTTCTCCTTATTTTCTAGAGGCCCGAAGTTATGGCCGACACAGGTTACAGTATTTTAAATCCAAATAGGTCTATTATAAATACTGAAACCACTACGGTGCTACTGTAAGTGCCAATGTATCATAACCACAGGTGCTGACTGTCTACAAGCCATACCAGCAATTCCTGTTGCAAATAAATGCCAATATCAGATTGTGTTTTTATGAGTGTCCATGGATATTTTGAAGGTATGGCAGAAGGGAATGTGCTGATTGAAACTTATCTACACATTGTACGTCTGTCAACCATACATACCCATCAATCCTTATTTCTGCACCTCCTAATGTTTCTGTCCATTGTATTTCAAATGACTGACACATCCAGGCTCAGGATCACAGACAGAGCTTATTACACACCAACAAACCAAATTGCTAGGAATTACAAGCTCTCACTAACGACACACGTATGGTACATATTAGTTTTCAAAATACTGATCAATCGTTAGTCAAGACTTTGTGACAACCTAGAATTTCCTGAGACCATTTGATAGCGGGGTTGATTCAAAGTCACAAAATTGTATGGTGTAGTCGATTACACTGTACATAGTCTTTAACAAATCCATCCATGATCCACAGACAACACAGTCCATCAAAGCCAAAGATTTTATTCATGAGAAAAGTTTGATTGATCCCAGTACGTTTGAAGGAGGAGCTGTCGTCCTCACGGTGCAAGACGTTCGTAGATCCAGCCATTCTCTCCCTGGTGGAGGAGTTTGCCGTCCGGCACCTCACCCTCTGCTGGCCAACGGAAGACAATGCGGTCGTGGAGCCGGTTACTCTGCCCCTGCCAGAACTCCATCATCTCAGGAATCACTTTGAAACCACCCCTGAGGGAGAAAAATGAAAGGAATAAATGATCGTAATAACTCACTTGAGCCTTTGTCTCATGTGAACTAAAAATGGGGGGGGGGGGGGAGAGACATTCTTTCAACAATTTTCTGATAAAATATTTGTCCTCTATAACTCGGGGAAAAATATAAATCATACACATTTCCTCATAGCTTGTGGCGTCTGAACATCAAAGCTGTGATTTCAGTTGCCCTTTACTGCCCCTGCGTTCACAAGAATCAAAGCTAGTACTACAAAAGCACATATCATTAACACTCACTAAACCGTACAGTGCACCCAGTCTTGCAATGGCCCAAATTGCAAGAAAAACACATGGAACTCAAAATAAACTAGAGAAGCACACTGAAAATGCAGACCTCTGCCAGGAAGCTAATTTTCACCAATGATCTTGTTCTTCCATAGAGATCAGTGATTTCCACCCATATGCATGCATGCCCATAAATTGCCCTAATTCCCAATATAGAAGCCTTTTATTATGTCATCACCCCTCAGCTGCGCGGTACGCTTTGCTCTAGCTGAAACTAGAGCACGCACTTTAATGCGTGCATGCAAACCTCAAATACGCGCAGCTTGAACTCCCAAGCTCACTGACCCTACCTACTAAAATATTGAAAATCCTTCATAAAATCCATAAAAAAATTCCTGGATCACTATCAAAATTTAATCATCTGTTACTTGTGTCATTGTTAAAGGGACTGTACAGTACTGGTTGAGGTGGGGATTCATGTTTTGAACATTCCTAAGTGAGATAATTAGAAACCTTTATGAAATATGAAAGATCATGTAATTTTAAGACGGATTCAATGTTTATTCGATGAAAATTGGTTTTCAAATGGCTGAGATATCCAAAAAAGTGATAATAATAAAAGGCGACAGGCCACGCTTTTTATTAGGATCTGTTTGTTCACCTTGTTTCTGGATATCTCAGCCATTTCAAAACTGATTTTCATAAAATAAACTTTTGATACCCCTTAGAATTGCATGCTCTTTGACATCTCATAGAGTGGTTTTTGAATATCTTGCAAAATGTTAAAAGCTAAATCCTCACCTCGACCAGAACTGTGCACATCCTTTAACCTTTCCCATAAGTTTCATCCAATTCCGTTCACAACTTTTAGAGCTATTTTGCACACGGACTAACAGACTGACAGCATAAATAAAAACATAACCTCCTCCCTTGGTGGAGGTAATAAATACAGCATTGAACATGTGGCCTTGCTAGAAGGCTGCCTGTAAAGCTAAGACTCCTGAGACACATACACGTACATACCAACATGAAGGTCTTGGAATCACACTAGCCTCATCCTTGTACTGCTCTTTGAGCTGCTCATCTTTCTTGGTAAGTACCTGTCATGACAGATAATGAAAAAGATATTAAAGCATGATTTCTTTCATAAGTTGTGAGCATTTACTTACAAACCCTATGCATGACATATTTTCACATTTACAAGAATTAGTCTGGTCAAAATCTTGGTCCTGTCTCATGGCAGAGCTGCCAACATTGGGATGATAAAATCCAGTAGATTTCGTGTTAAAACAAGTAGATTTCGTGCTAAAATCAAGTAGATTTCGCGGAGGTATGATTTTGTGAGGGAGCGCCGGAATGTTGTCCCACGGCGGGGAGTTTTGTGTAGCACGACACATGATTCAGAACCATTTGATAGTAACTGTCAGTCGTCTAAACCATGCAAACTGTTTGCTGATAGATTAAATGCATATTAGAGAGATTTCATGAATTGTCATTGACTAAAAATATACTTCAGGCAATACGACAGATTTATGTTAAAAGAAAATAGAATTTTACAATGGAGATACTAAAGATGATGCACACTGTTAAAAAAAAAAAAGACCACAGACTTGGCCCTGTGTATCTCACCACCCTAAAGCTATCTAGCTCTTGTTACCCGATATAAAAACATCTTATTGTTGTTGTTCTTGTTGACTGACTCAATTTTCGTGCCAAATGAGGACAGAGATCCCCCTCCAATTTGTCTTTTAGTTGTGGTAGACAAATAGGCAGGTTAAAGATACAGAAACCGAGAAGAGGAAAAAACTTTAGAGTGCTGAGGTTTAAGCTGATAAGTGTCAAAAGCTACATCACTTCGGTGATCCCTCGCATTTATCCCCAAGTTGAATTATCCTTAGGGTTTATGCCAGGTTCAAGTGTGTACGTGTGTGTCACACGCAAACACACTGCTATAGCTTATGACCATTTGAGCATTTAGAATTTAGGGTTTCTGGGACAAACACTGAACTAGGGCTTTCTATAGCTCAGTCGGTAGAGCACTGGGCTAGCATCCGGAGGTCTCAGGGTTCGAATCCTGATGGAATCCCATTTTCTTTGCTCAATTTTCCACTAATAAGTATTAAAACTTGACTAATTCTTTAAATACTTACATCTCTGTTTTCAATGGGAGTGCTTTGATTGCTGACAACAGCACCAATCTGACTGGCTTTGGGCCGCGAGTGAAAGTACTCCGTCGATTCCTCCTCTGTCAGCCTGACAACTGGGCCTTCAATTCTGATCTAGAAAATTAATAAATATCATTATGTTTAAAAGAGAACTCTGGATGATATTTTGACTTATGCATTTAAACATCTACAGATGGGTTATACTAGGTAGAGGGTGACATAATTTATAGTGACTGTGATAAGAAAAAGAATACTTTCAAAATTTGTAACAAATCACATTGACCAAGGATGATGACATACATGCACTTGCAGCAGCTTCACCATAAAAATGCAGAATTGGATGCTCACAGAAGCTGAACAAAAGCAGAAATCCTGCATAGATTCCACACAGGAGAATATGTTAAGCAAGCTGGTATTGCAATGGAAATACACAGCTACATTACTGGAATATGCGAGTCTACAATATCATCATCCTTGTTCAGGGTAATTTGTATGGCGTTTTTCAGAGTAATGGTTTATATGCTCAAGGACCACAATAAATTTCATAAATATATCATCTGTTGATAATGAGAAGAGCATTAAGTTGTCTCGAACACTATGGGTTTAGTAGCAACTTAAATGACGATATGTACGACATGATGTGAAATTATGAAAGTTGTCTGCAATTCCTCTGTAACTATCATCATTTTTTGCAGAGACACTATGGCCAAAGTTCATTAAGTTAGTTTGAATTTAGTCCATGGTGTATGCAAATTTCGTTTGCATAAATATCCATGACAGATCGCGTAAGCCAGCAGACGGCCAATAATGACCACGTGAGAATACTCGCATGTACTTGAAAGGCACACTACGAGTGCTATGAATGCTATGAGCGCTAAGAGCACTATATGGGACAGTTTGTGTACCAGGAGGGTGCAAGCAACTATTGAATTATGCCCCTGATTTCAACCAATCAAAATTGAGGATTGATCGAATGAGGTATAGTCAACCTTGCTTAAGTTGACCTCGCATAAACTGAATAATCGCCTAAGTCAAATGTCTTTTCAAGTCCTCTTTATATTTTACAGGTATTGATTTTTATCCCTGATATGTTAAATTTTCTCTATTTAAAGTCAAAGCTATTCCTTCAGTCCAAATAGATTTGACTTAGGCAAGGTTGACTGTAAGTAACACACGATATGGTGCATGTATCATGGTATGGCTTTTGCCTGTCACATCATCCTGTACTTACTGAGCGACTCTGGAAGTCCCAGTAGAACACAAGGGCTGCAAATGGGTTTTCCATCTGTAAAAACAATTCGAAATGTTGGTTACTGTGACACTTCCACTGTTACAGCATTTGAAATCTGCTAAATTGTCATCACCACCATAAATCAAATGAAATTTCTGCACAGACTTTTGTTGTTCATTAATTATTTAAGAATTTCAACTAAGGCCATTTCCCTTATGATGGTTGGAAACTGATTAGAATTTAAAGAACTATTGCCACAACACCACATACATGGACACAACATAACAAGTAGAAACAAAAACCGCAAAATAGGTTTCAGCAATACACCACAACATACTCTTTGTCCCTTAGACATAAAGCAAAGGAGTCCCTCAGCAGATCAAATAAAAGCCAAATTCTGCTAATCATCAGTAAAAATTAATGAAGATTTAAAACACATTACATAGATTCAATTTACCGAATGCTTGCAGGGAGCTGTTTTTATTGCATTACATGAAGCCACACTGATGAGATGGTTTTATAGACTCTGGCTCACACTCAGGTATCATTCACCTAGATTGGTAAATTCTTATTTTTTAAATAATTTATTACTTTGGACTCTTCAACTGTATACATATCTCTTACTGAACTGACAAGCTGGTGGAGGGGCTGGGGGGGGGGGGGGTGATAACTTACAAGTTCTTTTCCTTTCCTGCTCTCGTAGTTTGTGTAAAACTTGAACCCAGTCTCATCGTATCCTTTCAAGAGAACCATCCTGGCAGAGGGCCTTCCATCTCTGTCAAAAAGACAAACAGGGAGAGGTAAGCTTGAAAACTCTGTTCAGATGTCCTGCTAGATCTCTTCAAATCAATAACTGCGAGTCCTCACAAAGATGTTAGCTGTAAACTTGTCGGTTTAGTACTATGTCGCACATCATCTTCTCTAAAGCCCATGAGGGCACTTTAAGTTATCAGACCTGAATCCTTTGAGAAGAGACCTCTTTCTATCTTCCATTACTACCATACATAATAAATTATACAATCAACTGCTCATAGAAGTGAACAAAACTAACTTTTCTTCTGTATGTGAACTTCTAAAAAGTTAAGTTCATCGGCAGCTGGTTGTGCATCATTACTTACATCATCAAGTCTGAGAGATGCCAATACATGTCTGCCACAGTTTAAAGCAAGTCAAAGTTACAAAAACTAGAAAACACTCGGAGAGCCTATTACCTCCGCCAAGCCAACAACTCTCTTCCATACACGCATGGAATTTCCCAATATGTACATTTGTAGAAGCCTTTAGTTAAGTGATCCGTTTCCAGCTGTGTGGCGCCTTACCACAGAGCAGCTAGAAACAAAAGTTCATTGACCTTAAGTGCCAAAATATAAAAAATTTATCAAAACACCATGAAAATTTCCAAATCAATGCCAAAATTTAATAAGCTGTTCCTCCTGTTACCATCAAATTTTTCTGCAAGTTTCATTCAAATCCAATTACAACTTTTTGAGTCACTTTGGAAACAGACAAACACCGATGATCACTTAACCTCCTCCTCCCTTGGCGGAGATAATTAGTCCACAGAGCACGCAGGAATGAATTCCATACTTATCCTATCTATGCATGATACTACTGCAAACTGAAATCATGCTAATGTCTGAATTCATGCTACTTTAGGGCTCCAGTGGTGGCTTCACCTACTTGGTGGTACATCATCGATTGGGACACTCACTTTGATGCCGTGGCAATGGTCATCGCATTAGCCTCTGTCTTGGAGTTTTCTGTGGCTTCACAGGCGGCTTTGAACCAGCTGGAGAACTGAGTGATGGGGTCTAGAGAGGTGAGATCACCCTCAGTGAAGGCTTGGTGGCCAGCCTGTAACAGGATTGTGGATTTAGGAGGAAGGCGGATGGAGGATAATTAAACAATGTAAACCCTCCTCACAAAAAGTTCACCAGAGCGCGGTCTCACTAGTCTCTGATTGACCTGTGCACAAATTGTAACTTTATTTCCTTAAAATGAAACATGACATATAGTCTTGTAAATCTCTAGTGATAGTATTAGTAATGACCTTGTGGTTGCTGAATCAAACACATTCCTGGTATTTTTGTCAGTAAGTGTACAAATCAATGGGAGACTTGGGAGGTGAGGCATGGAAACATTTCTGGGTTTTTTTTTTTTTTTTTTTTTTTTTTGTGCTCCAGTCATTAAATTTGACTTTGATGCAGAACCACATTATGATAATAGCCCATGCTCTGTAGAAGAGATGACACTATTTTAAAATAATAATAATAATTAATAGCAATATCATGATTCACAGAACAGTTTGCATTTGAGTGAACTGGTTGGCAACTTGTCTCAAGAGTTTATTTTTATCAAAGCAAAGATCAGCATGCTATGCATTTGATTTCATCACTCACTGCCCATCCCCCCTCCCATTTACTGTTTTCGTGTTACGTATTTTGAACACAATGATCTTAAAAGTAAAAATTTGATGCAGCTTGGGTACCTTGTACGCCTTTCGCATTCCAGCCACGTCGATCCCGTTAGCGTCTGTTGGCATGTTGTCTTGGGTCTGTGAGTCTCTGAGGTGTAAGGCTGAGCGAAAGTTCCTCTTGAAGACAGAGCAACAGAGAAGTCTCGGAGCGGACAGGCGCGACACGTGGGCAAGAGCAGTCGGGACAACCATTCAGCTTCACTTGAAGGTCAACACTGCAGGAGAGAAAATTACATTACAAAGTTCCATGTCAGATGAGCCTAATATCAGTGAGCCTAGTTTTACACTCCAGTATATCTTTAGACTTAGCGGTGAACATACGTAACATGGACTGACAAAACCAGGGAATAATTTTCAAACTCAAATTTGATTAGCGATTTCAGCTGGTGAAAAATATCTTCAATGATATCATGAACACTTGTAAGAAAACTGCTACACAAAAGTTAGTTTGTGTTGCAGTGGTGTGAAAATGCATACCAAATTGCGATGCGATACCAGGAAAATTATTCCCTGCAAAACCGTCACATTTTTGTCAGTCCATGTATGTAGATTCATTACAAGGTCTAGAAATGGTAGCACACCCCCACAATCATGACGAAAGAGTTGTTTAGCACGATGAGTAGCCGTTTTGAGTGACGAAATGAATGTCAACACTTCCTGATGACCAATTTGGTTCAGTGACACTCCCACAACTTGAGATATCTACATCCAGAAAGTACACTGCACTGCCAGCAATAGATTGCTTGTTTGAAGCAATTTAGGGGCAAAGTTATCTATAAGTTATATTATTATACAAATAATGACTGCTATGAGGGACACTATGGGCCCAAGGTGATGTGGAAACCATAAGTTATAACTATGCCCGAAGCGAAGCTGAGGGCATAGTTATGGTTTTCACATCACCGAGGGCCTACATAATTTTAACTGTGCCCTGAATATCAAGCTGTCATTGTTTTATATACCAAAAATATAGATTCCGAAATATAGATACCGAAAATATAGATTCTAGTCTCTTTTACAGCACTCGTAATCAACGTTGATCGACAGCGCGGCAGTCGTATCATTGGTGCGTAGACATATGAGTGATCTAGTATGTGTACGGGGTTGCGACTGTCTCCAAACCTATTTACAGGGCACAGTTGATTCTATGCCCAGGGGACAGTAAATCATGACGTCATTTTGATCAAAAATGGGGCACAGCTATTTTCACAACTCCACTTTTAACCAATCAGATGAGAGGAATCTATATATGATGAGGTATATAATGTACTATATTGAGGAGTAGTATAAATATTTACAACATATTGCACTGAAACAGGAAATCTTTAACCTGGCATCCCTGATTTGACCAAAAAAAGATCGGTCTGTATCTGGTCGTTGGGTAGCCCGACCTGTCGCGACGTACCATGTACAGCGACTGGGCTTTGTATAGCTAGT
This sequence comes from Diadema setosum, assembly GCF_964275005.1. NCBI lineage: Eukaryota > Metazoa > Echinodermata > Echinoidea > Diadematoida > Diadematidae > Diadema > Diadema setosum. Next base: position 30,655,039 of record NC_092704.1, on the reverse strand, counting down.
CGTTGGGGAAATGTTCCGTGGAGACTGCGTCTGGCTTCACGGATCCCCTCCAAAAAAGATATAAGACTCCTCCAGACAGATGGATCTTTCTTTCTAATCCCTGATGTAATTGACCCTCGTTAATGTTTACCTTGCGGACATATCCATAAATTTTATTTAACTTTAGTTGTTAACTTGTTAATGTTAATGTGTTAGTCAGAGTGTAGTCTCAGTAGCCAACAGACCTCTGCTCTCTCAGTCGTCATGGTCGTGTTACATCACTATCGCTATCATCACAACATCACTTAAAATTTATAATTTTGCTGAACAGATCCAAGGCCCAGCCCCTGCCAAGCCAGTGGTGCAGCGCATGCAGCAGGGTCTACGTGCGCCCAAATTCAAGGGTAGAGTCATAGTGCAAAGTTAAGTGCAAACAAACGCATTGTCTCGCTGTGATCATGGTGATAGTGTGGATGCTTTTTACTTACCCGGATTTGTAAGATTCCCTCTGAAAAAAGCAGAATTCCAGATATTACAAAAATGTACTGGGTATAAGCTAAAGCTCCTCTCTCAGTCGTGGATCAGCAGGATTAGCTTAATTATAGGAGATAGACAGTTAAACACACACTCATTTCTGCTGTCAACAGAACGCCGATCCTTCCTCCAGCTCACCTCGTTTGCATGTGCTGGACAGACAGCCGGTCGCAGCAGCACTGCATGCTAGCAAGGCCCCCGCCGCGCCCGTGCCCGTCCCACAGCCATCCATGGGAGTAGGGTACGCTCACGCATCGCATCCCAATGCGGCGAACACTCACCATAGGCGCCTATGGAAGATGTTGCGAAACATCTTCACGTGTGTACGCACATGAGCCTGCATTGTGTAAACGATAATCAACGCGAATGGGGGAGCCCAAGCTTCCTCTGGCCTCCGATCCTGCGTGCAGAAAAAAAGAAGAAGAAAAAAAAAAGAAGAAAAACAAAAAGAAAAACAAAAAGAAAAAGAAAAACAAAACAAACTAAAAAAAATAAAAACAAAAACAACTTATCTACTAGTAGCACTGGCTACACACATGGGCATTATGAATCTTTTACAACTATTCTGTCGACCTTTTGTGTGACTAATCTGTAGCAATATACACACAGATTTCTTCTCATTTTTTTCTTAACAGTTTTTGTATAAAAAAATCCACAAAAATCATAGACATGAACGAGCAATAGGCCTATGAGTTTTTTCAAATCGTAAATGATTTCACTCAAAGCATGTCTCCCCAAAGTAATACAATCGGACTTTCCTCTTCATAGCCTTCAAAATCAATCGGTCAATCGAAATGCTATTTTTATACAGGGGATGAAATTACGACACGTTACCTACATCATGCAGGAATCCCATTCAGGTATATAGGTTCAGTTGTCACATATCGGATCTTTGTGAAGCATGATGTCATGGAGCCATCCCCCCCCCCCCCCCCACCGGAAAAAAAAAAATAGCGCTTGAATCAAAATAGTGCTTAAGTGACAAGGAAACTAACATTAATCAATTCAAATTCTGTACATAACATTGATTATACCAATATGTAAATAATTATATAAATATGTAAAATATTGTTAGTGGTTATCTTGATAAGAGAGAGAGAGAGAGAGAGAGAGAGAGAAAAGGAAAACGAAACAGAAATCCAAACAGGAAGAAGTCTTCGATCCAGTCTCCTAGTATAAGAGTGAATAATGTACACGTGTAAAATAGTCATTCATGTTCGGGATGTTTGCAAGATTCAGAAATCTGCACTTTTTTTTTTTTGCATTTTGATTAATTCACTATCTTATAACGTTAATGCTGCAGAAAGTTCGATTGCAATTTTGTATGTTTTTGCTTGCTTGCTTGTGTGTGTGTATGTGTGTATGTGTGTGTGTTTGTTTGTTTGTTTGTTTGCTTGTTTTTTTTTTTTGGGGGGGGGGGGGGGGCAAGGGGCACTAAGAGTCACATCCATATTATATATTGCAAGGCCAGGCTCTGGATAAAACCCATAAAGCATGAGTTGTCAAGACTCCTGAAAAAAGGCGTTTAGGACGCCGAAAATTTGAGACGAATAATCATGTTTTATTGGCCAAAAATGCGTTACCAGTTTGTTCCTTCATTTATATTACATAATGTACATACATAAAATTATACATATATATATCCCTATGTATATACACACACAAATAAACACGGTAACATTGTTGTTATTTGGGATTCTCTCTGGTTTGTGATAACCTCTGTGCGAGTTTTTAAATGTAGTCTATTATATATACTCTTCTGTATTAGTGTGTGTCTTGGAACAAATACCAGAAAATTATCCAGGTCAATGGAGTAGAAGAATGAGGTGCAGTGAGCGCCATGAATAGCAGTTGTTTTTAATATTTCTGTATACGTTTCGAAATAGAGCAACGACTTCCGGGATAGTCTATTATTACCGGTAATCGTATTTGTTCCTTTTCCATTGGAGCTGCAGTGGATTCACTTAGTTAAACAAGAGGTATGCATGCAGGACGATGTGTCCAAGACAACGCAATACATTACATGTATAATGTGTTATGTGAACACACATGATAAGAGGGGGAAATTGGACATTGTTTGGTCGTTTCTGTGTACAATGCTATATGGGATTTTCTGTACCATCGTGTGAGGGATACAGGCTCTATCATGTCTATAGTTGAGTTCAGGCAGTGTATAGATGTATAGGTCCTACTTGTGGATGTGACAGGCGATTGGTATTCAAGTTTCGTGGCATATACTGAAAGACTTTGAGTAAAGAAGATTATAAATGCAATGATGTAAACTCGAAATGAAACATGATTTACCACCTACTCGGATTTGACAGAGACAATCTATTTATAACATCACTGCACTCAGGCAGCACGGTCAACTGGAAGTGAAACTCATCCCCATGTTCAAATTGACTTGTTATCTAGACCCACAATCAAGCCATTAAAACATGAGAAACATATTGAAAACGGTCACGATACACTGTATATAGAATAAGAAGAATACAAAGGATTTTGAAGCTCTGTATAATGCCACAATGGCAGGAAGACATCTCAATCAAAATAAATGCCAAAGAGTGGATCGAAGCAACAAAGCAATTTCCTCAGTATTCTCCAAATGGTTTAATGCATTCAAAATAATATGAACATCGAAAAACCTGGCCTTTAATGTCATCATTATAATTATATCATATAGTTATCAAAACAGTTCAATAAATACGAACAATAATGTTTCCCTTTGAAGTTATTGTCTGAGGGGTAAATATCGAGATGCGATATTCTTCTGACATCAGTACCTAATAATAGTCTCTTTTTCATTTAATGGTTGCATATAGATGCAATTCTAGTGAAAATAGTTTGTTAAACTTGACTTTCCATAAATTTATTTTTCTATTGGCAAGCTTCCATGGAAGAATCAGGAGGAAACGGAGAAGGAAGAGGTCGAGAAGAAGAAATAGAAGGAGACCGAGAAGAGGAGGAGGAGGAGGAGAAGCACGGGTGAAGTGACTCGGAGGATTTCAAGGTTTGGAAAGCGAATCTCCTTCGCGTCTAAACGATCTCGTTTTATATCATCCCCCAAAAATAAATGAACTTCAAAAGAAAGAGAAATATAGTCTCTACTGAACAAAACAAAAAATGACAAAAATCGGATAATGAATACGGAAGATATGACATTTTGAAATTTCATATTTTTCGGAGAACATTTCTTGACCAGTCCTTATGAATCAGAAGCAGAATCAGAATCAGAATCAGAATATTGAAATGAGCGAGTTGATGATGTCATACCCTTACATTTTTTTCATGTATATTACATAGGTTTATAAAATTATGAAATTCAGATATTTTTTTAATTTTTAGCTGATATAAGTAAAAGTATGTTCTCATATCACACCAAGATATAGATGATGCACGAAAGGATATTAATGAATAATAACATTCATGAGTAACAACTGTTGAATAATAATTGTATAAAAGTGATAATAGTTTTTGTATGGTTGTCAATGTCGGGTTAATGTATATTATCAGTGTTGTTATGGTGCATAATGACCTGTGATGTATATTCAATGTTTGTTTTGTTGTGCTATCCAATGTACAAAGAATTTCCAGATTGGACAAAAAAGTAAGTAAGTAATCAATCAATCAATCAATCAATCAATCAATCAATCAATCAATATTAGAGTTGATATTTGTTTTCCTTTTACTTTGGCTGGTTTTAAGGCAAGTTTTACATTTTTATACATATGAAATAGATTTTTGTTATTTCTGTATATGAATTGAAGAAGAATTGTGAGAGCTCGACATCGTCAACTTGCTCATTTGAATATTGATAAGGACTGGTCAAGATAATTATGTTTTTCGAAAAAATGTAAAATTTCAAAATATCATATTATATCTTCCTTATTTCTTACCGATTTTTTTCAATTTTGTATCCTTCTGTTATAGGGAATATTTTCTCTTTCTTATAAAGTTAATATATTTTTGGGGTGAAGTTCCTCTTGTCGAGATAAATGATGGCATCGTCATCTACTTGTTCTCGATGAGAAACGGTCTCGATCACAACCTGTCCTGCATGGCTGTGATGATAGGTAGGTGTTCAGTCCAAGGACCAGGACCTCCTCACTCTTAAATTTCAGCTGAGGACCAAGCGGCAGCTGGAATGTGATCATTCTGGGATCGGAAAGTGAAAGTGAGAATTATAAACAAAAACGTTTGAACGCCTGCCACTCTTCTCCGCTGTGAAGCAAAATTTGCTAATAACTGGTAGGGCTGGGGAATGACATAATTATCACATAATTTAAAGCAAATCACATGAAAATGAATTCATCCCCCCCCCACACACACACACACACACTTTACACACTTCAACCATCCCACTGTGCTTAGCAAAAGGATTGCTAATCTGTGTGTGCATGCAGGCCTGGACTAAAAGATGACCCTGGTCTAAAAATGGAATCTGACAGCATAGGGCTTCACATCTAGAGAAGGAAAGCTGCTATTCGGTCCACAAAAGTCTTTTCATCCCTGACTACCCAATCGAATCGATTACAATCGGAACCAACGTAGCGACGTCATCGCAATATGGTAATTAAGTCAGGGGTCTCAAAGAGCGTGCCAATACGTACCATGTAATAATGGATACAGCTGCAGGCATATAGCATTCATTATTATTCCTGGTGCAAAACTCAACGCGTTTACTTCCTTTTTTCTTAGCACTCAGAATCGTGTTGCACAATCAGTTCCATGATGGAAACTACGTCACCAGTGTTATTGTAGTCATGTATTTTCCGCTACAGATAGTGACTTAGTACGTTAGCTTCATCTGGTTTCGTCAGTTTTTACCGACAGATCGCCTGCCAGTCTCTGTCTACAACACATCTCACAGGTAAGCAACACCTCCACAAGCCGCGCACAGTGCTATGGTAACATCGTTTGGAGTATGATAGGCAGGCGGGAACAAGGTGTGCCAATCACGGTCGTAATTCCTCCACCTTATAACTCTTATGATCATGCGCGCTCATCTTCATGATTATTGAAATGACTCCTCATTCAATGTTTATTATGTTGTCGAAGATTCCTTATTCACCCCGTTCGCCGATAAAGCAACCACCAGAATGATTGATCTTGCTGGTCGTATTATGTTGAATCCGTGATTGACGTATACTGTGTATAGCTTCTTCTTGATGATATGAATTGCAAAGAGATCGAGATTGAGATCAAGAATATCGCTTGAGGATGATCTGTAGCTAGTGATCTAAGACGCGAGCTGTGGTAGGCTATGGTATACTATTGTCATTTATGTATATACGTAATGGTCCATATACTGTAAATATAAGCATCGCTTTGGCAAAGGGAAACTGGATTTGTAAATCTTTGGGTTGGCTTACCAGGGAGGTTTTCTTGGATCTCCCTTCTTTAATATTATACACCTTACGACAAGAATGTGATGTCCTTGATGGTACCTTCCTTATGGAAGTATGAAATTTGTTATGATCATAATTGTGAAGAAAAAAAAAATGTATCACAGCCTCTTCTGGCACTGTTTTGGCAGGCCAATCAGCATGACGGCATGACTATAAATATCCACAACTTTAGTAATCTGTATAGAGTAGCTACATTTATACCTGGCATTTCGTGAAAGCAACGTTGTTCAATCGAATTTCCACTCTGAATATTGCAGATATTTTGTCGCTTTGTGACGTTTAAAGAAGAATCATCAATCACGTGACTAAAGATGAATTACTTCACCGATCTTTCCCTGCTGTGGATAGCGTACTTCGTGGCGTCGTGTATAGGTAAGAATGATAACGACTTTCATACTAATCATATACTTCCGGATTAGGTCAAGTAAACGAATTCACGTTGACCTTTGTAGTGAGGGAACCCACAGCAGTTACCATGGTTACCATTCATCTTATTGTTACATGATTCTTAACAAGACACAGAAGGGCCGAGGTGGGAAAAGCAGGTTACATAATATATATATGTATATATATATATATATATATATATATATATATATATATATACTATTTAGTTTTAAGAGTGTTTTTTTTTCTTTTGTCTCATCTGAGGATTTATTCAGGATTCCATTCAAAATACACAATCAAAATAATATCATCGCAACGATGTCACATAAAAGTGATGCAAGCACAATCGTGCATTAGAGGTTCAACAATTCGTTTGGTAACAACTGTTCATTTCTCCGTAGTGTTCTTCTATGTTTCATATAACATTGCATTTCTATTCTCCTTCTAATTTCTCTCATAAACACATGCTTTAAAGAACAACTTCTTTTATCATTACTGGTTTCATTCCGTTTCAAAATAAGCTTATAAATACTCCAAAATGCTATTGTCAAAAAACAAACTATACTGACTCTTACACTGTATTTTCAGCAAATGTGAAACGTTGATATTTGTTACTGTTACATGGTATACATCTTGTAACAAACTCCTTACGTATAAAAGAAAATTTTCATTAAGTTTGCATTCAATGAAAGCATGAACAATATCTTCTTTTACGTTGCAGTTCGGGCACAAATCATCATGACTTAAACCCCATTTGAATAGATTACTTCTCACTGGCAATAAATTATACAACAATTTCAAATTAAATTCTCGTAATTTGTTTTCTTTTATATATTCTAAATTATATCTGAATACAATGGCCCAATCAGCTTGGAAATGAAACTTGTTCTCCCAATACAATGTATAAGGAACATGTATTGGTTAACAAGTTTTGTATCAAATTATACAATGCCTTGCTGCTTAGATCCATAATGAAAACTGCTTTTTTCGAAACACATACACTTGGTATACACAATACTGTTTCTTTTCTGATATAACTATCAAACATTTCCTTATGTATCATGTTATACCATACTAATGGTATTGCTTTTTGTAATGTTGCATAATCAAAAATTGCAGTACATTTTCTTCTTTTAAAATTAATTGTTTTAAGAGTGTTACTTTAAATATATACACTTTAAAGCCACTTGACATGTAGCATAACTTGTCACTGAAGGAATAAGATCAAGGATCGGCCAGGATAGGTATTGAATCTCTTACCTGTAGATATACAATGTATATAAGTAGTAAATTATACTGATATATTCAATGTTTGATTATTATATATATGAGGCGACCAGGTGGCAGGGGACCACAAAAATATAGATGTCGGGACACCAAATTATATCATGTCTTGAAAACTTTATCTATCTGCAGAGAAGTAAGTAAAGTAAGTATACTGTACCCTTTTGTTAGATATGATAATTTCATGATTTTGTGTGTAAGTGTCTTGGAAAAAATATGTTCGTGCATGCCTCAATTCAGTACTTAATATCATGTTAGATTTAGTGATCTTAATTTCGCATCATAGACACAGTAAACGTGGTATTTGAGGATCTTTATCATACAATGTACCTGCCAAGTTCGACATGCATATATTACATGTTAATTTACATAATGGTATTGTTTCGACGTTTTAGTGAATGATCATATTTTCCTCCACTTTTCTCGTCTTTTTCTCTCCCGTCAGTTCCTTATTTTTTCTGGCCACCGAATTTTGACGGATCGAAAGAAAGAAAAATAGTGTTCATCCTTGTTATAATAAACTATCATCATTAAATTTCTTCTCATTATCATTATTATTATTATTATTATTATTATTATCATCATCATCATCATCATTACACGTATACTTATATAGATTATGTGTGCGCGAGTGTTTGAAAAGTTGCCTTTACATAGAAAATTAGTGTGAAATGTTTCCCTAACACAATGTCAAGCACATTCCTAATTCACTCACTAGCCCACTTTCTTTGATAAAGTTTCTTTCCGTCAACTGTGAATAAACTATGTGCCTATACACAGCAAAAGCCGGGTTTCCGTTTCCTGATTTTCGTTTTGTGTCGGTTTTTTTTTCTTCACTTGTCAATGCTCGTGTTTGTATAGGATGTCTCCCACTATCCTCATGGTATACGACAAGTCATGGGGTTAGTAATACTGTTAAGTTTATTAATACCCTGTATGTTGACTCTCTGTTAAGAGAAATGCGGTTTGCCAAAAGTGTTAATGGTTTGTTGCTGGTGATTTTATTATTGCTTTTCAGCCTATTGCAGCGATCCGCCGTACGTGTATGAGGCCAAGAATTACACGCAGTCCATCTACTCCCCAAACTGGCCCGGGAATTACCTCGATAATGACGAGTGCTTCTTCACAATTGTCGCCCCGACGGACACGGGGAGAATTCAAGTGAGGGTCGTCAACCAATCGATCGCCTGCTGCTGTGACGACGATATCCTACTTTTCAGAGATGGTGAGTTCTGAGGAATGTAGCTCTGATCGTTTTCAACGTGATCTTCAAATTCGAATGAAGAAGTAATAACTGACTTTTGTTTCTATCAAAAATATTACAAACAATGCTACGACAGGTGGGAATGTGATGGCACGAACGAGCATAATTTTCCCCACAGAAGAAAATGTTATACGCAAATTGGCAACTCGAGGACATCGCGGCCTTACACGGCGCCATTTATTTTGTGTATTCATTAAGCAGAATGAGAAATGCTTTTTCTTTCTTTTTTTTTCATTCATGAAGGGATTATAGTTTCCATCTTTAAAAGAAAAAACGGTTATTGCATTAATCAAAACTGTCATTACCCTTGAGAAAAGGCTAGACAACATATCCATCTTCTTGAATCCTTATCTGTCCAAGAAAGTCATATTGTCAACATTTGCAATCGCTCAAACAACGAGATCACGGCGTTGCATATTTGCGCTTGTGATTAGAGAGAAACGTTAATATACTTTTACACACCATGTACACACTAACACACACACACACACACACACACACACACACAAACACGCACTCTGCTATATGTTTGTTTGTGTCACGGCGTGTGTGTACGTGGATGTATAGGAATCCATAATCTGATGATAGCGAGCTGTCTTGTATCCCCACATCATAGTGTATATTTAGAGATCTGTGGGTGTCCTTGACCAATGTTGTGAGATTCCAAGACTATGCAATAGGCCTAGTGAATGCATAAAATCCTTTCAATGCCGTCAGCTCCAACCATGGAATTGCTATGACTACAGATAAATGATCAGGTGACACAGAGTGTAATTTAAAGAGTGGGTAATGTCGCCATTGAGTTTTTCAACACTGAGTAAAATTATAGGGCTTGCAAAGAATTGAAGGCGTCGTTGGATTTTCCCTAGTATATTACATTATTGCGTGCTGTTGAAAAAAAAAAAAAAAACACATAGAGAAATGATTTCGTTTCAACTGCAGCAAATGCAATCTTTCATTATTCATTAAACGTCTTCTAAGGAGTGTCAGCGAGGCTTTTTTTTTTTTTTAAAGTTTACTTCTTCTTGAAAGTTTCTCCCAATATTAAGGATTTCCCTCCTTAATATTTGTTTTCATGTCCAAGCAAGTGGAGGGCCACCCGATTCGTGTCCCTTTCAATATCCGGTCTTCATAAGAACTATAAGAGTAAACCGTCCAAAGGGATAATACAGTATTGGTGGAGATGAGAATTGGGCTTTTAACTTTTTGTGAGATACCAAGAAAACACTTATGAAAGAGTACAGAGCATACCATTTTAAGAGGAATTCAAAGTTTATTTGATGAAAATCGGGTTTGGATTGACTGAAACATCCAAAAACAAAGAAAAACAAAGCAATCGTAATAAAGATAATGTGGGTCCCACACTTTATTGAATCGCTCTGTTTTGGATATATATCTCAGCCATTTCAAAACCAATTTTCATCAAATAAACGTTGAATTCCTCATTGAATTACATGCTCTTTCATATTTCATGAGAGGTTTCTCATTATCTCGCCTAAAATGTTAGAAACCTGAAAAAATATACGATACCTTTAAAGCAACAATACCGAAATGACGCATAGACTTAAAGGGACGGTATAGTATTGGTGGAGATGAGGATTGAGCTTTTAACTTTCTTAATACGAGAAACCAAGAAATCATTTATGAAATAATACAGAGCATGCCATTCTAAGAGGAATTCAACTTTTATTAGATGAAAATCGGTTTTGGAATTGTTGAGACACCCAAAAACAAACTTAATCAAAGCGATCCTATTAAAAGATGTGTCCCACCTTCTATTAGGAATCCTCTGTTTTGGATGTCTCACCCATTTCAAAACCCTCAGTTTTCATCAAAATAAAATATACGCGGAATCCATCCCTCTTGGAATTGCATGCTCTTTTGTATTTAATAAGAGGTTTCTCAATAATATCTCCCAAAAAAACTAGTAGAAACCTGAAGTTAGGTCTCATGCAACCGAAACTATACGATACCTTTAAACAGTTGCTCACCCGATACTGTCTCTTCACTTGCCAATCTAGGTGACAATCATGAGGCACCGGCCATAACTAAGATCTGCAGTGAAGAATCACCGTTCTCAGTTCACAGCAGTACCAACAGTCTCTATTGCGAATGGAAAACAAATGGTGATACGACGGAGCAGGGGTACGAACTTGAATACTCCTATTACGGTAAGATTGACTGTTATTGTTTTGCCTGTCCTTTCCGCTTTTTTTTCTCTTCTTTTGTCGGCTATCCCTTTTATTTTTATACATTCGTTTGCCTGAGTCTTTATCTTAAAGTTGCATGTTAATATGTGCAGTTTCTTTCACATTGAAGGATAACGCCACCATTGTATTCGTTGCTGGCTTTATATATTATTTGCTGTGTGTGAGGAGTGTGTATGTGTGTGTGTGTGGGGGGGGGGGGGAGGGGAGGAATAGTTGAAGTTGCTTGATGTAGGTATAAAACGAGCGCCAGTCCCACATCATCCCCCTCCCGCGAGTCAATTTCTATACGCTCTTTTCTTTCATAATTATAGCTATCATCAACAAATTTGCCATGCATTAATAAAATAACGGGGGTTCTCCATTAGTCTTCCGCAAACCTACTATGTCAACACATTTTAATGATTGACCCATTTAAAAAAAACAAAAACAACAATCTATTTCTGGAATACTGTGCTGGTTTAGCTGTGAACTTCCCTCAACGCTTTGAATACCATCGGGATTCCGTCGTATATTTCCCCTGCATTTCACCTATGGATGCTCATGCATAATTCGACAAATGATAATGATGATGATGATGATGATGATAATAATAATAATAATAATAATAATAATAATAATAATAATAATAATAATAACAATAATAATAATAATAATAATAATGTGAGCTCCAAAATTCACCACCTACGGCTGTGAGAACTGAGAACATCATACTTATTGTGCATTGATGAATAGCCATAGGCTATGTTGATATTTGCATGTCTCGTTGCTTTTTACCTTACACGTCTCTCATACTGACTTACTTTGACAGAGGTCAACGACACGTGTCCAGATGGATGGTGGGAACACGATGGTCAGTGCTATAAATACTTCGAGACACCGCTCAATTGGCAGGACGCCCTCGAACAATGTGGCTATGCAGGTGGCTTCCTCGCTTCCATATCAAGCGAAAATGAGGACAATTTTTTGAAAGGTGAGTGACCTCAAGGCCCAAGTGCTTTTTAGACTCCGTTCATGGTGAAGCTGGCTGTGATTAAATAAAGAGAGTATTATGTAAAGTCAAAATTTATAAACTCGAATTTTTCACCATTTCACAAAATGGGAATATCCAACCCAAACAACCTCACAACTTTTCTTCTGTTTTTGTTTTTTTCTTATATAGGGCTTTTTGCCACTTTTTATAGAATTTCACCTGCGACCCTACAAAAATGTTTTCGATTTTACACCAGTGTTCATAAAGCGCAGGTATCATTACATAATTATTACTTCAACACCACATAAAGCCATTTCTTCGGTGTTGCTTGCCATATTTGTATGAAAATTGAAGAAAAAAATATTTTGCCCATGTGTATGAGCGAACATGAGATATTAAGTTTCAGGCGATGATTCTCATGCCACGCCTGACAGTTTTTTTTTTTTTTTTGACGCATATTATTATGATGTATGGGTGATGACTGACGTGGGCCGAATTCATGCATTTAAAAACAAAAACAAAAACAAAACAAAAACAAACAAACAGTTTGAGATGTATTGAAGTCGGCAAGACTCACAGAGAATGAAATCCATCTTTGAATCTTCCCCACTGGAATCTTACAGAACAAATTTCGAATCTGACGTCAGGGACTCCTCCCTGGATTGGGCTGGATGACAGCGGCTCGTGGTCCGACGGCACCGAGGTGGTCTATTCCAAGTGAGTGGAAATATCTCTTGACTAGAATTTCGTTTGATGCCCAAATATCATGAAAAGGCCATCGCACGCTTTTTATACGACTTTCGATCGCACGACTGACCGACTTTGTATCCGAAGTAAATCACAATAGCCTCAGAATAAACACGTTTGTTTATTTCAGATCCGAGGTCCGTCAGTCGTGCGACCGAAAGTCGTAATGTAATGTGCGGTGGCCAGATACACATTTTATACTCATTACTTCCTTCAGAGGGCGCTGTTGTTTTTCATCATGTACTGTTCGTCCACAAATCTCTTTGTTAGTCCGAGTTTTTCTACATCATGCCAGATGTTACTGCATGGCGTTTCTTGATCAATACTCTGTGGGTAGCGAATGACTCTGGGCACCATTAATCCCCGCACTGCCGAGTCTTTAAAAAGCAGTGTGTATAATAGCAAGTTGAAATGAAGTTGCCGGATGTGGAGCATTCATTCCCCCCCCCCCCCCCCCCATATCCCACCCACGAATCCCCACACTGCCGCGTCTAAAAGAAGCAGTAGCAAGTTGAAATGAAGTTGCTCGATGTGCATAGGAATATCATTCATAATTTTCTGAATTGTCCCCATGTGCTCTGTGGCTTGGAATAATTTTGATGACATTTTTTCTCTTTTATTTTTTGTACAACAAGCACTAAAAAAATCAAATCAGATGTAACGTTTGTCAGCTCTCGGGATCTGGTCAGGCTTAAAGGACTGTATTTCTGTTTTATCCGTGGTTTCTCGCAGTCTTCCTACGTTTTGCAGAGTGTACAACAAAAATAGCAGTATAGTGACAAACGAAATAATCAGAAGGAAGGATTAAACAAGTTGCTTTAATAAACAATTAACTTAATGAAAACAAACGACATGTAATTCAAAGCATGTCTCTGAAAAGTATCAAAACGTGCGTTTCCTATTCCGTTCGGCACTACAGCGCCATCAACGATGGAAGTTCATAGCTAACCGAAAGCCTAATGTGTACGCAAACTACACATTTGCACTAACTCATTTCTTCCCCTGAATTCTCAAAATGTGGACTATGTTTTTCTTGTTATTTTTCATTAAATTGTCTTCACCACTCTCTCTGTTTCTCTCTATTGTACAGTCCATCGACATTCGATGTCCCGACTGAAAGCTGCGCTGTTTTAAACCCAGCGGAGAACAGCATATGGTATACAGAATCCTGTGCCTCCTTCGCGGCGCCATTTTTATGCGAGAAAAGAAAAGGTACGTTTTATCATCGGGTATAGCGACTCCTTTATATTCCCTCTTTCATTGAAGTACGTGGCGGTAGTCTATTGCTGAAATGTCATTAATCTTAGAAACGCATTATCTGTGTAACATGTGGATCAGAAAAATGCTAAACATCTATGTGAAATTGAAATGTGAAAAAAGTGGGATAAGATAACATTTTGATTTTTTTTTTGTTGCCAATGAATGTGATATTATTCTATATGTCATTTTCGTTTTCTTTGCGTTTGTCACTTTCGCTCAGTAGTGTTGTTGCTGAACTTCCTTCACGTGTGTGCTGTCTTACTGACACTCCAAATAAAAGAAAATATAAAACCCTTGTGCTGAGACTAACCAAAATATTTCTGACTAATTTAAATGTGCGTACATTATAGTTCGCGTGTACGGCCGGCATGCTACACAGGCAAACAATGCATTCCTAATAATCAAATAATGCTCAAAAGTAAAAAGAAATTAGTTATTACATGATAACAACAGCTGACACAATCGACATCAAATTGCCATCGAGTTTATAGAGAACAAATCTTGCGAAAACATTCTCGAATTTTCTCTTATTCCTAAATGTTATATATACGGGTACTTGTATCCTAGACTGGCTTGTGCAAAATATATGTTGCGGGCTTGCCTTTCGACAATGTTGTGTGTGAACCATGCACGAGTCGAGTCGAGCAAAATGAGTGGTCAGACGCTATCAATCGACAGCAAACATGACTTCTGCTGAAAAAATCTACAAATAACACAGAAAATACAATAAATAACCAAATCAACAATTTAACAAACTTCCCCTTTTCTGCCAAGACTAACCGTGAAAACTATTAAATCAATAGTATTCGTGAAGGAAAGGAAGAAGCAGAAGAGAGAGAAAGACGGAGGAGGAAGAAAAGGAGGAATGTGAAAAGGAGGTAGAACAGACATAGATAGAATAGGAATAGGAGGAGGAGGATGAGGAGGATGAGGAAGAGGAGTATGAGGAGGAAGAATAGGAGGTTGAACAGGAGGAGGAAGAGGAAGAGGAGGAGGACGAATATGAGGAAGAGGAGGAGGAGGCAGAGGAGGACGAGGAGGAAGAGGAGGAGGAGGAGGAGAATGAGGAAGAGGAGTATGAGGAGGAAGAATAGGAGGTTGAACAGGAGATGAAAGAGGAAGAGGAGGAGGACGAATATGAGGAAGAGGAGGAGGAGGCAGAGGAGGACGAGGAGGAAGAGGAGGAGGAGGAGGAGGAAGAGGAGGAGGAGGAGGAGGAGGATGAGGAAGAGGAGTATGAGGAGGAAGAATAGGAGGTTGAACAGGAGGAGGAAGAGGAAGAGGAGGAGGACGAATATGAGGAAGAGGAGGAGGAGGCAGAGGAGGACGAGGAGGAAGAGGAGGAGGAGGATGAGGAAGAGGAGTATGAGGAGCACGAATAGGAGGATGAACAGGAGGAGGAATAGGAAGAGGAGGAGGACGAATATGATGAGGAACAGGAGGAAGAGGATGAGGAGGAGGAGGAAGAGGAGGATGAGGAAGAGGAGGAGGAGGAGGAAGAAGAAGAGGAGGAGGAAGAGGAGGAGAGGGAGATGATTACATAAAATGTCGAGAAAAATGTCGAGAACCAAAATGGGTATTGCCTTCTAATACAGGATGCTTCTTTGTGCCCAGTTCTTCGGAATTTTCCCGAGACGCGGGAACGAACAGACTGTGGACTTCCTCCCGAATCCCGAATCAAGAAGCCTGCCAGCGATCTTCGCTCTCCGTTCAAGCTACAAGAAGCTTTAAACAATAAAAGCCCTCCTCGTGACGTGTGCAGTACTATTGCGCCAGATGATCATGATGATGAGTCTCAGAACGTTGTGACGGGGCAAATCTTTCTAGACTGTAGCTTAATTTTCTGATTCCGTCATTCCGTGAAATTGGTCATGAGCCAAAATACTCAATCGAACGAGAGCCAAAAATTTACAATAAAAGGATCTGAGTCTCCCTGGGCGTGCTGTGTGCCTGTCATGAGTAGTTTTGGTCTTACTCCGGAGTCCTACTAAATATGCCCTACACTCTACTTGTTGTGGTTTACTTCCTTCGTCGTCTATCGTCTTGTCTTGGTCATCCTGTCGCTAATTCTATCTGTTCTATCACTCCTGGCTGATAGCCTCTTTGGTATCCTCTCGACATCCTTCCCTAACACGAGAGAACGTCCCCCCCCCCCCCCACTCCCCCATCTACCTTCTCTCCCCTTTCTCGGTGTATTCGTGTGACAGCCCTCAACTTCCCTATATACCATTGACCTGTTTTGTCTGCAGACGGAGAGGATGAGACTGAGGATGAGGGTGAGGATGAGGAGGAGGATGAGAAACATCACCACTTCAACTATGGTTGGATGCCTGGCGTTATAGTCCCCGTGATTTTCTTCTCAATCTACAATGCGCGCACGAAGTACTATTGGCATGAGAAATGCGGCTGCAATCGCCGCCGGTCAAATAGCGCTGTTGGCGTCAACAACTGCGGCACCGCCGCTGGAACGTCGTGCCCACAACAACAGGGACCTACCGGAATCGCTTCCGACACTGCTCCCGAAAGGAATGTGTATTCTGATCCCAGCGCTTTCGCTAGCGCCTCGTATCCCAGACAAAATGGAACCACGTACGACAATAGCGCCTATTCGGCAGACTACTCGACCCAATACAGCACCCCTCCGGAGAGCGACCTGCCCCCACCTCCGAGTTACCAATCTATTTACGAGTACAACAAATAAGAAAAACTTTGACGTCATGCATGCCGCCGATACTTTAGTTTGCAGTGTCCGAAGCGTGCAGATCCACTGCATGGCTATGTAGGGTAGAAGTCAGACGATGGTGGATTTTGTGTTTGTTTTTTATGCAAAACCGGAGCAATGTCACTAATTTCTAAGACTCACTGTCATGATTCCAACGAGTAGTGATATTGGGCGTAGCACAATACACACCAATCAGATGTATAGTAATGATGTTATCAGGTCGATGTTAACTATCTGTCCCACTGGTTTGTGTGCACACATTATTATAAGTATGTCAATTTTGGGTATTCTTCTGTCATCATAGCAAGTACAACCTTCATCCCTCTAAAAATCGTCATGGCACGTAGGCTAATATAACAAGACAAAGATGTGGAAATTACGATACCTTCTTAAGGTCTTTTATTCAATGTAAAAAAGCAAAAAAAAAAAAAAACCACCGGTAAAATGCAATGAAGGTCTATCAAATTATGCAGGTCATTGACCGACGTCTTAGAACATGACACTGTCACTTTATTAGCGTCGTGTCACGTGATTGCTTCAGTATCACCGTTTTGTAAAAACAAACAAACAAACAAACAAAACACAACAACCAACAACGACAACTGGTGAATCTTGATATTTCCTAACTCTTGTACTTTAAGTCCACTTTTGACGAAGCCTCTATCTTTACTCATTAAGATCTGCTTAACCATGGTTACCATGGTGACTGTGATAATCATCTCGTCTCTCGGAGCTACATCATCGTGATAATGGTCGGCTCATGAAGACCCACCGTCAGAACTGTACATAGGTTTTCATTTACCGTGCATTAGAAAGTGTATTTCGCGATAAACATGTAAATATACAGTGTAAAAAATATATTATGAGGACTATTAGATTGAATGATGTACACGTCACTGCATGACCTGATCGCGTTACGTAAGGCACATTATTGCGAAGGAGCAAGATCATAACCAACCACCTTAACTTTGTGCAGGCTGATTTACACAAGAAGTATTCATTATGCAGCATTAAAATCATCTGTTCATATTCATCAGATTGCCATGTTCATTTCAGTGACCGTCTTTCAGCTGTTGTTATCTCTATTTTCAGTGTTCGTGCTAGTACGTTTTTATGTCAAGGTGCGCGAGTGTGCGCGAGGGTGTGTGTGTGCGACAGCTGATATCTATGTACAGTTTATTACAAAGATCATTTTTGTGACCATGCGGTGTGCCCTAGTTGGATATCTGGTAAGTTAACTTGCTCGTGGCTGATGATTGTTCAAGCGCCGTTCCGATAATGTAAGCAAGGCGGTAACAAATCTTGGCCATAGCATTTGTGTGAATGTTATTTCTCTATAGACTTTCAAAATTCCGCGATGAAACCAATAGAAGAAGAAAGAAGAAGAAGAAGAAAAGAAGAAAAGAAGAAGAAGAAGACTGTAATTAAAGGTAGCACAGACGGTCAGCATATCTTGACCGGAGGGGGGGGGGGGGGATGTCGAGGACTGTCAACCGTCACTCGACATCACAAGCCGGTAGATGACTAGTTCTAGCAAGGAGGTACTAGGCGAGCTCGCCTAGTACCTCCTTGGTTCTAGTGATCCTACCTTCATTGAAGGATGTCTCATCTTTTGAGGAGGTGCCCAGAGGCGTTGTAGATGGGTCTGACCCGACTCTCTTTCTTATCGTCTGTATAAGGACTACGAAGGAAATATCGCTGGTGGAATTTGACTTTTTGTCGATGATTTTATCGTCCATCCATGTGGGGAGACAACCGCCCGGTGAGGACACAACATGCACTCTCGACACAATACTTCCTGCAACCGTCATCTCATGTATAGCCATCCAACTCGGGAGTGAATTAAATCTGGATGTCAAGAAGTTCGTTTTTCCTCTAAACGTATAGAATCGTGCTCCTCTCCACTTCAAGCATTATCTCCTCACTGATACAAGGGAGATGAGACGCTTCTTCAGCTCACCTCCCTGCTGATGTATACCAGGGACATACTCTATCTAGTTTCCCGAT